>NC_047149.1:12374365-12716077 GCF_009829125.3 Periophthalmus magnuspinnatus
CTTGTGTCCATAGAGATAGAGTTCAAGCTGTGGACCCTCAGCCAGAAAAGTTATATACACCTTTTAAATTTCTTATTTTATTTTATTTATTTGTAAAGGGACAGCACATATTAATGAACATTTACACACAACAGATTCACTATACACATAACACCCACTATATACACACAACACACTCACTTTACATACTCACTTTACACTCTCAGTATACACACATGTACATGTACATCTGTGGTCTGAAACATCTGAGGTTTACTGAAGCTGGTTGGACAAAGCCAGGCTTTGATTCAGTGAGCTGCTCCTCAAAGTCTAAATTCCAGCTCAGAGATAATGAGAGTCATGACCTCTGTTAGGGCCAGAATCTGTAAGGCCAAAGTCTGAGCTTCAGTCTCTGTGTGCGCTCACAGGAAAAGGGTGTGTGCCGCGCCATGTGACCAGTTTTACACACAGAATGGGCTGTCTGCTGAACAGCTGCTTATAAAATATTAAAGTATAAAAGCACATTTTAACACATGCAGTTTAATGAAGTGTAGCCTATAAATATAAAGGAAAAAGAAATAGACTTTTGTTCTCTGCTCCATGAACGTAGGTCTAAACCAGGAGGCTAATAATTGTGTAGCGTGCATGATACTCTGCACATCACTGCAGTGGTGCAGTGCACAAACAAACCAGCAGCACTGTGAGGTTTCCCTGAGGCTCTGAGGAATGAGGGGTATGATCCGCGCTGCACATATGATGGAATAGAAAACTTATGATGAATCTGCCAATGGACTTTTTCTCCGAGGACCAAAGAAAGAGATCTTACAAAGGTCTGGAGAGCTGAGCATAAGAGCGCCCCCTCTGGTGAATGCTGAGCCTTTGAGCCTGGATGTGTTAAACCTCTGTCTGCATGTTCATTACATGTGATGGAGAGGGTCTATGACATACCCACAGCACACACACTGAAACGATAGCACTGATCAATAATATGTGCACAAAGATTTGTTCAAATAGAGACAGATCTGATCTAAGTCCTGACTCAGGCTCTTAACCTGCTCCAGACCAGACTACCTCTGCTGCCTCTGTTACTATAGTGATGCAACCACGCTGAAAAGTGAGCTCCCTTTGTGATACAGGAAATCCAGGGTTTGAGCTTGTCTAACCCAGCTTAGCCACCTATCTCTCTTTGTAGTATACCCCTCTGGCTTTAATCAGGGCAGTTTTGTGTGATGTCACAAAGTACACCATCCAAAAACATCATCTATACAGTTTAGCGGCACAAAAAGTAGATTTAGTGTTTAGTTCCACTTTAAATGTCAGTTGTGCTATTGCAGAACAAGACGACTTCATGTGTTATTAAAAGAATGCATAATTGTACATCAACAGTATAACCTACAGCTGAGTCACAGTGCCATTAATAATCACATTTCCATAGCAATGTCTCCGCGAGAAGACGCCACATGGCTCCTGAATACATTCATGCTGCCCTGATTTCAATTATAGATCCACATTTGAATGGTTCCCTGCCAGGATTATTAGGGTGTTAGTTTCAGTTAATGTGTAATTGCCTGGAAGACGGTGGCTTCTCTGTGAAAATGTATGTCAAATACTTCGCTTGAGTGAAGGGGAGGAGAGCTGTGCTACTTTAGCCTGGAGTATTTCACTATATGTTAACTATAGAAGCGACCAGTTCTGCAGCAGTGATGGAGACTGTGAGTTCAACGAATTACTCAGTTTATTTAACATGTATGAAGCACTGTTTGTTATATAGGTTTATTTTGGCATGTCAATAAAAGAACATGGCAACGTGGGACAATATCACTTTCTTTTGTTTTCTTATATTCTCTGATTTATAGACTCTAAACCCGATTTTTGCTTCGTTTAGTTCATGAAACGTTCTTCACTCCTGTTTCAAACCTTGACATGAGCTGCTAAAATATGTTAAAGTCACAATAGGTAACTTTTCCGGGTCTAACATCTGCTTGTCTTCATTAAGATTTCATTATTTTTGCTTTGTATGTTTCACAGGGCAAGTTAGCAAGGTAAGAATGAGCGCTTTTCACAACAAAAGCACCTGTAACTGAATTAAAAAACGTTTAATGCCCATATGTCAGTTTGTCCCAGGGCAACTGTGGCTACAATAACTTACCACTACTGCGTGTACTCCTAAAACTACAATATTATGACACTATATTAAGAAAAAAACACACAAGGCAATGAGAATGAGTCGTTTGTGTTTTTATAAGGCAAAAGTAGCATCTCGTTTGTCATTAAAGTACTGACTTGTACATAGCGCCCGAGTGAACAACAGTGACGTTAAGAGGACAAGCTCATTTGGATTCAGTACAGCGCTGCCCCCTCGACCCCCCTCTTCCTACACAATACTTGGCCGCGCTCTCCATCTCTGACTTTGCCTAATACAATTCCAATATGTGAGGGCACTTTTAGCCTGATTATGCATCCTGGTGCTTTCCACAGCAGCGGGCCCCGTCCCTACACACTGAATGAATACAGTCGTGGAATAATCTAATTAGGATGTGGCTACAATGACTGTCAGATTGTGTTAGCGTTGTGTCAGTGCACCAGCCGGACACAAGACGGGTCAGGAACAGAGAGAGGGACAGCGCGTTTTAAACTGTGTAGCCAATAATTAACTATATATGTGTTCGTCTGTGTATGTAGCACTAATGGTGAGTCTATTTGTGTCTTGCCTGACCACCCAAGACCACATGTAAAGATGTTATGGTCTGGAACTCTTTCTTTTTTCCCCGAGTTCTGATGGACTTATTTATAAGCGGGTTAAACAAACAGAGAAACACACAGGCCCGTTCATGCCATGACAACAAGATGAAGGCTTACAAGTAAAAAATAAAGAATAAAATGACACAGGGGAATGAGAAATAGCACGGATTTATGCGGAATGGACGAGCAAAGCATTAAACGATGTAAATCTGAACTCAAAGAAGCTTTAGACTTAAGACTTAGCTTTAGACTGAATAATATAAGAATAATAGACGCCTCTGACGCACTTTATGGTTTATGCGTTCACAACATAAAGTAGAAGGGACAGGCTCATGAGGTAAACTTGTGTCCACCTCAGATTCTTAGATGATGTGGTAGATTCTTTATACCTGTCACCTTGAACAATGATACAACGGTTGTTTCTGTAGATTGTTGTCTGTGCTGCAGTCCTCATTTCCTTACATCAATAATACTTTGTCATCAGCAATTGACACGCAGTTCAATCCAGTCATGTCGTTTCATTCTTAAAGGTGCACTGTGCAACTTCTGATGGAGAGTACGCCACCTGCTTGTCTGCAAAGAATGTTGACAGGGGTGGGATTTAATTAGGTTTTTTCTTCTGTCTCTTTTTCGAGGTTAAATGAGAAACAAATATGTGGAATATGCATTAAGTGTACTGGACACATGTGTTCAATATATGCTCGGAATAAAATAAATACATAAATGTTCAACAGTATGGCATTAAACTTGTCTATCTCCACAGAGGCAAACAAGTGATGTCACCAGGCCATGCTACAGGTCAGATCTGTGGAGAGGCAACCAGAGTAAGAATGCATGGGACATTTTTGGCATATTGAATAGATACAAAATAGACATTATTCTTGCACAGTGTAAATGATATTGACTTTCAGGGCACTACACTTCATTTTAGTTTATGCACAACTGTGGCATTAACTCTTGTCCTTGAAACTTACTCAATAAACAAAGATTCAGATTTGATTTGCATATTTGTTGATGGTGAAAGAATACAGACAGGGATGTGTCTAATAACTGAAGCAAATCACTTCTAACTTCTAAAATCGAGCTGGTTAAAACAATTAAACCAAAAATGTCTGGTTTTATGTTTTATTTTATCTTTGCTTCAAACTAGTCCCGAATCAGTTGTGCAAATGAGCTTTCCAAACTATAAAATTACATCCATTTGTATTCAGATAGTGATTGTAGATAGTTTCAAACTCACATTCAAATGAACCATGCAGGGCACAGACTTAGTATGTTGGGAACCGGCAAATGAACAAATAAGGCCTACTTTCCATTCCAGAAGCGTTTGTGCTTGAGCAGCACAGGTATTAAACATCTTCAGACACTTGAGTTGCATCTTGTTTAGTTGTTGACAGCACATTAGTGATTGTCAGTTTTTTAACACTGAGATGAAAAGACTTAAACAAAGAAAAATAACAATCTTCACATGACGTTTAAAAACACACAAGGACACAGCTTGAGGTGAGGAAATGTCTCAAGAACGTCATTAAACCACAGAAGCAATTACAGCGTAGTGTAGGAGGCATCGTGTTTTCAACCTCTGGTCCTGGGGTCAGTATGGGGACGTGTGCATTCATTAGAGTCCATCACATCAAGAGCAGACCAGACTTTTTAATGCTGTACTTTAAAACAGCTCAAAACAGTGTGACTCAAGTGGCTAATTGTATTGAAGTCTTGTGGGCTGGTATTTGCAAAATATATTAGACTTTTTGACAATTGCCTAGGTGGAAAATGGGAATAACACAATGGAATTAGTTTTATATAATGTCATGCTCTATTAATAATGAACTGGAGCCTCTCTGGACACCCAAAGCATGTCATATAGAATATAACATTCAAAATAAAAGAATTAGATGGAAATAGAAAGTTATACGATACTTAGGAACATTAGCCAAAGAGATAGATGAGTTTTATGCCATTCTGTGGAATAGTTGCCAAAGGAGGTTTCTCGGTGCAATAAACTTTTTAGAATTTTTTAAGCAATAGTTATTCCCAAACGGAGAGTGTGATAAATTGTTTGTACCAAACTAATAGAAATAAATAATCCAGGACTTGGTGGAGGTGCACCCTGACGCCTGTGGTGGAGGTACATGTGGGTGGATTCTGTTTGCAGTTCATTCCAGGAACAAGGAGCAGTAAAACAATGTCATTTTCCCAGCTCACCTGACTCTGGAGCTCTGTGATGACCTTTGGGTTTTACTTCAGTGTTACTTGTAAATACC
This sequence comes from Periophthalmus magnuspinnatus, assembly GCF_009829125.3. Taxonomy (NCBI): domain Eukaryota; kingdom Metazoa; phylum Chordata; class Actinopteri; order Gobiiformes; family Gobiidae; genus Periophthalmus; species Periophthalmus magnuspinnatus. Next base: position 12,379,351 of record NC_047149.1, read on the forward strand.
CCCATGTAGTACTACAGTAGTGCAGAACACTGTGTACACTGATGACGGTGGCCGGATGGTGACCTATAAATTGAAAATCACTTTGGTTCTGGTCTGTCTCTTGATCAGATTCCACACAGTTGATGGTTTTACGGCGCTTACTACACAGATTGCTGTCCTTTCTCTTTCAGGACAACTTTGTGTGTAAAATTCATGGAGCTCTTTATAGCTGCAGCAGTAAGAGGAGCCGGGCCAGACAATCCAATAGTGTTCTGCTGTTACAGCCTGGATGGATATCTTTGGAGACTTGGACACTGCTTTACTGAGGCCACATAAAACTTACTAGACCCAAAACTAACAATGCAATTAAGTTCTTGGAAAAGTCTTATTGGCAAGAAAAGAAGACATTTTACTCACTGTTTCACTGCACTGTTCTGTTGTTAGATTCTTATAACTCTAGAAGAGCAAAGTAACCCACAAGGGTAAACCTGAACTGAACAAAACTCTGAGCTGTTGCTGAAGTTGTGCAGGTGCAGTTGTAGAGATTTACTTTGGTATAAAAACATGTAACTGAACCATAAATATGGTTTAAATCAGTGGTGCCCAACCTTTTTCTCTCTGCGACCCTTATTTTACCTGTGGATGTGTTGGTGACCCCAACTTCCTCCTCCTACTTGAGAAGCTACTGTCTTACACAGAAAATATAATTGATTTCTGGTTAATAAAGATGTTACAGAACACTAATGCATAAAAAAGACTTTATAGAAGCAAATGACAGAAGAAGCCTTCCCTTAATTAAAATTCACATTTCAGTTTGGAGATTCTTGTGTGGGGATTCTAAATGTGGGGACCCACATTTAGATGTGGCTAATTTACGTAAGTAAAGTAAAAATACTTGTGTTAAAGGTGTACTATGTAACTTTATTGGTAGGGTAACCAGGGTAACCTAACCCCATTAAATAGTTACTAAGCCTCAATTATTCCTTATAAACTAATTGTTCGTTATGACTTCAGTCTGTTCATGTTTTATTAAGCCTATTAAAAGTGTAGTGCAGTATTTCTAGTACATTGCCGGACGCCAAACTGCTTTGATTTGTGTCAGACTGTTTTTTGTAGTAATCTCCCCTCCTTCTCTCTCTTGCCATTATTTACAGAGAATTGTCCTCTCCCGTCAAGTCTGTCCCGGTGTGCTCCTCCGTCCACTTGACGGTCCCACTCTCCATGTAACAGCCTGTGAGTGAGGAGGTCCTCTGCTTTCAGAAGAAAGTCTCTTTTCTGACAGAGGAATGCCCTCCGGCTCTTCTCCCCTCCCTCACTCTCTCCTGTGTTGAGTTTAATAAATCATGATATTTATGGCACAGATACCTGCAAAGCTACAGTCCATTTGGCTTCAGGGGGAACACAGCACAGCCAAGTTGTGCATGTGTCTTCTGCCAGGAGGAATAACATCATGTAAATCTGTTCTTTTACATGGCGTCGTCAGGCAGTCTATAAACAATGGGGATCTGATTATGCTAAATATGTTTTGGGGCAGTACCAAACATCCATTTGGCCATTTATAGTCGAAATCATGCTCCTAGGAAACTTTTTACAGGTATATTAAGTTTATATATAGCCTGAGAAAGTAGGGTCACATCCACCTCCTCTGCAGTGTGCGTCCAAAATGACTTCACCCAGCACACATGAGTTGGTTTGTTATTTGAAATGGGGTTTTTAATGTGTTTTATTCCCTGGTCCAGATATCCATTAAAACACATTGTATTCATCATTTTCTCCAGATATGTTTTTGATTAAATTGTGTTGAATTCTTATACAAAGCCGTGTGTTATATCGAGCATCTGCCACCTGCTCATCTCCATGGAGATGTTACAGCTCTGCCTGGAATGTTCCACAGTACTCCATCAAACTTTTATATTTCCATGGAGACAAGCAAGCAACATCATGAGGCTAAGTAACGGGTCAGATCATTGAAAGTCGACCCTACTACCTCACAAGAGTGTATGTTTTTTCAAGGTATTGTTTTTATTCTTTTATGGGATTACTGCAAAATAGAATCGTGTACTTCCATGATTCCATACACAATGTAAAACACACCACCAGTGAAGTCTCAAACAGCACCTTTACATGTGGTTTATTTGGTGGTTTATGTCTTTTTTTGTAATATTATTATCTTTATCTTTTTTGTGTTTTTTGTTTATTTATTTGATTTTTTTGGTTGTTTGTTTTTTGTTTGTTTTTTTTGCTTTTGTGAATTTTTATTTATTTATTTAGCTTTTTTGCCTTTTTTGCTTTTTTGCAGTTTTTTTAATTGCATTTAACTTTTTTTTGCATTTTTACTTGGTGACACCAGTTTGGAAGGACTACAACAACTTAAAATGACTTCCTCAAAACAACAAGTAAAATATGTCCTGAGTTTTCTTGGCGTTTACTTTTCATGTTTTTTATTTTTGTTCTTTTATTTTTACTTCGGATCCATATCCAGACGCTTGGGACCAGGATTAAGTCAACAAATGTGCCGTTGAAAAACACTCTCAAAGGGATCTCCGTGGGTCTCCTGAGAGCGCGGTGAAGTGATGATAAAGAAATCCAATCTGCATGGACACACCTCATCACAGCCCCGGCCCGTCAGGATCAAAATGTTTTTGTTATCGCCATGGCAACGGCATATCAAACAAATACAGGACGTGCCCGAGACACCGGCGAGCTCATTACTACACCGCTCCGATCAGAGGGGTCACTTACTTCAATTTACCTCATGATTACGGATCAGACGGATTTCAGATCAAACTTAGAAGGATGTTTTTGTGAAGTTATGATGCGGTGATGGCATGAGTCAAGTACTTTCAGGGCAATGGGGCAATTATGCAAGAGGAGTTTAACTTTGATCAGTTATTTCTGTGCCAGATTATCCAGCTTCTGCAGGCCTCTTCTTTGTGCTGGTTCAAAGCCTGGATAAAAAACACCACAAGAGTACAACATTTCCATGTTTTTACTAATTAATAAGATGAACCTCTTTTGGACACATTTACATTACTATTTCACATTTTGTGTCAGCAAGGCAAGTTTATTTGTATAGCACAATTCATAAAAAGTAATTCAAAGTGCTTTAGAGATTAAGAAAGACATTAAAATCACAATACAAACTAATCAAAACATAAATATCATCATAAAATTAACATTAAAATATAAAAGTCATATGCACAGCTAAACAGAACCATTTTGAGCCTGGATTTAAACATTGTCAAAGTAGAGGCCTGTCTCACATTTTCAGGATGACTGCTCCAGGTTTTCACTGCATAAAACTGAAACGCTGATTCCTCATGTTTAGTCCTGACTCTGGGCACCAGCAGGAGCTCGGTCCCTGAAGTCCTCAGAGTGTGTTCATGTGGCACTAACATGTCGGAGATGTACTTTGGTGCTGGTCCATGGAGAGACTTGTTCACAAGCAGAGCTGCTTTAAAGTCTATTCTTTGAGCCACAGGAAGCGAGTGTAGAGACGTGAGCACAGGACACATGTGCTCGTAATATATTGGTGGTATTAAATATAACTTTTTTCATCTGTATTTGTTCAATTGTTTGCTTCAAGATGTTGCAAGTTTATATAATTATCATAAAAAACAGCAAACTGTATTATATTCCAGATAAATTGCATCCTTAACCTTTCAAATACAATTTTATCGTATTTAAAATATAATATAATATTTTGTTATTTGACAAAAACAAATAAAGAACATCACTTAATATTAGCATTGGCTGAAAAAAAATCTATATCAGACAGACTTTTATTTTATTTCATTTATTTATTTAACATGACATTTAACATGAGAATTTAAAACTTATCTTCAAATTATGAATATTATCTGAAAATATATTGCTTTGGGGAAATGCCATATTAAAGCATCACAACTGAGTGTGAAAAGTTTACGTATGTGATGCTTTGTAATCAGTTTACCAGCCACAGCAGCATACAAGATGTCACAAACATAAAAATCAAACATTCATTCTGTTCAGGTGTAAGAGAACTGTTCAGACAAATCCACTGATATCAACTTCGCAACAACTTTTGTAGGGAGAGAGATAAGGCCCAAAATTCACATCCATATGTTATAATCCAAGTTAATTTCCCAGCAGGTTACAAGTGGAGCTGCTCTATTTACCGAGTGCACAGTGAAGGTTGAGGCGAATGTGTTTTAGCGACCCAATCTGGACTCCAGCTCCGGGTCTGATCAGGCTGACATTTAGTCTGAAACGTGGAGGTCACAGCGGCGCTTCACTAAATGGGATCTAAATGAGTTCTAAATCGACGCTGGCTCTATGTCTGAATGTATAGAGGATAGTGTGGAAACATGAGCAGCAGAAGGAGCACTCGGGGGGGGGGGGGGGGGGGGGGGGAGGCTACATTAAAATTCCACCTGTGTTGTTCCAAATGTAGGCCTAAGTGCAGTCTGTCATTTGTTGAACTAGTACAGAAAGGCCAGAGCAGATGGAAAAAATCTATTTGCATTCCACATAAATAATAGGTTATGATAAGCAAGCATGTTTACCATAGACATGCTAATGTGTTGTTCACGGTGACAAATGAGTAAATAGACAGTTTGTTCATGTAGAGCAGAGGACTGATTGCTGCCCCACTGTTTAATAAGGTGAACAGCACAATTGTCAACATATTCAATCCATGTAGACAACTTGGAGCTTGCCTCATTCTAAAGTATAGGCGATGAATTGTACCTAACAATAACACTGTTGACAATAACGGTCAGGCTATAACTGCTGGATCAACTCTTAGAAAAGCCACAGGTGTTTCCACAGATGATGAGGTATCTTTCCTTCTCACCGTCACAACGCTCTGCCAAACTCCCCTTCACATATATCAGGTTTAGGAGACACTCGTTCCATTTGCTGAGCCACATGTTCCCTCTGTTTCCTCACAGCCTCCATACTTCAGATGAGTTATTCTTTACCTAACATTTGTTAACCAGCAGTTCATTTTGAGTCCATGATTATGACCCACTTCAAATGGTTTGCTCATTTTGAATCCGTGATGAATACACTTTTATAAATGAGTAGTTTGTGATTATTAAACATGTATAAATGCTTTGTAGATATGCCTTATTATAAAGTGTTCTCCAGTAGTAAGATGACACAATAATCTGATCTGACAAAATAAATGTGCCCATAAAAACCCTGTAGACATGTGTCAGCTAATCCAGGGATTTTAGAGGAACTATTTGGAAGGGAAATAATCAGTTTACTACTAATACCCAAAACATGCCCAAAGGTAAAATCCTGCAGCTAAGACAGTCCTGACCAAACCTGGTTAAAGATCTGGAGCTGGGTCCCGGGTGCAGCACAATAAAGTACCTCACATGACTTAAATACCTACACGTGTTTATCAGTGAAAGAATACTTTTGAATAGACTCCATAGACATGCTAGTCATTCTTCTGCTATGTCCTGAGAGAGGAGATGGTTTAAATGTGGCTATTAGCAAGGGCACAATCACCTCCCTTTGGCGTGTTGTTCATCTGTAAAAGGAACAATCCTCTGATAATTGGGCTATAATTACCCTCCTGGAGACACTTTTATTCTGATCACAATTTTCGCCTAAAATGAAGAACATTTCAAATTGTGATCTTCCCCAAAACAAAATACGAATCATGGATACAGAATCTAATTTTATTCTTAAGAGGGAAAAAATACAACAGCAATCACTGATCGTATTGGTGCAGAGAATCGGATAATGATTTGGTTTTCTGCCAGATGTCCTTCCCCAAAACAAGCCTCTCATTCATTTATGCTGGAGTATGTAGCATTCTAAGGGTGCTCACACAGCTTGGTGTTGTGGCTAATGGCTAATCATATTATAAAACATAATCTTAATTTAAAAAAAGAAAACCATCAGAGCTACCAGGACCAGCTAATGTACGGCACACAGGTTTCAACAAAGGTATGATTCAAATATAGCAAAAGTGTACATTTTATTCATTTGGTTTCCTTTGGACAATTGAGTTGAAATGAGTTACTTTGTTAGGATCATTGATTTAAATGTCCAATATTATGCGAAAAATTGACTCATGTGAGCTTTAGGTCATTTTTGAATGTTGTTACCTCCTCAAAAACAGACCTGGAGTTGTGTTTTGTTTCATTCACACATGTTTGCATAATCCTTTATTATTAGTCTGTCTACATCTCCAAAGCTCAAAATGTTCTGTTCCACCTTGGGATGTGATGATGTCATCACCTTTCAAGTTAACAGCTCCTTTGACACCCAGAGTGCTGTATGGCTGGTTGAAAGTGCAGGAAGCTACTGTCATAGAGCGCAGGGGGATCAAGATCAGCTCCTGATCTTGAGCTCAGCCAATCTACCTTTTGTTTATAACAGGTTCATCAAACTATGGCAGAGATCAAATGCTAATCAGATATTTGACAGCTTGGACCACAAAAGGTTAGAAGACAGGGCAATTTTCAGTTTGAACTTCTCCCATTGGGCAGGATTTAGCAGGATCTCAAAAAAAAACATCCAGATGAGTTCCTTTGAAAGCTTTTCTGCCAAAGCAGCTTACAGCAAAAACAACCCTGAAGATAAGTGATGTGTGATTTGCTTATGGGGGAAAGATCTCCAATATTATTTCCATGAAAACCCTTCTTAACTCTAACGCGCACACTCCCATCACGCCCGACAAGCCCAACCATAATTCCTCCATTGTTATTCCCTCCTTTGCCTCTTGAAGCCGTGGATTTGTTGAAGAGCTCGGAGCGTGTCTGTCTACAGGCTGCTACACCTGAAGTAGTGACAGCTGTGTGCTTGAGAGAAAACCACCTCTGCACCTCCACCCATCCACCCATCCACCCATCCACCCATCCACCTATCCACCAGCACCAAGAGCCATAGACTCTGAATGAGTCTAATATCCAGTGAATGAGGAATAAATGCTGCTCTCAATCTGTCAGGAGCGCTCAGCAGATGTGTAAGGCCTGATTGTGTAAGGTTTTTGTATCGAGACCGAAGGGAAGTCTGAATGGATCTATACAATGAAACACAAGGATACATGCATGATAGATTACAGCTTTAGCAAGGTTTGTAAAGGAGACTTATTATGCAGAATCAACTTTTCAAAGCTTTTAACCATGTTATAATTGTTTTCCCTTCTCATCTACCCACTCAAAGCTGAGTAATCTTTTATCTTATCTATATCTGAGTAATCTTATTTATTCTTCAAGACGTCTTTGCTCCGATCTACCCCTGTTTTCAACACTGCCAAAACACAGCCAGTGCTCTTTACTCTTCTTCTACTTCTTTCTCCAATTTTATTTTCTTAATCGATGATACACGTAGGATTTGGCAGCATTATGTAGCAATTTTGGCACAAATTGAAAGCAACTTTGGCTGTGATGACTTGTTTGTTTTATTAAATCATTTTGGAATATCGTGACTTAAAATGTCCATTATGTCATAGATTTTTATTTTATAGCGCACAAAAGCTTTTAAATAAATATGTTTTCTTTAGCATTTCTGGTAGTATATTTACAAGATTTGGATTTGTGATGACAGCAGCGTACATGACAACACAAAGTACCTACCTGTACCTGTATAGCAATGGCACTGGAACACTGTTAAATCCAACCAGAGCTAGCCTTACACTGTTAATAAACCTTTTATTACAGAAGCTAGGTTGGTGACATTTGTGGCGTTGTGTATTTGGGCAATACACTTCACCCCTCTTGCGTTTGTGTTTGGTGGTGTGAATGGTATCCGCTGTTATAAATGAATAATGCAAATGTCAAGATAAGCAATATGATTAATGAAATTGTCTTGGAAATGGAGGGTCTGTGCATCTTTCAGCAAAATTAGATTGAAGACCAATTGGATTCAGATCATCTCAATGCTTCGAGATTGTTGCTGAATTTTAATGTTGATTGTAGACACCCCATAGAATAATAAGATAACTGTGTATAATCCAATCTCCCAGCTCTCTTCACCTGTTCCAGTCTGTCATTCCTCTGGTCTCAGGGCGCTTCATTAAATTGTACAAGACACTGTCATGTCTCCAGCCAAACCCACCACCCCCCTCTGCATTCCCCTGTCCTCTTGTTAGCTGCAGTTGTATTAATGTCCTCAAATGTTCAAATGTTTTTCTAATGCAGTTTTTTTCTCTCTTCATTTGTGCATATGGACTAAACCCCCAAAACTCCTCCCACAACCACAGTTCAAATAAAGCAGCTAAACCAGGCAGATGGGGGTAGTGAGGGGTCTGGGGTTATAAGGAACAGTGTGATTGGTCTAACAGGTATCCACACTTCAAACTCTGCCTGTCAGGTGTTTGTAAACAGCAACACCTGGCAGTAATCAGGGAAGTCATGTGTGATGTCACATAGTACTTGAAATTACAGTCACTACTGAGGGCAACGTACACTCAGTTTTAGCCGTTTTTGACCACAATACAGCTAATTTGCCTAGTTTGCACCTACATATAACATAATATATAAATAAAACGAACATGAGATAATGCTGTTAAAACACTTCATGATGTCATCAGGTAATCAGGGAAGCACTCCTCCTTTTTTAAAATCAATACATATTCATTAGATCAGGGGTGTCAAACTAATTTTTACCGAGGGCCACATCAGCAAAATGGCTGCTCTCAAAGGGCCAGATGTAAAATAAATTTAACTACTTTTTTATCTTGTTAATTCACTGTTTCTGTATTTATTACTTATTCATGTTACAAATATTGCATATGCATTTGCCTAGATGTAAAAATATGGCTGTGTAACTGTGTGTCTTCTGATAAAATGACTTTTTAAGACCATCATACCTTTTAATTTACCCTGTTGAGGGCCACATAAAATTATGTGGAGGGCCACATTTGGCACGCGGGCCTTGAGTTTGACACGTGCATTAGGTCATTTCAGTGTCAGTCTGTCTTCACTCTGCTGTTAACCTCCCCACAAATAAAACAGAAACACAAAGCTATAATAAACAGAGCACATTATCACATTAAGTACATATGTAATACAATAAATCAATCAATGAAGAGCTCAAGTGGCAGAAGGCATCAACCAAAAAGGCACGGTCCCCTTTGGTGGCACTACAAGAAGAGAGTCCTCACTAGGGCGGAGTGCGCGAGCTGGAACATATGCTGCAAGGAGATCACTTACAAACCCTGGTGCCAAGTCATTTGAAGCCTCAAATGTTAAAAGCAGCATTTTAAAAATCAATACATTGCTTGATCGGTAGCCAGCGGAGAGCAGCGGGAACTGGAGTAATATGGTCATATCTATTTGTACCTGTTAATAGTCTGGCTGCTGCATTTTGCACAAGCTGTAGACGATAAGAGTTTTGTTGAGGCTGGTTTAAACATAAGGCAAGTTTATGGACCCAATCTGTATAAAAAATGTAATATTGGCTATTTATGTTATGTTATATAGCTTTGATTATAAGTTCAAATACCAGACTGTCATGAACGCACCTTATTATTTGTCACCAACATCACAGCATGAACTTATGTCATTTCTACGGTAGTTTTTATCGTAGATTTGATTCCAAACCATGAGCCTATACATTTCTTCCATTAACCCCACACTGTACTGTATAAAAAGTCCAGCTGCTCTGTTCTCAATATGCAGAAAACCTCCTTCACACCTGGTTTAAAATTAGACAGAGAGAGTCCTTTTGCGTGGCGTGCATCAGGTGTAATGATAACATGACAACCATTGGCGGCTCCGGAGCAGTAAACTGGGGGCCGCATGGTTAACCAAGTGTGCAGCCTCGCGTCACTGTAGCACCTGTCACAGAATGATGAATTAGCCGCTGCTCGAGGCGCTGAATACAACAACATCCAGTGCGAGGAGTACGAGGAAATAGACAACAAGAGTGCGCCGTGTTGCGAAAGGCCACGGTTTGATAAATAATAAGCTGTGTATAGAGTCATGTTAAAGATATGGTATGTATATGTAGAGATGCAGCAATAGTGTTGTAGTCAGTGGTGGGAGAAATATTCACTTTTCTTACTTAAGTAAAACTACAAATACCAAGCAAAAAAAAAATCTTAAGTAAAAATATTAGCTGAAAAAAAAAAAACACTTAAGAAAAAGTATTCAAGTTTAAAAATGTGCAGATTTTGAGATGTAATAAATCTTTAAATGTAGTGATTTTGATACAGATTTGTGCTGAATTTTGTTCAACAGAAACAATTGTACTGATAGTTTTTTGTAGCTTTATTTGTATATTTTTGTTTGCTCAAATTATGAATGTGTTAAAAATAAATCCTCAACTTTTTCAGCAGGTCTCAGACAATAATAAAAAATACTTTTACCTTTCAGTCCTGTTCAAAAATGTAATGGAGGAGAGAGTACAGATGCATAAAACTGAAATGCTGATTCCCCATATTTAGTCCTGGCTCGGGGACCAGCAGGAGGCCGGTCCCTGAAGTCCTCAGAGTGTGAGATGGTTCATGTGGCACTAACATGTGGGAGATGTACTTTGGTGCTGGTCCATGGAGAGACTTGTTCACAAGCAGAGCTGCTTTAAAGTCTATTTTCTGAGACACATGAGCCAGAGCACAGACCTGAGCTCAGGACTTGTACTGCAGCTGTCTTAATGCCCGTTTGGAGAGGCCAGTGAACAGGCCATTACAGTAGTCTAACCTACTGGAGACAAATGTATGGATAAGTCTCTCTAGGTCTGGCTTTGACAGTATACCTTTGATTTTTGCTGTTTTTTAGGTGGTAAAAAGCTGCAGATGTTATTGATTTGATGTGGCTGTTAAAGTTCAAGTCTGAGTCCATTATTACTCCTAGATTTCTAGCCTGATATGAAGGTTTTAGAGAGAGAGAGACTAGAGGTGACTGCCGACACTTTCTCTGTTTCTGTGGACCAAAGACTATGACTTCAGTCTGGTCTGAGTTTAGCTGGAGAAAGTTGTTTTGCATCTACACACTGATCTGTTGGATGCAGTGGTAGAGTGAATCCACTGGTCCATATTCACCTGCTGCCAGTGAGACATAGATCTGAGAGTCATCTGCATAGTTGTGGTAGGACACAGTGTTGCTGCGTATTAACTTGCCTAATGGCAGCATGTAGAGATTGAACAACAGGGGGCCCAGGATTGACCCCTGGGGCACCCCACAGGTCGGGAACATTTTATCTGAGACACATTTTCCAATTTCAACAAAGTACTCCTTGTTTTCTAGATAGGACTTGACACAGGATCAAGACTGAGACTTGGCCTGCATCAGTGTTCAAGCAGATGTCATTTGTCACCCTGATAAGTAACATGGTGATCTGATGTTATGTGATATAGAAGTAAAACACCCCCTCTTTAAGTGATTTTATATTTAGTTTTTAAGCTGTGTTCAGGTAATTTCCCTTGTTGATCAATTAAGTAACACCAGATTTGGTACAGCAATATTTTTATTTTCTTTACTTAAACTTGTAGCTGAACCAATCCTCAGTTTTTGCTATGACCTAGGAGTTTGGACACAGCACACATGCGATAGGTTCAAAGAGCAACTGACTCATGGCTTTTGCTGTATGTCTCTCCCCACTCTTCCCATCTCATATATAAAACTTTTTTTTCTAATAAACAAGGCATTTATTTCATATGAGCTCATGTTTATCAGAAGAGACCATCTGTAGGTGACATTCTGACTGCCTTTCCTTTGTGCACCTCCAGCCTCTATGGGGCACTGTAGTTTAGATATTTGGAGTGGGAACCCCAGGTATAAAGGGGTCAGGAAATTAGCACCAGGTGTTTGACGGTGCAGAGGCATATGATTTTTACTGTGTCTGTAGGTGTTCCTGTGGCAAAGGTGAGAGAATCAATTCATTTTAATTACAAATCGCTGGAGTCCTTTTGGAACTTGGGAAGACACTGATAAACATGAGCTAAGATGAAATGAATGCTTTTCATATTAGAAAAAGGGGTTTTATTTGTGTGATGTGAAGAGTGGGGAGAGACATACAGCAAAAGCCAGGAGTAAGTCTCTCTTTGAAGGTGGCATTGAACCTATCTCACGTGTGCTGTGGCCAAACTCCTAGACCATAGTAAAAACTGAGGATTGTTTCAGCTACGTACGTTTAAGTAAAAAAAAAAAAGTCCTGTATAAAACTTGGTCTTATTAATGAACACTTAAAGAGGGGGTGTTTTTGTCATGAAGCCTGTATGTTCTGTATCCCTGTGTGCTCTTTCCCTCCCCTACCTGTCTGTTACTGGAGCTGGGCGGAGTTCCTATGCCTCCCGTGCACACCTGGAGCGCATCAGCGTAATCACCGCCACCTGCTGCCGAGTATATGAGGGCTCGGCAGAAGACACTCGGGGCCAGACCGTCCGCGTGTTTAACGTTCCTGCTCTCTCGCTCGTTCCCGCTCCTGACTCTGCGCTCCAGCTCCGGTACAGCCCACCCTTTGTCTTCGCCTCCTGTCTTGGTCTCCGGCTTGTTTCCCGTTACCTGCCCTGGCTCCCGCTTACTGGATTACTCCTGCTCGGTCCTTCCTGGTTCCGTGTCTTGTCCTGTCGTGCTTCGGCCCTGGCTGTCTCCTGCCCGCTCTGGACTACGCCCATCTGGCCTGCCTCCCGCTCCCTGTCCCCATTTGTGATCAATGAACTATTGACTATAAATTCTGCACTATTGTAAATAAACACCGCAAACTTGCCCCGGGTCTGCATCCTTTGGTCCGCACCTGTACCTATCGTTACGACAGTTTTACTTCTATGGGGTATTAACTGCTAACACATAACATCAAATCACCACGTTACCTTTTATTGAAGCGTAAAAACTACTTTAACCGGTAGTGGCTGTTTGCAAATTAGCCTTTACACCATCTATTGTCATATATGTTGAAGTAGCATCAAAGCATGTGCATGTTTATTTATTTATTTTTTTTCATGTATTTGAACTTACAGGACTGGAGGGACATTGGCTAATATTCAAACGTAAGGCGAAACAATGCATAAATGCATAAAAACAAGAAAAATATCAGCCCCTGCGTCTGTGCGATAGCCTGTTTTATGAATGCGCATGAGGCCAACCTTAGCCAGCCCTCCGCAGACTGAATTGGGAGCATCTGTCCTGGCCCGCAGCAGAGAGGAGCTGTATGAAAACCACAGTGATTCCCTGCAGACAGGCGCACATGGCACAGGGAGAACTCAGCACTGCTCTGTAATGCTGAAGGTATAGCTCCGAGCAGCGTCCAAGCATGTGCGGTCGTTGGTCCAGATGTTTCTGTGTTTGTAAGGTCAAACGTGGACAGAATAGAGAAAATCAACATCAATGTATGCATAAAAATACAAAGCAGAAGTCAGACCACTACAAGGCACTCAAGTGTAACCATGACTTGACTTGTAATGTGATGTAGCTCAGCCTCGAGTCAATTCATAAATAGATGTTTTTTTACTATCTGGACCCGGCCAAACTGGAACTGTATGACAAACTGTGTGTCTCTCTTGCAACACTTAACACATTTGTGAGAATAAACAGCGGAATATAATTTAAAGGTGCATCATTTCACTTTTCCGTTGAGGACATCCACCACCTTCTTCTCTCCATTCAGATTTGCCAGTGTTTATTTAGTTACAAGGGCTTGTTACTCCACAGATCTGACCAGTAACTTGGCTTGGTGTTGAAAAAATTAAATATCAAGTTAAACAGGCAGTTTCAGTGTAGTGTTTGTCCGTTGATCCGAAGGTTGGTGGTTCAAATCCTGCTCTTGACATTAAAAAAACATCATTGATTGAGCGGTCACACACACATTCATGCACCAGTGTCTGTGTACACTGGTGTGTGAATGTGTGTGTGAATTTGTGAGTAGTTCCTTCATTTAAAGCGAGTAAAGAGTGTCTTGAAGGTGGAAAAGTGTTATACAAACATAAAAATATAACCATTTACCATTTTACCATTTAAAACACACACTGGATACCACACATTATAGAATCCTATCGCAATCATGTCTAAACTCATTGGAAAAGATGCAATTATTTAGCGCTGAAATTGAGTTGCAAGTATAAAGCACCTCCTCCCCTCCCTTTTCAGCATTTAGCACACTTTCTTCTAGAGGAGCAGGACGCATGGGGCCCTAATGTGAAGTGATGTGCGATCGTTAGCCGTGCGCATGCTTCTGCTAATCGTCTAATAATTGGATGTGATGGCAGGACGTAGGCTGCGCAGATGAATTACAGGGAGCTGGGGCTGAGCGCAGCAGGTAGGAGACAGAATCTTCAGGTGCGCAGTGTGGGAGCGGATCCCTGCTAGGACCAGCGCTCAGAGACTTATAGGAGGAGGTACACATTTGCATAAGTGCTACTACATACCGATTCACTGCATTCTTGAAGTATCTGTGAATAAGTCTCATTTGGCATTGGTAGCAAGGTAGTGGTTCACTCAGTTGTACAGGGAGTAGTTGTAAAATGAAGTAGGAGTGTTATAGGTGTGATGGTAGAAACAGAGGGAGGATGAGCTCTTGAAGATTCTTGTAGTAGTAGTAGCAGCAGCAGCAATAGGTAGCAACTGCAGTAGTAGTCGTAACGGTGCTAGTAATGGATAGCAAGTCATTTCGTATTTTATTTAAACTAAACAATTTGTACTTTTTTGGATCCATTTGTACTAAGAATGTTGTGTTTGAACTTGAAAAACAAGATAAATATTACAAAATCTACCCAGGAAATGAAACTGCAGTGATGTATGTGGTACACAGCTGCAGGTACTACAGTGTGCACGTAGTCTGGAGGGAGAGGAGGACAAGGTTAGCAGTTTAAGAGTAGTCCTCAGTCCTGTTATTGTACCACCTTGTCCAGCAGTGGCAGTATGTGTGCAGTATTTTTTATAATAACTAAAACTGAAAATGTGTCTTTTTTATCCTTAAAAATGGAGTTTAATCACATTCCTAAATTTTTTATTTTTTTTTACATTATTATTATTATTAGTTACACCAAGAGGACATAAACCTGTTCCAAAGAATTTTGATTTGATTTCTAGTCTTACCATATTCCAATAATTTATAAGCACTTAGGGAATTCTAATTAGCCTTAACTCTCCCAATATATTCAATCAATGTATGTACTTATTATTTTATTATTTATTAGTTAATCTGAACTAGAAACATGCTAAAGGTCCTATATAACACAAAATTAACTCTTGTGAGCTTTAAGTCATGTTAGAATGCTGTTACCTCCTCAAAAACAGACCTGGAGTTGTGTTTTGTTTCATTCACACATGTTTGAGTAACACTTTATTGAAAATCCGTCTACATGTTCACTAGATATTGGCAATTAACCCTAACCCAGGACTGAAATTATCCAAATGATTCTAGTGAAGGTGTATGGAGTTTAAAAACACAGTGGAGCACTTCCTGTATTACCACATGACATCACAAAGTCGAACAGAGTGTTTTCTGCTTGAGAGAAGAGCAAGTCAACCTAAATTTGCAGGGTTTGTGTTTTAAGAATTTGTAAATTAAACAAAACAGGATTCTGGGTAAGTTTTTGATGAACAACCAACATTAGAACATTGATCAGAAAATAGTGTAACGGACCCTTTAAGTGTTAATAACAAAACAGCCTAGAATGCAGTTCAACTTTTATGTATATTTATGCCAAAACGGTAGGTTTAATCATTCACATAAAAGCACATATTTACTGTGTGGAGAATTGAGAATACAGCTATTAGATGGAGCTCTGAACACACATGTAATCCAATGGGACCATATTCAAGCAGCTCACTGTTTGCATTCTAACGTACTGCTGCACAACCGGCCTTCTGGACCTGAAAATAAAGTGAGAATCATTCCATTTCCCCTGGTTATTCCATTGTCATTCTCAGTCTGTTGTCAGTGTAGATTTTCCTCTTTTTATCGAGCTGTCGTCCATATGTCAGCCTCAATAACGCTTCATTCTTACAATTGGATGCATTTATTCTACTTAATTCAGTGACTTGTTTGTGTGGGTTTGCCCCCGCGGAGCAAAACTTAGGACAGAAAATGAAGAAAAAAGATTTTCTGTGAAGATATTTGCTCAAGAAAAATATGCAATTTGTATTTTTGTTTGTAAGTATGTTAATTTCTGCTTCAAAAAGGACCATAAATCTGAAATGCAAAGTCAGAAGGGTTTATTGAATCTCAAAAGTGAATAGTGTTGCCCTCCAGAAACGAATAGGGCAAGAGCATAGACTGTATAAAGAAGTGGACTAAGTGAGACGTCACCCAGTCTAATGAGGCTCATCGAGGCATTCCGACCGCGAGTATCATAGCAACCAAAGAGCCAATCCAGAGCGAGGCTGTTAAATTTAACACGTCTTTGCTCTTGCACCACTGGTTTAGCAGGGGGCGGTCGCTTAGCAATGCCGTCAATCAAACCAGTTGCTAACATCGGGGAAAGAAATAACCTTATTTGTCTGATATTAATGTTCATATCTTGATTCAAAGACAAAATAGTGAAAGAAAAACACCAGGATCACGTAGAGTAGGTTAATATGAACTTTTTAAGACCAAAAAGATGCTGATGAAGACAGAAGTGCGTCCATGATCACTTCCTATTTGGAACGCGGCGGCTAGAGGGTTAACTATGTCCATTTATATATACAGTCTATGGGGGAGAGCCCTGAGGAGTGTGTGTTTACAGATTTTATAGTGTGTATCAGTGTGTGTGCATGAAGGAGGATTCTCTTCTGGTCAGCATTGCGTTATCTTTGCGAGTTCCCATGCAACAGTGCGGCCACAGGAGCTCACAGTCCTGTACTTGGTTTTGAGTAACAATGTATTATAATGTATTCTATGTGTACACAGCTTAGTGGTATTCGTCGTTATTAGTTTAGCACATCCAGATACAAGTGTAGTAGTAAAGCGCACTGCTAAATGTGGATACTTTATATTATTTTGAAGCAATTACATCTTCAACTGTGCATTGATTTGTCTATTGATTTTGTACAGGTTTTCTGCCAAATATTTAATTAAAGGCACCATATCAAATTTTTTTCATGTCTTAAAAACTTGGAAAATACTAGACGTAGTTTGTTTTAGATGGTTTGCAGAGGTTATTAAAAGACGTTATGAAGTTATTCCCCACTTACCTTATGCACCTAATGAGCTTTTCACAGGTTTTAGAGGCTAGAGCAGAGCTAGCATTCCAACCGAACACTTCAAAGTAAAAAAATAAAATGTAAAATAAAATATAAAATATAAAACTAAATAAATAAATAAATAATTAAAATAAAATAGGTACAGGCCATTTAAGCTTAACCAAAGGAATCATTATCACACTCGGGAAATAAAAAATAAAATAAAATGATTTAAAGGTAGACTTATATTTATAATGTGACTGCCATTGAGACAGGTGCTATACTTTTTTCCCTGTCTCAATTCATTGCTGTCTGTTACATTTTATTATTATTTTTTAACTGTGAAATGTGAATTTGTGAGTTGAATTTTCTATATAAAATGAAAGCCATTGTGATTTATGTACCAAATTGTAATTAAAGCGTTCAATTATTCATTCATCAATTGGCACTTAATCTCACAAATGCTCACCATGTTTCATTTTACATTTAAATGAAAAAGTGGATTACTGCAATGAACGGGGCTTTCTTTTCAATTATTTCATCCATTATTTTATTTCACCAAGACAATATGAAATAAAAAGTAATTTCTTCAATTCTTCATTTTTTAATTTCAGGGTGAATGTGCTCTTAAACCACCCACGGCACAGTTCGAGCCAAAGCATATTTAGGAGCTGCAAAAATGTATCTGTGTTTGGCATTGAGCTAATATGGCTTATAGTGCTTATGCACGGATACTGTATTAAGATATTGAGCTGTAGCTTAAGGGCAGGATTTGGTGCGTAGTGTATTCCCAGCACAAAGAGGAATCCCACAGCTCCATCTGCACTGGAGAACTCAATGTCCCTGGCTTCTTCAGATAGCCAGGACTTTTTCCCCCATTTTCCCCTGTGTTCTCATTTATAACACCTGTACTTTCTGGCTACAAGTTCATTTTTCACATGATGGACCAATTAAAAAGGTTCAGATTTCAAGTTCAAGTTCACGCTTTCAGGAAATACAGATCTGTTAAAGGTGCACTACGGAACATTTCTGATGGAGGGTACACCATCTGGTTCTCTCCATGGAGATTAAATATGTCTGTCTTGCATTTATTCATTTTCAAGTGTTTTATTGCCCATAATGCCTGGAAAAACATGCAGTCTCATCGTGAGCAGGGTCGCCTCTACGCAGATCTGACCTGTTACTTGGCCTGGTAACGTTATCTGTAAGTTTAATCATGTCATACTCTGGAACAATCCAATGAAAAACAATAAAAGCAAAAACTGACACTTTTTTCCTCACCCTCTCTTCCTATTGGTCAGCGTTCCTCATGCTGAGTGAGTGACAGGTGACGTTAACCAATCACAGCATGAAGAAGAAGCAGATATGGCGTTAGTTGCCTCCATAGATTGTCTAAAGAAGTGGACTAAGTGAATGTGACGTCACTCATAGTGTTCGGCTCCAGTCAAATGAAGTTATAAAGGCCAATTTGGATTCGAGTTCCATATTTAGAATTCCAAGCACGAGTATCATAGCAACCAAAGAGCCAATCCAGAGCGAGACTGTTGAAGGTAACACATCTTTTGCCCGCACCGCTGGTTTAGCATGGAGCAACACTGTCAATCAAACCTGTTTCTAACACTAGTGGGGGCGACAAAGGGGAAGAAGGCGCCTGATTTGTCTCTTATTAATGTCCATATCTTGAAACATGGACAAAATTGCGAAATTGAACAGTAGGATCATGTAGACCAAAGTGTCGAGGTTAACCCCAGCAGTTACAGAGAGTTATTCAATGTAAAGTGAATTGGAGCCAGAGTTGATGGAGCCTGAAGTGTGCCCATGCTCACTTCTCATTTGTAATGCAGCATCTAGCAGGTTAGCTATGTCCATTTATATATATAGTCTATGTTTACCTCTGAGAAATTGTATACAACAACTCTACATGATTTTTTTCTTACAATTTAATTAATTTATCTGTTTACATGTCACGCAGCCCTATTGTGTACTTAAGCTAAATAACTTTCTCCCCCACGTCCTGTTTCCTTTACCAACTAATTGTTCTTCAGTCAGTCTATTAAAAGTGAACCTTGCCCATAACTATGTCTGCACACACACACACACACCCACACACACACACACACACATTCACACACAGGGCCTCATATCTGGCACATTTCAGAAGTGACACATCACCGGAGGATGTAACAGCAGATGTCCTGATCCAGGGCACATGTTCCTGTGTTCCTGTTATGTTCACACCTCAATGACCTGCAGCTCTCAAATTAACATATTTCCTTATTTCTTTATTTATATTTTTTTATGTGAAAGATTTTTATTTCTGTCAAGAGGAGAGGAGCCGGCACTGGGATTTCAGCGAGAGCTCAAGTCTCAACCCAATTAGCGACCCCATTCACCAAGCACACATCTCCTCTGCTCTATTCACTATTTCTATTCACGCCACTACTCTCACAGCTCTCATCTATGTCTGTGTTATTATGTTTTTTATTTATTTAACTACAGCTGATTCAGTATTATGTCACACAAAAAGTGCTTAAATCCAATTGGGGAAATGTTGTACCTCCATTTTACGTTAGAGTCCAGAGAGCAAACAAAAGAATCATGTTAAAATGTACTTGATTTGTTACATCATGAGCGAAAAATAAAACTATAGTTAATTTTAAACTGTTTGCACTGGTCTAAAGTTATTCCTTACTTATGTATTCAGAGCATTTTAATTATTCACGGTAAACCTAACAACATCTAGCATGCTAACACACACTTCCTGATTACCGGGCAATAAAATGATTTAGAGCTGCTTATACAATACATCTGTACTTGGGCAAGACAAACATATAGGAAAGTACGGAGCCTTTAACATTGTTTGAAGCAACACATTTATGATACTGTGACAAACATATTGAAAGCAGAATATGACCTGAATCCATAGACTGTATATATAAACATACGTAGCTAACGTCTGTCACGTTCCAAATTTGAAGTAATCACGGGCGCACTTCTGGCTCTATTGACTCTGGCTCTAATTCACTTTGTACTGCTCCTTATTTTGGTCTTAAAATGTTCGTATTAACCCGCTCTACATGATCCCGGTAGTTTTATTCCACTATTGTGTCTGTAAATCAAGATACGAACATTAATAACTGACAAATCAGGTGCCTTCTTTCCCCGAGGTCACTCCCGTTAGCGTTAGCAACAGGTTTGATTGACAGCGTTGCTAAGCGCCTGCTCCGTGCTTAACCAGTGGTGCTGGCGGGAAGTAGCGTTACCTTAATCAGCCTCACTCTGGATTGGCTCTTTGGTTGCTATGATACTCCTGGTTGAATTCTAAATATGGAAATTGGCTCCAAATTCGCCCCTATAACTGCTGGCCACGATGAGCTTTATTAGTCCATTTCTTTATACAATCTATGCCTAAATCTTAGGATGAGACATCTATCTTTTTTCCCCTAAAACTAAGAATTGTTGTTTTATAAAGTCCCTATCGGCAATACAACTCAAAAATAGCATATTTTTCAACTTACTGTTCAAAGTCATTCTTTCTTAAAACTTGCAGGCATTGGTCTTCTTTATGGGGCACTAAAAATGTTGAAGTCTCAAGGTCTAGACGGGAAGTTTACTAACATATTTTTCTTTTGATATTTCACCAAGTTGTGTCTTATATAAACATGTGCTTCCTATTCTTCCTAACAAGAGATCCAAAATATTGTCGGTATAATTATTTAGAATACACCAGGGACGAGTATGGCCTACTTTTTGATGCTCTAGACAGTCTGCTTGAATAAAGACATCTCATTTCACGATTTCTTTGGCATTTTAGTGACCTATTCTGCAACAGAGAGCTATTACTACTTCTTGTAAATTTATCTTCACGGTCTTTAAAAAAACTTGGCTGACTTAAAGGTCTAACAGAAATAAGGCCGGGCACATCAACCAGAGAAATTGGCATTCGAATTAGTGATGATTTCAATTCACACATTATGTCGTTAGTGTTGTCGTAGTCTTGGTAGTAGTAGTAGTAGTAGTAGTAGTCGTGGTAGCAGTCGTGGTGGTCGTGGTTGCATTTGCGGTGGGAGCAGTAAGAGCAGTATTCGTGGTATTAGTCGTGGTAGCACTAGTAGTAGCGGTAGTAGTTGTGGTAGTGGTAATTGCAGTTGCAGTAGTAGTAACAGCAGTAGTTGTGATAGTACTCGTGGTAGCAGTGATTGAATAAGCAGTAGTAGAAGCAGCAGTAGTCGTGATAGTAGTCATGGCAGTTGTGGTGGGAGCACTATTAGTAGGAGCAGTAGTGATGGTAGTGGTAGTAGTAGTAGCAGTTCTCATGGTAGTAGTAGTAGTAGCAGTAGCAGCAGTAATTGAAGTAGTAGTCATGGTAGTAGTTGGTTGCATAAGCAGTAGTAGAAGCAGCAGTAGTCGTGGTAGTAGTTGCAGTTGCAGTAGTAGTAGCGGCAGTAGTCGTGGTAGTAGTTGTGGTAGTCGCAGTAGCAGCAGTAGCAGCAGTAGTCGTGGTAGTAGTAGGTGCAGTAGCCAGCAGTATAGCAATAATGGTAGTTGCCACAGTTGTAGTATTAGCTTAGAAGGTAGAAGTAGTTGGCGCAACAGTAGTAAAAGTTGTATCCGTAGTAAAAACCTTAGTCGTTGTAGTAAAGCCAGCAGCAGTTGCAGAAGTTGCAGTTGAAGTAGTACGTTCTAAACATCCTTAACTATTTCTCCATTACAACCTTGTGTTATTTTAGTTTTGCAGCTTCCTTCCTCTCTCCTTTTTTATTCCCCTCTTCCCTACCTGGAAACTAACACACTACTCTTTGCCAACTTTGGTGATTCATGCCTCCATAAGAAATGAGGTGCATTGAGCCATAAGGAAAGTAACTGCCAAGGGGGACCTGCGTACAGCCCCGTAGAGGGGGCTGTAACAGAGACCACCGCTCTGGCCTGGGCCCTCCTCCAGCACATACACAGCTCACCCGCAGAATAAAGGCCCCTATGTTCTGGCTAATGTTTGTTGTAGTTATCCCAGAGGTTGGCACTGATCATGGTTCAGACTTAAGGCTCTGTTTACAGTGATTTGCACAGGAAGTATGCTGCTGTTTTTGACTAGCAGCCAACATGATCCTTTTGGAAGGTACTGTAAATGTGCTTTATGAATCTATAGAGTCTTGTATGGATGAATTTCCAGCACTTATGGCTTTACATTTCCATCTAAAATATATATAATACAGTGATTCAAAACCTAAAATAGAAAATACACTTTCTGTCTCCATAGAAATGTTATTGCTTTTCCTGAAATGTTCCAAAGAATGGCCTTAAACTCGTCCATCTCCATAGAATCAAGCCAGTGACATCACCAGGGGACGTTGTAGGTTTAATTTTAGTAAAGCTGTATGATCTCCATGGAGACAAACCCTCCAGAAAAGTTACATCGGACGCCACAACTTTCTATTGGATGTAAATTTGTCCTCAATCTATTCCCATACAGTTGTTCGACCAATGCCCATGTTTATGTCTATTCCACAACCAAAAAATTTGGTCCAAGTACTAATACGAGAAATTCGAGAAGCTTCTTTACTGGTTGGCTTTAGCGACGCATAACTGGATTAGACTTATAGGGTAAAGCATCCATCTCTTGGGGGTTGTATGTCAACTTGATGGTTTAACTTAAAATATATTTTAGAACGCATTGGGAATAGGTAAGAGTTTTACTACCTCACAATCATACAGTCGTTGTAAATCCGGCTGTCTGGTCTCTCGTCTTATCGGTGCCACCCTGCTCCCTCTGACAATCACAGGGAGAAGAATGGAGAAGCAGGGGGCTGATTTTTAAAGCGTTTTAGGACCACCAGCATTCTGCACGTATAGCTTAAGAATGACACCCTGGTACTTTAGCTTTGAAGGCTTCACATGTTTATCTCCTTTCAACAGCATCCAAGAAGCTTAGAAATTATTTATGCAGGGTATTTCCTTACTTTCCATCTGTGGTCATGTAACTGGAGGCGTAAATGGTAGTTTTGATTTTTATTAGTGCCAACAGGAGCGAGCTTAATAGTGCTTTTCCTGCCTGCGTTGACACTTGCTGGGAAGCGTTTATGATAATGACGGGGTGTACAAAACAAATGTCCTACTTGTAACAGCATGAAGAGAGCGTGATGTGTGCGGCTTATCCCTCTTCTTCATTCAGGAAACGACAACTTAGTGCTCAAATGTTCTGCCAGGGAGTCGAATTATGTGACATGTTTTCTTAGCTGAAACAGTGAATGGGGTCAAAAGTGGCTAATTTTGGGATTCACTAATTCCTTAATGTGAAATGTTTAGTTCAAATCATATTACTTAAGATTGTTCTGACTCAGGACCTGCAGCAGGCACTGGGGCGGTTTGCAGCCGAGTGTTAAGTGGCTGGGATGAGAATCAGCTCCTCCAAATCCGAGGCCATGGTTCTCGACTGGAAAAAGGTGGTTTGCCCTCTATGCTGCCTTAAGTGCAGGAGTTCAAGTATCTCGGGGTCTTGTTCATGAGTGAGAGAAAGATGGAGCGTGAGATTGACATGTGGAGCTGATTCAAAAGGCAAAGTTAATCTATGTTCCAACTGTCACCTTTGGTCATGAACTTTGGGTAATGACCGAAAGGACAAGGTCACGGATACAAGTGGTCATAGGTTGGCTGGGTGTGCCCTTAGAGATAGAGTGAGAAGCTTAGTCACACGGGAGGAGCTCGGTGTAGAACCACTGCTCTTCCACGTCGAGAAGAGCTAGTTGAGGTAGTTTGGGCATCTGTTCAGCATGCCTCCTGGATGCTTGCTCCGAGCATGTCCCACCGGGAGGAGGCCCCGGGGAAGAGGACCTGCTGGAGGTACTATGTCTCTTGGCTGGCCTGGGAACGCCTTGGGGTCCCACCGGAGGAGCTGGAGGAAGTCTGGGATTCCCTGCTTAGACTGCAGCCCCCACGACCCGGCCCCAGATAATTAAAAGAAGATGGATGATTGTTCTGACTCTGCATTTATTGTCACTTATTGTATGCAGCCACGTTTACATTTGTTGGTACAAGATGAATCCCGTGATGAGGTTCTGGGTGATGGCTATGATTTAGAAGAGCTGTTGTAAAGCATAACTGGTTTCTAGACTAAAAAACTCTCCCAACTTGCACCTTTTAGTGTTATTTTGCCTGTAACCTTGAACAAATTGGAACAAACTGTTGCAGAGGCTATAGTGCTCCTGTTGATGCCAATACCGCCTAGGCTAATCCAAAGGGACATTGGGGATGCTAACCCAGCTAACGTGAGCCAAAGAGATGGACAAAAGACATTTCTTGAAACAATGGTTTAAGTAATGATAAAGCATTACTGTTACATTTTTAAACTGCCAGTTCAGAGGTGATGTTTTGTGTCACAGTTGCTGAGTTCTGAGAGAGAATATTGTTGGGATGTGTTTTATATCATTAGTTATTATAGTTTCTCAGGGCTTTTCTTGGTTTTTAATGCAATCCTCCTCAAAAAGTTAGCTCTTTGTTCCATGGCTTATATCGTGACTAATTAAATTCCTTGCTTGAACAATGCAACTTCATGCTAGTAGTATTTTTAGCAGTTATACTCAGTCTGACAACAGAGCGGTACTTTGTTTCTCTTTCCCCCCACAACGGGTGCTCCACTGGGAAAACCACATTTCTTTTGATACATTATCAAGCACTCCCCGGGTCGCAAACAAATCACCACATAAACGACAGTGATGAATATGAGTTGTCAAAACTGTTGCCACAAGTGTCTCTGGGTTCAATATGGAGAGGCCTTACATTTCATCTGCGATTTTAATTTTCTGCTTGAATTGTAGAGTGAGAGAGTAATCATTCGAATACACGTTGTAATTTGACAAGTCGTCATAGCAGAATTCCAATATGGCCGCCCCAAACTGTCAGAGCCCAGATTAGAGGCTCTCCTGGACTGTTCTCAGGTGGAGGACAGATGAAGTGTGTTCAAACTGACAACGCACTCAACCGCAACATGTTTGTCTCTTTCTCATTTCAATGACTTCACACCAATGTTTACAAGGCATTTGTCCAAACAAAATGGCATCTGATGGATGCTGTGGAAATGCATGTGTTAAGAAAAATCTTTGCAATACATTTGGCACCATTTATGTACATATCAGATCGCAACATAAACAAACTCAGAACTACACTTTTTCTAGGCTTTCTTCTAGAGTCTCCCATTTCCCTCTGACCAGGCCTTTTTTTGGGCTCACCTGTGCTCTCTGCTGGTACATCAGACAGCAGTAACCTAGATAGCACCTAGTGGTGTTACATGAGAATGCAACAGGACCAGGTCGGCCAGTCTAATTGCAAATATCAACTATAATAATTTATCCAGTTTTGGGACTTGCATAAGTTCCAAACAAAGAACAACCAAATGTATCATACAATTTTGATATTCCCTTATATTATTGTTTACAGCTAAATGATGTCACCATGCAAGTTATAGATCAGGTCTGTGCAAGAAGTAAGGATGCCAACACTGCTGTAAATGAATGGATTCCCACCGAGATAAATTCAATTCAATTTCAATTCAATTCATTTATTTTTGTAACGCCCAAAATCACAACAACAGTTGTCTCGAAGGGCGTTCATGTTTTGGTTGATGGGGGAAACTGGAGTACCCGGAGGAAACCCATCCAGACACGGGGAGAAACATGAAAAACTCCACACTGAAAGGCCTGGGCGACCCGGGGATCCAACCAAACCTTCTTGCTGTGAGGCATGAGTGTTGCCACTCAGCCACCGTGCCGCCAATACACAAAAACAAAACAACAGGAAAAATCAGACAAAACAAGAAAAATCGGCCAGGCGAGGAGGAAGAGAGCTGGGCGAGGAGGAGGAGAGCTGGGCGAGGAGGAGGAGAGCCAGGCGAGGAGGAGGAGAGCCAGGCAAGGAGGAGGGCCAGGCGGGGAGGAGGAGAGGGTCCAGCTGTCATCGGGGCATCTGAAAGAGATACACTCCACAGGGGGAGTGGGACAGGGGACAACATGTGAATAGCATTGCTGATGAGAAAATAGGACAAAGCAGAGGATAGTGCTCAGGTTGCCATACTTCCCCCAGCTAGTTATCTCCTACTGCAGCCTGTCTTATCCCGGGTTTTAATGTCCCTAACTCCCTCACTAAGTAACCTGGTCATATGCTATACCGAAGAGGAAGGTTTTAAGCCTGGTCTTAAATACAGAGACTGTGGGGGCCTGTTTAACATCAGCAGGGAGTTGATTCCATAGCACAGGAGCTTGGTAACTGAATGCTCTCCCTCCCACTGTACTTTTGGACACTCTAGGAACCACTAATAGTCCTGCATTCTGAGAGCGGAGTGCTCTGTTTGGCCGGTACGGGACAATATATCTTGCAGATAGGATGGGGCCATACCGTTTAGGGCTTTGTATGTCAGGAGGAGGACTTTGAATTTGATTCTAAGCTCGACAGGAAGCCAGTGCAGATATTTTAGTACAGGACTGATGTGGTCTCTTCTTTTAGTTCCTGTTAGGACTCTGGCCGCTGCATTTTGGACCAACTGGAGGCTCCTTATAGTACTTTTGGGGCAGGTGGCGAGCAGAGAATTACAGTAATCAAGTCTGGAAGTAACAAATGCATGGATGAGTTTTTCAGCATCGTTTTTAGGTAAAATATTTCTAATTTTAGTTATATTTCACAGGTGAAAGTATGCGGTTTTACAAGCTAGGTTTATATGGGCTGTAAATGAGAGATTTTGATCAAATAGGACTCCAAGATTTTTTACAGTAGGGCTAGAAGCTATACTCACATTGTCATATGTCCGGTAACTTGTCCGGTGGGCAGCTGCCACATTTATGTGAGCAGCTGCCCACCGGACAAGTTATATATGCACACTTTTAAGAAATACCTTTCTAGAAAATGTAATTTAAGAGACGTAAATTTTTTTTATTTTTTTATTTATCTTTATTTATACAGAGAGACCCCACAGAGAGTACCAGACTCTTTTTCACCCTGTTAAAATACAAACAAAAACAAACAAAACAAATCACTACATGTGTCCAATTGAAAACAGCTGCAGGTGTGATTATAAAAGCTGTTATGAAGTGAAGGGCTAAGTGAAGGACCATATCTACAAGTTAGAGGCTGAAGTCTGCTAGTACAGAAATGAAGTTGCTTGAACTATTTCTTCTCTGTAATTTAATGCAAGACTTGGTTCTATAATAAAATTATAATTTAGATTTTAAACTGTCACATAATTCTGAGATATGTATTTTAAAAGATTTTCATCAAACCAGCATTATAGATGGTGACTCTTTGAGTCAATGTACCATTGAGTGTCTAAAGATTCATCTTGCACATTACTTAAATGTAAAAATAATTTAAGATGTTTGAGAGAATTTAGAATTTCATTAAAACATCTCTCCCAAAACTCATCTATTATCATTTTATATAACAGCCTCTAGTATTCTACTTCACACAGCATCAAGGCCTGCACCATCCACATATCGCCCACTCCCCCAGAGATCATGACCTCTGTCAGTCCAGTACAGTGTTTCTCAACCAGGGGTATGGGGACCCCTGGGGATATGCGAGCACTTGCCAGGGGGTACTTGGAACGATTTCAGATTAAAAAATGTGAATAGTATATGAATCTATAAAATGTTTTTAGTAATATATTTGACATGCTTATTAATGTTTAATTTTGACATAAATATTAAAAGTAAAAAAAAACAAAAAACTTACGTGATATAGGAGGTTCGAAGAGTGTGAGATAATGCTTTGGGTGTACGCAAGACAAAACACTAAATTCATGTATGTGAGTGGGCCAGTGCATTTGAACAAAGAGAAAAGAGTTCAGTGTTTGTTAAAGTCTATGAATAATAAAACCCCTGCATTGAGCATTTGACTGCTGGCCTGCGGCGTATTGGAAAGTGGCCCTTGCATAAGTAATTCTAAACATTTATCCTCATAACTCAGGGGAAGTCATTTACTAAAAGGTACACAATTTGGCTCAGTAGTGGAAGTTGTTGGGATTTAACATGAAATTTTCACTTCGCCTGGTAGTAAATGAGTAACTGACCTCAAGCCACCACTTTAGCACATGCTAGACACAAGACAGAGCCCAAGGAAATAAGCCTATGAGGAATGTCTGAAAATATCTGTAATAGGGCCTGTAATATAAGAGAAGACTGGTTAGACCCTGAATAAATCTATTATGTAATTATTCGTATTTAAATATATAGGTGGACTATGTAACTTTTCAGCACCAGAACCATCACGTACTTGTCTCTATGGAGATGTTATTGTATTGTGTGCAATGTCCCACAGTTTGATACAAATTTATCTAGCTTACATTTATTCTGCAACAAACACTGTGAGTTGAACGAAAACAAACTTTGCCTTGCCTAAATTGAATGCCATACTGGTACGCAGGAGGTGTGAAGGTGTGAGGTTTGCAATAACATCCCAACAACAAGGACCACAAGGCATCAGTGCACAAGGATATGGGCCTGCCACATGACCTAGAGCACATGTGTCAAACTCAAGGCATATCATTTTATGTGGCCCGCTACAAGGTAAATGAAAAGCTATGACTGTCTTAAAATATCAGTTTATCGGGAGATACACAGTTACGCAACAATTTTTTCATATCTATGCAAATTCATATGCAATATTTGTAACTTGAATAAGTAATAAATTCAGAAACGGTTAATTAACAAGATTAAACAATTGTTACATTTATTTTACATTACATTTGGTTACATTTATACTGTCTTACATTTACATCTGGCCCTTTGAGAGCAACCAATTCGCTGATGTGGCCCTTTGTGAAATTGAGTCTGACATCCCTGATCTAGAGCTTGAGATGCGTTTCACCAGCGACATTTCTCGTTTATTATCACTTCAAATAAAGAACAGTTAACAACTATGTGCATGCTGCTCCAATGTAAAAAGATGATTCATTATATAGTCTAGACCTTTATACCTGTAGGACAACTTTTCCTTTACATATCAGGGTAAACAGTCTGCTGGTAAATAAGTTGACTCGCAGCTGTCAGTGGCTTTATGCTCTGTCGTCATGGTGACACGCCCCTCAGCCCGGCGCTCACATGCTGCTCTCTGATTGGCTGCGGGCCGCTGTCAGTCACGCCCTCCTCCGTGGTTTCCTGTGTGAGCCTGTAGACTCGCTCTGTCTGCGGAGTGTCTTCGTTATGGACAGCTGCTCCACTCCTCAACTTTTTACTGGAGAGCAGAGCGCACGTATTCTCTTCACCGTAGCCTCCTTGTTACCCAAACATGGATTTCTAAACTGGAACTGACCCAGACGTGAATCCGTACAAGCTGTTGAATTTATTTTTTTGTTGAGTTTGTTGAAGGAACTGGAGGAAAATGCCAGTAGCAACTCTTTTACCTTTTACCACGACTCCTAATAGGAAGTCTGCCAGCCCGACCTCCTTCAGGTTGACAGAGAAATTCATTTTACTTTTAGTCTTTAGCGCTTTTATTACGTTATGTTTCGGGGCTATCTTCTTTTTACCGGACTCGTCAAAGCTGCTTAGCGGAGTTTTCTTTCATTCCCCCGCCGTGGAAACCAACACTCACACCAACCCGGACAGCAACGACTCAGGCTCGGCTGCGAATGACGAGAAAGTCCTGGCCAAAATCAGGAAAGACCACGAAAAGGCACTATTAGAGGCAAAGGATACGCTACAGAAACGACCAGATGAGATTAAACAGGACATTTTAATCGAGAAGGAGAAAGTTGCGAAGGATAGCGCTGGTCTCGGGGGTAAGGATGCCAATCATTTACCTATGGTCGAGTACCAGCGACCACCGGGAGCCACGGGGCGCGAGCCGATGGACGCCGAAACCCGCGAAAGACGGGCGAAGATCAAAGAGGTACGTGTCCTAGGAGCTCGCGCGCTCTCACGTACGCAGACCACGTTGCCTAATAAATCTGTCTTATAATAACGTTCCTAATGATTTAACTTCGCTTTATAATCCCGTTAAGACTTTTATTTAAACTTTTAATACAACTTCCATGTCTATTCTAAAATTCTTGATGGTTTAAACTTAAAAAAGCTGCTCAACGTGTTGCTAAAGGTAATGAAATCCCCTTGTACGTGTCCTGAGGTAATGTAAACCACAATTCACCTAGCAGCACTAAACCAAACATTGTCTACGTTGCGTAATTCTCATGGCCCCAGTCCATAGTACTATAGGAGGCTATTTAGCTCATGTCTGCTGGGATGGTGAAATACAAGGCTATTATTTGCAGACAGGCTTCTACATAAAGGAAGAGGAGAAACGTATGTGGGATTCACCATCGGCCCCCTCATGAACTACCTGTTTGGCAAGTTTCCCCTGTTGTATTCTGCCTACAGCACAGTGTGAGACTGGGGTTTAACATGTCTTGTCAGTTTACAACACTTTTGTGGCCCCGCAGGCTATGTAATATGTATGTATGTTATGTAATAACATGTAATGACACACTAAATGTCTGAATAGGCCATCACACATACTTATAGACTGCACAATCATGTAAAAGTCCACCTGTATGAACTCGCCCACATGTATAGTATTCATCCTGAGTTTCATTTTCACCTTACAAGCCACATCTGTCAACGGGGAAATACCAAGATGTTTTTTTAGGAAATAAAACAATGCAGAATAAAAAGTGGCCCCAAGCGGCTAATAGTGTTAACTCGTTTTCAATTCCCACACCCACATCTTATGTTACAAAAGAAAATATTTATTTAATAAGTACTTTAAACATGAATTAGTGTTGGGCCTGATTCCAATACAATGATGATAATAAAAACACTTTCTTTAGACAATATGATGCGATTTTTAACATTAAATAATAGCACTTTCTTTTAGCATGTGGTGTGATATCTGTGTAATCCCTCAGTCGTACAGGTAGGTTCCATAGTGCTCCATGGGTGTATACTATGTCTTATGATTTTTCTGATGCAGCTCAAGGTCTTTCTCAAACTGTTCAGGAAAGGTTCATTTCTATCCTGTGAATGTGATTTTTTTTTAGCATCAAAACATCATTTTAGTATCTGGTATTTAATAGCTGATTTTTGATACTTTTGACAACCCTTTTTGATACTTTTTGACAACCCTGCCGTGACTACAGCTGTGCTTCAGACCTTGTAACAACTCAAGAATTGTATGGTGTTGGTTTCCTTGTTAAGATCAAGCCTATTCAAATGTAGTTATCTCAGTTTCATTGAACCTGTGGTAAGAGAATAACCTCACCAGAATATTTTACATTGCAAATACAGTCGAATAAGACACTAGCTGTTTCAGTGCACTAAGTAGACTTCTCCCGATGGAAGAATTAATTTGATAAATTATTGTTTTTTGCTTGTCTCTGCCCATCAGTCACTCACCTTTATCACACCCATCATTAACTGAACACCTAAGTATTATTTTCTTAACATTTTTGGCCTTAACCCTACTGCTAAATCTGTCTGTGGTATGCGTTCTATAGTTTCGCATTTTGGATTAAATTTTGAAGAGCACTCTGGTTATGAAAGCATGTTTGATTGAAGCACATTTTGTCTGAGAGTGCTCTGATAGACTATTATTTCCTATTGAGTGCGTCGCTGGCCTACAATCAAATCGATGAGATGGTATCGACATATTATTGAAAAGCATTATGAAATCTCATGTCCTTGTGAGCCGGAGTTGAAATGGACGAGGTGAGGTCAGGCGATGGCTTTATTAAACAGCCTTGGGACATTTGTTTGACATAGTAATCAATATCTACTGTTTTGCAAGCATTATCCTAAAATCGTCTCTTGCACATTTGAATTGTTTCTTGACATTTTATCAATAAATATGGGTTTTTAGCAGGTACTCCCTGAAGTACATTGACTGGTTGCAAAACAATCAAAATGTTTATAGTTCTATTTTCATTCCACAGAACTACTGTACACTAATCTACTGTACACTGATCTACTGCACTGTACTGTACATTTCAATTTATTTATATAGCATTTAAAAACCTCAGCTGCCCAACAAGCTTCACATAAAAGTGAAAAAAAATATACAGGAAAAGAACAAAAAAACACCAAGATATCCTGTCTACCTAGTATTAAATGCCAGGGAGAAAAGGTGGGGTTTCAGTCTAATCTTAAACTGCGCTAAAGACTGAGAGGATCTGACAGGCAGAGGGCGCTGTTCTAGAGTCTGGGGGCTGCCACAGAAAAGACTCTGTCACATCTGGTCTCGATCGGGGTTTTGGGCACAGGCAGCAGGAGCTGGTCAGTTGACTTCAGGGCTCTAGGTAGAGTATAGGGCGGCAGTAACTCCCTCAAATAAAGTGGACCCATAGACTGTAGACATAGACGAGCTGCAGCATTGTGGACATTCTGTAACCGCTGCAGGGAGCCCTGGTCCAGCCCCACATACAAGAATTACAATAGTCCAGACGCTACGTTACAAAGACCTAGGAAGTGGAAGAGATAACAGAGGATAGACTTGCAAGCTCCAGTCACAGAGATGGTATGCTGATCAACTAGGGCTGTGCAGTTAGTCAAATTTTAATCCAGAGAGATTCAGTCATTTCTAATCGTCAATATGCTTCGTTCCTTTAATCGAGAGGTCTGCTGCCAATCCTCATTAAAAGCGTGTGATCTGGAGCAGATTTCAGACTGTAAATATAAAACTGAGATGCAAATTATGATCAACGTGAGGAAAAAAAACGTGACTGTTTTATGT
The DNA here is from genome assembly GCF_009829125.3 of Periophthalmus magnuspinnatus. NCBI lineage: Eukaryota > Metazoa > Chordata > Actinopteri > Gobiiformes > Gobiidae > Periophthalmus > Periophthalmus magnuspinnatus. The sequence continues at coordinate 12,412,080 of NC_047149.1, forward strand.
CATCTGCCAAGTCCTATGACCAACTTCAGTATTGTACCTACAACCACCTTGCTTACCAAATTAACCAAAACCAAAAATGACTTCATGTGGCTACAAAAAGGTTACAACTCTTGATGCACCTCCAGCTTTTTGAAATGCAACTTGCCAGTGTCAGACGCTGTAGTGTTTATGAATGAAACAGCTGTGCCCTCATCCTGTTGGGATATTGGCAAACCATAGATTGTCCTCAAACAGCATACAACATCACTAGATACAAGCAAAATAAATATTCAATTTAGTCACAGCCCAGACCTCGAATTGAAGAATTGTCAATATTGGCCCTGGCCTTGTATTCTGTGCCATTACTGGAGCCCTGTATCATGAGTTAAAAGTGGATTCCTCATTTGCTGGTATGAGCATATGGATTATTGAACCCATGGAGTTTGAAAGTTATATCTGCCTTTCTTTCCATATACAGAGGAAATTTAAATATTTTATTTATGTTGTTTGCATAATTTATCAGAGCTTCGCCGAGTAGCGGTCTCTTGCTAGTTCTTATTCTGATATGTTCCTTACACAGTGTAGAGAATGAAGTGATGATTTACTTTGCATTTTTTTGCTGGAGGCTGTTCTGCTCTAATGAGAATACTGTAAGCTTACTGTACGAGGCCTTTCATTTATTTTAGTTTTCTTTTATTAATGCCCGTGCTTGTCTGCCTTGGTCAACCTGAACTACCATGCGTGCTAAACTAGGGCTGCATGATTTTTGATTAGCAATTGTGATCAGATTTGCAATATATGTTTAAAAAGTATCATTCTGTTCAAAGCAAATGACCTCAGGGGCATTAACAACTAAGAGACTGGTGCAGAACTGATAAACTATTACAAGAATCCTGTACAACACATTTGTAGAGAGCTAAACTGCAGATGTAAGAGTTTTCTGTAAAAAAGACAGGACATGGAGTCATTGCTATTTGATAAAGTACCAACTGAAATTACCCTATGCTAAACTACCCCAAACAGTAAGTATTTAAAACAAAAACAATAGTCTATAAAGTAAGTGTCTTTTGCCTTTCAAAGACGAACTGCTTTGATGAGTTCTACCATTGTCTCAGTACAATGAAACACTATGAAACACCAGTTCATTTGTCACAGGAAAGATTGATGGTTATTGTTCACTTAGCCTCAGGGATAAACTGATGTGATTTTTATGTGCCTTTCGTGTCAGCTAATGTCTTCATTTGGATGCTCCACAAAACCAACTTCCTTTTGCTGAACTGACAATTATGTAAGACTTAGTGTTACTTTCAGGAAATATATATATATATAAGGAAAAGAGAAGTCAGCAGTGTGCCAAGATAAAGTTTGAGGCTTTTAATGTTTATTTATGCATTTATACAAGCAAATAAGGCTGCTATCTTTACTCTAACACATCTGATTCTGTACTTGTAGGCTCATTTTAACAGAATGAAAGCAGGTAAGCATTGTTTACAAGGAAGGTAAGGCAAGACCCATAATGAACATAGCAATGGTTCCTTCTAGCATCATTTATGAAGGTATTTTCAGTAGTGGCAACACTCAGTCTCTACATTTGTGCTGCAAAGATTTCCCCAAGGCTTTGTGGTCTGAAAAGAAGATTATTACCAGTTAAAATGCATCATAGTTTTCACGTAGAAGTGAATAAGATTTCCAGCTTTGAAGTTGTAGTAAAATATGTACTTCATTTAGGCCTTTATGACTTGCTTTATAGCCATATTCCATCTTCATGATAGGAGCTGTTCCACTTAGGTCTGATTGAACTGTCTGCACATCCTTTGGTGAAATTTGGGTCAATAGCTGCTGTTAATAGACTGGACTAGAGCCTCTCACTAAATGTATGACACTGCAGCTTGGCTTCAAAGCAGCAGTATAGAACAGATCAATTATGTTTGTTATGACACATGCACAGTTATTTTGGTGTATCGCTTATCAAATGTATTTGGAAATGAGCTCCCATACTTACCTGTTAAATGACACAGCCAGAGGTGACATGAATCTATTTTGAAGTCAACCGTAAAAAGGATGTGTGTTTTGTTGGGTATTGCCAGTCACACTAAAGAAAAGTCCTACTTAAATCTCAGTTTACGTGGTATTATTGATACTTTGCAGCTGATATCATCAACATTCCCTGGGTGTGTGATGCTAAGTGGAGGCACTGCTTTGTCTGAAGCTCTGTTGCTCAAGTAAGATTTGAATCTTTATATTAACTGACTTATCTGGAACTACAAAAGATACAGTGACTTTGTACTATTAAACAAGTCAAATAACATAAATACAACATACAATACAGTCACAAGCTAGCTAGTATTAGCCAGTAGGTTATCTGTTAGTCACGCTCATCAGTCCTGAAAATTGATTCAATCCATTAAATCCATTTTGTATTTTTTCTTGAGTTGTCAGACAATCTAAAAACTTCAGACAATGTTTGCTAATGTGTACATTGTGCCACATGGTAACTGCTAAACATTCTGCCATAGACATACATGGAAAACCCCCCAGTGTAATGTGTAGTGTGTCACTACAAAGTATCAATGAGTTGGAAAAACGCATGTGGTTAGGTGGATACCCAGTCTGATGTACATGTTTTCTAATGCGTCTATTACTGGATGCACATGTTGCTAAATAATTGACAGCATGTAGAGCCGTGTACACAAACATGTCGTGCACAATGTTACCCAGGGCCTAATAACTGAACAAGCTATGAAGAGTGGATCGTGACATTTCTGTGGAGAAGCCCCAGTAGATTGCCTCACATTAATGCCATCGCTGCAGTGTCGGCCTCAAAAGTCACACCAAAATACAATGCTGCTTATTATCAGTGCACTCTCAGCCCTGCGCACCACTCATATAGAGCTCAATATAACCCCTGTCACATACTGTTCCACATTGGGCTCCACGCTTACAGGGTGAAATCACTTCCACTAATAATAACGTGCAAGTAAGCGCTTCAACCTGTGGAAAAATATACATGTTCTACTTAGTCTGCCATTATGTGCAACTAACAGATTTGAATAAAAAGAAATTGTGGGCTATTAAAATAACACTAGCTAGGAGTAGTGGTGTAGTGATTGTATAGAATTTGTACAGATGGAATTAACTAAGTACAATTTTATGAAAAGTTAGTACATTTTTACTCTTGCATACCATTTTAACATAAAGGCATTTACAATTACAGTAAAGATATTTTAAATGACTATATAGTAGAATTTGAATAACCATCAACCAACATTTTCTTTCATTTTGCACAAAGCAATACTTTTGGCTTTCGTCTCAGTGGATTCACGTCGGTCCATGGGGCAATACCAAAGGACTTGGAACAAATTGCTTCTTTACACACCAAATTGACAATTAGAGAAGCAATTTTCAGCCTGAAGACATGCCATTTTTGGAAAAGTCCGACAGTGAAAATGGTTGTGAAGAGAACAGTTATCTCTACATGTATTAAAGTCCGGTCCAGAGTCCGGTCAAGTGGTTCCTGCTCTGGATAAAGAATTAGACCTCAGGAGCCCCTCAGTGGAGAATAGATGTCTTATTGTGGGGCCCGCTGAACGCTCCCCACAATATTCTTAATCTGTTTGTCTGCACCGAAATCAAAGGCTCTCTTCAGATTGCCTCTCTACCAGTGCTCCCTGCCATCTCTGGCCCCAGCTCTCATTGGCGTGTTCTCTAAGGCTTAGAAGGCAGCGACGGAGGGGGTCATAATGAAAAGCTTGTCCAATAAAGAGAGGGAAAACAGGTAGATAGGAGTGATGCTGCACAGGAGCACGCTGACTTCATATCTTCTGCTATATTTACACACGATATCTCCTGGGGTTTCTTCTGCTGAAATAGACTTAAACCACAGTCCACTGTCACTTTACTAAGCAGGTGTAGTGTGCACTGGATCACATTTCAAGTAAAAGGTGAACGAACAGACTAAAGTCACTTGGATGAAAATGCAAGTGGTGTTTTCTCATGGTTGATACTAAATAAATACTTTTAAAAATGGAAAATGCATACATGAGGCGCACTTGCTTGTCTTATAGTAGATGGTAGTACAGTCTGTCATTGCTTGACTCTCTGACTCAGTTTTCCTTCAGGAGTGGTGCTATTAAAATGTTTTGCATGACTTTGTTTAATGGTTTTGCACACTCCTTGCTTTTGCTTTTTGAAAGTACTTTTGTTTGTTCTGTGTAAGCCAGGTTACCTCAGCTTAACATAGACGTATTTCCCCAAAAACAGAACAAGGACAACGTAGGTAAAACATGGGATTTCCTTGGCAGTTTCACTCCACCCACAGTGTTAAGTTTGTGTAAACCATGTCAATTTGGTTTAATGGTTGTGGGTGTGGTTGTCAATGTTTTGCCTTGCGACCTGAATAAACAAGATGCTATGGGATTTCCTGAACATAAAAAATACGCACTTTTAGTTATTGCCTTTTGACACAAAAAGTCAAATGTCTTCCTCCAAAGTTTTAAATTCTTCTACAAACTGCTTTTGTTGTCAGAGGTTTTGCTGTAGCTTCCATTTAAAAAGACCCAAGCATATAACTGATGATTAGAAATGGCAGATAAACAAGCTTGAATTAACATGGGATCAGCCTTGTTTGCTTTGTTTGTAATCGCCGACTTCCTGGACTTGCCTCATGGAAGACCTTTGCACATTTCTAACCACCGTCCTACATCCCTCCATGCCTCCATGCTTGTGCCCTTGCTTTCTGCCCATGAGGGTGTGTACATCTATGTGTGTCTGGAAAGTGATGAGGTGGCGCTCAGTTAAAGTATGCTGATGAGATGCAAATAACCAGCCATAAGGACAGAGGAGAGAATACAGTTTGTTCTCCTCTTAGCTGTCTCACTATCTCAACGCATAAATGCTCCACTTCCTGTCAGCTGTCAACCCTGTCACCAAGTCATTTTTATGTACCTCAAATGCGCACAAGACGCCCGCCGGGAGTGTGAAGAAATTTAGATACTTGTGAATTACAGTCTGGTAAAGAGTCTGTTGAAGCTTTACATTGTTGACGAAGGTGAATGGGGAGTTAAAAATGAAACACCTTTTTTTTTTGTGCCTATTTTTGCTAGTTCATCTTCTGTTCATGTTGCCTTGCGCTGAGTGCTCTCTGAAACGTTTCCAAGTATGATATCTTATTCAGGCAAAAAGATTACTCCTATTTCAAGTTCAATTATGCATGGTCCCGCTTCTGTTCTTCGAAAGGCATTAAATGTGCTCTTACTATACATAGATATTGAGTTACCTAGTCCATACTCACCAGCTGTGTGGGTTATGTCTTTTAGCAACATTGGCTCTGAACCAACTTCACGTCTGGCATTGGTCAACACAGACTGGCTGTTGTAAAGAGGGATTTCACAGAGGACATGATGGCTTTAAAAGAATGATTCAATGTGTCAGAAATGACAAGCATGAAAATGATGTGAAGTGATGCGAGGGATGTCAGAATTTACCATGAGTGTCTTCCTCCTTTGTAATATTTAGGATTTTTTAACTATTTATGAGTGTTATCAAATGTTTTATCATTTATTTATTTATTTAACTTTTTCTAACTTCAAACAATGTATGGAAAATAAGTGAACAGCTTACTGAGTATTTTCAGTTTTGCGTTAATAAAAGAAAACATTTTGCCAGGTAGGTTTTTATGAGAAAGAGACACTATTGTGAAAAAGCTTTAAAATACCAGTTTAGCCTTATATACGTACACGTATATAAAAATCCAGTATATCCAAAGACAAAAACCTGCTCTTCAATGGAAAGACTGCAGCAACAGGCGGTCAGGGCACTCCTCACGATGTCCAGCGTTGACTCTATGAAGATAAATCACTGCTCAGCTCCAGCTTCTGAGACCAGTTCTCCTCCAAGAATACAGCGCCTCATGAATATTGTAACAGTGTAATAAAGCTCCTGTAAATATATAGACCTAGCGTATAGCCTGAAAAGATTGTAGTATTTTAAATCCATACGTTACCATGAGTTGTTGAAAATCGACTGTGATGTTACTTATGGTATCATGATGCATACCCACACTGTTCTTTGTATTTCTGTTGATCTGTGTCTCTAAGCCTTCCCACAAGCATCGTCGCTGATGGCAATTCCAGCTGCCTGCTCTCCAAAAGCCTAAATACTGGGAATAGTACATTACACTTTATTCCCAATTGACCGTAACCAAGTCAGAGGTTCACAGGGCCGTTTATCGTTGTTACTGTATCCACTCCGCGGTCTCCATTGCTGCTCATGCATAATCATTGAGCATTGATTTGGAAAAGCTTGGAGCTAAATAAATTACGTGGATCATTATTACCATCACTGAAGATTTGTGCTGTAGGTTAAGGCATGGGTAAGTGTGGGTAAGTAGCACAACAACCAAGGGCTGAACATTAGCCTCCCAGTGAGAGAGCCCGTGGTCATAACGGAATGATAGTTATCGCAAAGACGTGTACTTCTAAGGCTCAGGCCCTGCCCTTTATCTCCATTGTTCCATGTTGGAAAACCTTTCAATCTCTGTTAAGAAGAAACTAGGCTAGAGGTCAAATTATTGTGTTAGTTGTCTTTGCGGTCTAACCTTTTATTTTCTAACTCACAACTCGAGGAATTGTGGGAAAGTTAATTATAACAATATTGGGAACCTGCTTAATATGTAATATAATCCCTATTTTAAGGTGCTCTACCAGATTTTTACTTACTCTTAAAAGCGTGAAAAACAACTAGTTCATTCTAAACCATTTGCACTGGTCTTACTTGAATTCAGAGCATCTTAATTATTCACCATGATGAGTTTATAAGCGCATAGTTTTGCTGTCACGGTAAAGCTAACAACACTTAGCATGCTATAACATGTCCTGATACTCGGTTAATAAAGCAGTATATAATTAAATGCAGACAGTACATAGTGGATTTGTTTTTACCTCAAGAGCTGCTTATAAAATGTCTCTCTACTCGGGTAAGACAGACTTTGCCTGTAATAAAAGGATTGTGGCTAACTATACATATGTTTCTAATAGCATTTATCATAACAGAGTACTAATACTTCTACTCTAATACTGATAACACTCTGTTTATTTTGTATACCCCAGTTAATTCTAATGAGAGATGACTCAAATAGTTAGAACCATTGGAGTAGTACTACACAAATGTGGCACTGCTCCCTCTCCTTTACCAACACATTGCATTATCCTCTTACAATATGGCTGCAATCATCATACAAGGGACTAAATGCCTAAGCAAAGCCCGTAGCATTGTCTGCTAAGCACTAAACAACACTGTAGTTGCTTATCCACAATGTCAACAATAGGGCAATTGCCAGTCAAGTGCCGTTTTTCTTTGCGCTTTAATTTGTGCGTTATGATGCATGAAGGTGGCAGGTGAAGCTTTTTATACTCAGATTAATGTTTGGGATGCTTGCTGTGTGCTTCTTGGGTTAAATTGATTTACGATCCGTGTTGTGATGGCGCGGTTTAGGTTAGGTACAAAGTCAGAGCGAACTCGATGGACTTTTAAAGCATGTCTTCAATCTCTTAACGTGCCTAGCCATCCTCGTCAGTCATTGGACCACGCCTTTAGCTTAAACTAGACAGAGAAATTAGTGCCTGGGAAAGCTAGCTAAATGAAACGCCAATACAAGGCCGTCAATAACTCTCCCAAGCTGCTTCCTCTGAACTAGTTTGTTGGCTCCACTTACAGCTTGTTTTGAAACGCCCCCAGAGATCGTAGTGCAGCTAGCTTCAACACATGCACTTTCACTGACAATAACCTCACATTCAAAAGATACAAAGTATAAATGGACGGATATTGCTAAAGGGGAGTTGGCATGCAGTCTAAAAATGTTATATACAGGCTTTTCCAGCTCAGACTGTCCTCTCCCCTATCTTGGAAATATCGCTACACAGCATGCGGCCATGACCTCAACAAGCTAATGGACTAGGCATTTGACAAGGAGTGGTAAAGAGTCCACTATAACTCTAAGATCAAAATTTTCGCTTTCTGGTATACAAGAGTCCACTAAACCAGTAATGACATTTTTGGATATTGTAAATGCACTGAAATGTTGATTAAAACAGGTGATGTATTTATGTTTGTCTTTTGAAAAGTTAACGTTAAAAGTTATTAGTCATTCCACCACCTCCTCCACTCCCCCCATGGCACACTAACACGTAACACACTCCTCCTGTGTGAAAATCTAGAAGTGCCTCAGACTTTATTGACACATATGTACTGTAGAGAGTAAAAGAGCTGGGACAGCACCCACAGAGCACCCGGATGTGCTGTTTGTAACATGGAATAGGCTACTTGAGGTTTATAGTGACAACAAGCAGTTTCCTGTGTAAGAGGGAAGTAGTGTTTCATATCGCATATCAGGTTTAGCAGGAAGACAAGTATAAATGTGATAAAGTGATAAAGTGGTGGTACACAAAATATGAAGTAATTTGTTTTTAGCCTTATCTTACCAATTTCTTCTGATTCTTGGTTTAACAAAAAATAAAGTGCGAGATGCATGTGACAGAGCTGTTTCACTACCAATCTTCGATCTGACAAAGTATTATCGTATCTAATAATAAACCAAAAATCATGGCACTGTAATCTGGCTTTTTTATGTTTCTTTTGGAGTCTTCCTGGCAGAGTGGCCTTTCAGTCCATGTCAGTACAGTACTCGTTTCACTGTGGATAATGACACACACTTACCAGCTTCAGCAGCATCTTCACAAGGTCTTTTGCTTTTGTTCTTGGGTTGATATACACATTTCAGACCAAAGCAGATTGATCTCAGGGATATCAAAGCCATCTCCTTCCTGAGCGGTATGATGGATAGGCATTCCCATGATCTTTATACTACTTATACTCCACAATTCTCTTCCTGATATCTTGGCTGATTTCTTTTGACTTTCCTATGATGTTACACAAAGAAGCAGTGTGTTTCAGGTGTTCTTCCGATACAACCACAGGTGTGTCTCGTAATTAACTCAAATCCCAAAGACATGACATCATCATCTGAGTCTTCCCAAATTGTTAAAAGTCGTAGTAGTAATCTTATGTATGTAAACTTCTGACTTTGAAGAAAGTAATGAAAAATTGTCTTCTCTCATTATTCTGGCATTTAGCAAATAGAAATGATTTTGGTAATCCTAATTGAACTAAAACAGGAAAGGTTTAGTGTGATTTCATGTCAGACAGTGAGAAAAAGTGTATGTATCTTTTTATATAGTGTATGTAAGTTCTGGTTTCACTCACAAAATGCAACATAAAGATCCACACTTTTTTCACTTTCTTCACAATTTAGCTTTAAGGTTTGGGAAGAGTTTGTTTTTTAAACAAATATCAACAGCGCACTGGACCAAGTTTAGCTCTTTTTAAGTATATAGACACATAGGGCACTTTTGTCCTCTGTAGATGACAATTTGTGGCTGATCTGAATTGTGTTGCAAGGCCATTTTCATATTTAATGAACCAAAGCTGCGTGAGCCTGGCTTATCTCTGAAGTGAAAACAAAGGCCAATCACCGAGTTCTTCATTTAGAGTTCTCCCTTTCCGACTTTGTTTTTACTAAGCTATATCACAGCATGCGTCATTTTGAGAACTGGTCCAGAGTTTGACATTATTTTAAAGGCCATTGACGACTTCGTGAAGGATGAAGAGAAGGTCCCAGGCTGAGAGTCTTCTAAGGCCTGTGTGCTCCTCTCCGCATCATTAGCATCGGCTGTGGGATTGCAGTAGTATTAGTATTCCTTTTGCTGCAGACAGTGATTTATGCAAAGCAGCGTCTCTGGTGGTTCTCGCGGGGCCCACTGCGAACCACACATGTAAAATCTATGGGCCAATGCAGCCGCTAATGGTCGTGCCTTTTGCGTTTGTCACGGACATTGGATTAGTAAAGCTGGGACTGCCATTTGTCTTGTCATTCTAAGAACTAACGCATAGCTAACTCATTAGCATTCAGAGGTTATGGCTAACACCTCTGTGATGTTGTCTTATGTTGTCCTTAAGAGTCATGTTTTGGCCATGCACTTGTCAGTTGTTTTACTAGGGATTTAGAGATATGAGGCATCGCAACAAACGCTTCATAATGTTTGAGTTTTTGTATAAAACTATTCATTACTTGAAGAATAACAGAATACTCGAAGCCTGCTCTTGGCCTTTGTTTTCTCTATTGAAAATGCACTGAAAAACATCCATAATTGGCTGTAACTCGACTCCTCCGTTTCAAGCTTATAACTTCTGTGTTGGAATGCTTCTTTGTGGCAGGCATTCGATCAACTGTCAGCCTAACATTTAACAAATCCCCCCCAAATAAATAGTAAATGGGTTTTATTTTGCGTAGTGTGACATTAGCTGGGACTCGGGCCAGTACTCATAAGTTTGTGCACACATCTGGTGTTTTGGCCCGAACTTGGTGTATCAGCAGCATGTCACAGCATCGGAGAGCTCAGTAAATGCAGGCAGCATCTGACACCAAAAACAGTGCTCTTCACAAAGTCAGCTTGAAGGACACTTGGTTCTAGCGCACACATATTTGTCAGTCCTTTTACCTGAAGTGAGGATGTCTCTCAGGCCAAAATAATATTCCAGGTGTAAGATGACATGCTTGGCCCCTTCTGTCTAGTGTCCTACATTTCCAGATATCAAGAGCACTTTCACTACAACAGTGCAGTAGGGCTGTAATCCTTTAGTGGTTTACTCGATTAATCCGTCTATGGTGTCTTACGTCAATTTAGTAGACAAATTATTTTATTTAGTTTACAAGACTGCAGTGTAAAAGGAATGGGAGGGAGGTAGCTGGAATTTAAAACACTGTTTACAAGTATTTCTCAGTATGCGTAGTTATTGCAGTCTTACATGTAGTTTGGGTAAGATGCATGGTCAGGTCATAGAAATACTAAGTTTTTGAAATCTCATGGCATGCAGTTTTTAGTCAAGTAATTGATGCACGGGCCCTGTCTTAAGTCAACTCTACAAGCTCTACGGTCCAGTTTGCAGATTGCGACACAGCAGCAAGTGAGCAGTTGGTTCGTGTCAAAGGTTATTAATCTTTGACAACAAACTGAAATCTTTGCACATAGATCCATGTTATTCCCTGCCTTCTGTTCCAAATACTTAAAACAGTTCAATATAATATTGATGGGCTTCTACACAGCTGTCCTGTCTGTATGCAATCTGTGCAGTATTTTGTGACCACAGCCGATGGAGACAGAAGCGTGTGTATATTCAATATTAACATGTCCCGGGCTCAGTGGGGGTCACGCTGAGCTGAATCCCTCTGCCTAATCCAATTCAGTCTAATGCCGACAATCAAAGGCTGTCAATCACATACTCCATTTATTTTTCAATCTTCCATCCTCATTTCTGCTCCTCCATTTTCCTTGTGAGGACCAGCATTTTAACACTCGGCTATGCCTTGTGCATATTGTATTCAGAAGGCCCTCTAACCCCTCGGCGAGATGGGAAATTTAGGAAGTATTGGACCTTGTCTGGCTGTCCTTCAAGTCTCAAACCAACCGGGCCCAAAGATGGTGCTTCAAGTTAAAGGATAGATGGCAAAATCAGTCAATATTTAATTTAATTTTTTTTAAACTTTCTGACAGTGACACCTGTCTGCGAAGAAATTAAATGTTTTGGTGGATCACAGAGAGGTGAGTCAAATCAGTGGAGCTGGAAAATGAAATATGGACATCACAAACCTTTATAAAGGACGTAATAGAGCTGGACCTCCAGACAGAGGACAGAAATACAGGCCATAAATGACTGAAACACCTCAGTATAAACCCCTAACAGGAGAGTGCATTAGCACCCGAGTGAATGTCAGCTTTAACAACCACATAGCCATTACTCTTTGTCCTGGACTGACTTTGGACAGGAAAATATGTGCTCAGGTTGTTAGATTGCTCATTGTTACAACTTTTATCATTCACTACCTACCTTTGTGTGATTGTTATTAGCTCTTTTGTTATATTGCAAATATCTAAGAAAAAAAAAAAGATTGCTATACCTGTCAATGTAAATATGTGTGCTGGTATTATTGTTACAATCCATAAGCATTTACCCTTCAACTTAAAAATGAAAGCCTTGCTTGTCATATTGTATCACAAAAATGTGCTCTATCGCTTAAAACAACGCTGTCAACAATGCTTTCATTTTCACTTTGCAAACATTGTTTGTGAAAAGCACTACTTAGCATCACGACAGCACTGTGCCCTGTTTTTCTGGTAATTTCCCCTCAAAGCGCCTGAACCCGCTCTGACAAAGGTTTAAGTGTGGAGGTCACACAGCTCTCTCCTTTTGTATCCCCTCTTCTCCGCTGTGTTGTTTTCTAGAGCCCTTGCGCTTGTTCCTGTGTGGTTTGAACTCCAGCTTGTTGCGGTTTGTTTTGCTCCTGTCTCTGTGATGTGGTGTGAGCCCAGTTCAATTTAGAGGCGAGAGAAGCAGGCCGCATACACAAACTGAATTATTCAACCACGATACTGCAGCTACTCCAGCACGGGGCAAATGAGGAGGCTCTGAAAACCTCAAATAACAACTCAAATGTTCTTAAAAGCCACTTATCTATTATGATATTAGTTTGTATTCTTTGACATGGGAGCTATACGATGTCCTGTTTTAAACCACTAACTAATTGTGAAATACTATAGTCTTGTGTTGTCTTGATACTAAAAATTCAAACTTTATTTTGAATTAGTAGATTTGATTCTGACACCACAATGATAACAAAAACTCTTTAGACAATAGAATGTGATTTTCAGTATTAAACTGTAGTACTTTCTTTTATATTACCATGTGGTCTTATATCTGTGCAATCCTTCAGTCGTCCAAGTTGGTTCCATAGTGGTCCATGGGCGTATACTAATCTATGTGGTCATAACTAGTTATGAAAGCTATTTAGTTCAAAAGTTTCATTTCTGTCCTGTTGATGTGACTTTTAAAAAGATCAATACTTGTCAAGTTTCCATACTAGTATCAATTAATATCTGATTTTCGATACTTTAACAACTAAGTACTATAATGACCCTGCTCGTAATGTTTTTAGAAATATTGTCTTCAAATCAAGATAAGAAATAAGCTTTGTATTGATGGCAGTAAAGGTTTAGATAAGAACTAAAGCTTTGTATTGATATTCAAGCCATATTTATTTGAGCCATGAACTCAGCCCATCTACTTCCAATACTTGTCCTGCAGCTGCAGTTGTTTTGTGATTCTAACCCCCTCTGTAGTTGTTGTTTTAATAAATACACTCTAAAAAACACTGTTGGCACTGAGGACCCCAGAGGAGATGCCGCTTAACCTCTTATCTGTGATTGCACCTCTGCGGGGATAATGGATGGGGCCTAATATTGCTCTACTGCTGTTAAAAATATGAATGGAACAGCCAGTCTCATGTGCCGATAAGTGCAAAAAAGGCCTGTGCCAGGTCAGTTAAACGTCCTGTGACATGAGCGGATGTCAACTGAGGGGAGTGCTGCTGATTACTGATAAAACAAAGCACAATTTAATACATATTTGAAATCTGTATTTTAAAAAAGGCTACAAAACAGTTGTCCTGACCTCAAAGCAGCTGAAGCTTTCTCGGCATTTGCTTGCCTTGTATCAAACACAGACTGTATATATAAATGGACATAGATAACACACTAGACGCTGCGTTCCAAATAGGAAGTGAACATGGGCGTGCTTCCGGCTCTAATACACTTAACATTGAAAACTTGTCACCCCTCCCTTTGTAATTGCTGCAGAGTCTCATCATTTTGGTCTTAAAAGCTTTGTATTTTGTCCGTGAATCAAGATATGAACATTAATTACAGACAAATCAGGTCCCTTCTTTCTCCAAGGTCGCTCCTGCTAGCGTTAGCAACAGGTATGATTGACAGCACTGCTAAGTGTCCATTCCCTGCTAAACCGGGCGGGAAGGGGCGTTGCCTTCAACAGCCTCGGAATTCCACTTGTGGAACTCTGTTCCAAATTCGCCGCTATAACTGCGAGCCTCGATGAGTTTCATTTGACTGGAGCCGAATGTTATGGGCAATGTCACACTCACTTAGTCCACTTCTTTATACAGTCTATGATCAAACATTATCGCAGAGAATCTTGAAGTTAACATTCCAAATCCGGCTAACCCCATAATCACTATTTGTACTAAGGCTTCTCAAAATGTCTTGATGTTGAAAAAGAGTACTTCATAACTTGTAACATACTCTGCTGGTGGGCTATTTAGGTCTTAACTACATCCCATCACATAAAGCCATTTTTGGTGGTAAGGATGAAGGCCGGGAGAATCTTTCCACGAAAATAAAGTATCTAGTCCATCCTCTAACTCCCATAGCTGTAATCATTACAAATGGGGGACTTTAAACTTGTTTAGGTGGCAAAGAAGATTCATTGGACTGCTGCCCAGTTAAGAGACTTCCACTGCAGGACGTGGACCATTATTCTACCGGCTCGCAATGAGGACAAAACACAATTTGTGAAAGTAAAAAGGATTTATTTGCATGGTAAATCCAGTGCTTAGACCTTTAGCAGAAAATGGGATGTGCTGTTTTCTCTAACTCAAATTGTGAAAAACATTAAGAAATTCTAAAATGCAATTTGAGTTTAAATTTAAGCTATCAAGGTATTCGCTTGCACCAATGGTTGGAAATAGTAGAATTATTAGCAAATTGTGTAATGACTCGATTGAGCAGAAGTGGTATAATTATATATTAATAATATTGTGACCGTTTAAACATGATTACACAGACATCATGCGGACGGATTCATATTGAATTAATGAAAACAGGAAAAAGGCAATGTAATAAAATGTATTATGTTACACTTTTAATCCAGTGTAAAGATCATATAACATTAGCAGTCATTAAATATGATACATATGACTACTTGTGTACAGTTAATTTCAGTTCAATTTATTTTTGTAAAACCCATAATCACAACAGCAGTTGCCTTTTAGGGCTGAACATGATCATTTTTTAAACCAACAGAAAGTTAGAACATCAACAATGAAACAGTCAATAACGGACAAGTAAATTAATCAATAGAAAACAAGAAAATTGATAACTGTCCCAGCACATCCTCTGCCCTTAGACCCTCCAACTCGGTGGAAACCCCCCCCCCCCAAAAAAAAAACAAACAGTGGGTAAATGTTATGCTAATGACTATGTAAAACTGATCATGCATGGAAGGTGCTTGTAGGTATTTTATTACTGGAAAATTCATATCATCTTTTATTTCACTTCTTGCAATCAAAATGAATAAAACTATAAGATTGTTTTCTAAAGTTTTGGGCCCCAGTTAAATGTATCTATGTTGAAATAGTACTTAAAATTCTTTCTCTTTGCTTTTAGTAGGGCTGTTGTGGTATCCACGATATTGCAATATGATCAGTCACACTGCACAAGGGCTCACGTGACCACGGCAACCGCATTTTGCGTAAAGCCAGTGGGTGGCTTTACACGTCACTTACTGGAGCAGCAGCAGACTTAAATGAAAATTCACTCATGAGGCTGCGCTAAAACCACAGGACGTTTGACTAAGCCCTCGATAACATGCGCTCTGCCCGTAGAGTCGACAAGCTCTGTCTCATGAGTTTAGTGCAGGACAGGGTTTTATATATACAGATATAATATATCCTTGTAACTCATCTCTAAAGCTACAGTTAGTGAACAGAAGTGGCTTTTTCTGTTGTGTACACACACGTGTGCCTGTCACTCAAGCCTGGCTGTTGTTTTATATAAACAAGCACAACCTCAATTTACTTGTATTATTATAGGCCTACACTGCATACACCACACACCGTGGTGCTGCAGCACAAAAAGTTCTGGTAAGGGAAATTCTGTAAACACGACAGGACTAGCTCTGAGTTGCCCCTTTCTTTGCTCTCTATGCTAAGTCACTCCCCCTTCAGAGCGCTGTCAACACAGTCAGCATGCATCTCTCCAGTAAAACTACTGCACATCGCATCGGGTTTATCAAGTTATTGGGTATTGTTTTGTATCATGCTTTTGTATATTTATAGAGAATTGTCACATGGGAGCATGGATGATGTATGCTTATGGGCTGAGAGATTGCTAAATTGTTGAAACATGCATGGATGATGTCTAAAACCTCTTCAAGCATGTTTTTGATGAGGGAACAATGTTATAACATAGTAGAAAGCTCAAAAAAAAAGATTTTTGCATAATACCCCATTTTTAAAGTTAAATCTTTATCCATGCCTTTGCCAATTTGCACGTCTTTGTGATTAATTCCAGAGAGTACTTCTTGGCATTTTCGCCTGTCACCTTCGTCCATTTCTGAAACAAATGACTGATGTTGTCGTCTGGCTGTCTGAGATGTCTGAGATGTTATTCAGAGTTGTTTTGAAGCTGCGACAGAGTAAGCGGAGCAGACAAAATCAATCGGTCTGCCACAAAGTCTTCATTAGTTCGCCTTTTGTCAAATGACTTGGTCAAACTCATTGGACTGCTCTCTATAACCAGCACAAAGATGAGGTCAATAACTGTGTGATACATAGTTCAGGAGGGAGTGTTTACCATGTGGACAAATGGTGTGAGAGCTGAAGAATAATGCAACAAACTTAACTGAGCTCTGCTTTCAAGAGCGTCATTGCACCGTTTTGGCTCAGATGACTTATAACAATTTGTCATATGTTTAGCCCAGTAGTGTTTTAAATCTTTTTGGGGGGTAGTATTTTATTTGTGGAGTTGCCTGGGCATGCCACCAACTAAAATGTCGAACAATATGGTGCTGCTGTGTCTGGCTTCCTTTGGATTTGGCAGTATTTTGGCTTCTTTTCATCATCACTTCATCTTGTGTGGATATATTTTTCCTTAGAACACGATGGATGTTTAATTTGACTTTGTGAATCAGTTCAGTGAAATTGTAGATGTTACTGCCACTATGATAGTTTGCTTCTTGTAAGCGTGTATGTTGTATCTAGCATATGTTTTTTCTATGCTATACCTAATTTCCAAGACAACTCAATTTATAGGTAGTATTATCTAGTGTTGTTACGACACTATAATTTCATATTCAATGTTAATACTAAGGAAAAGATCTGATACCAATTTTGATACCATAATGATTAAAATGTAATATTTTCAAAACTAAAAAATCGTGATTTCATTAAGTTACTATTCAAGATTATTCCAAAACTGTTCAAGAAATGTCAAATTTTGTCATGTTTATGGGATTATTTCAGTATCTGTACTTGCTGAATTGAGTATCTACTTTCGATACTGGCTTTGGTTTGATTAATCTGATTTATAATACTTTTGACAACCCTAGTACAATCTAAAACTTAAAGAATAAAATGGAAAAACCTTCTCTGTGCAGTGAATGCTTTTGGTGGATCATCATTTAACTAATGAGCTATTTACACAGAGACCCATACCATATAATTAATCAGTAGCCTACTAACGTGTCAAGGTACAGGAGCCAATGAGAAAGCGTCTATCTCCTGGAAATATAGTGTACAAAGGGGACTCTTGTTACTACACAGTGGAAGGCTTTATCAGACTGGGCTATCATATACAGTTGTATTATCCTTGTCTTATCTTGCAGGTCGGTGCTAGTGTGCTGTTTAAACAAGTAGTGTGACCATAATGAGGTCTTAAATGCTGAAGAGTACTGTATGTCGTGTGTGCTGCTCACTGTAAGCCCAGTAATAATGTCAACATTTTTGTGTAAATAGAGGCAAAAAAAAACAAGTTATTCTTGGAAAGCAGCAGTGAGCATTATTGACACTGCAAATCTGACCCTGCCACAAGATAATTACATCCACTATAAACCTTCAGGCATTACGGACATTGTATTCATAACTCCCATATAACTGCACTGCTGTAGTTCATTGTCCACCAATGACAAATCCATCATTATCCAGCAGCAGGTCAATACACCAAAGCCAATAACTATGAAATTTCCCATCAGGCCTTGCCGTTTGCATGCTTCCTGGTCCTAACAAGCTCATGCTAGATTCGCTGACCTTACACCGGGGTTGTAAAAAGCGGGATTCCCATAAGGCTGACTGGTGCTTAACCAAGGTACGAGTTGTAGTAATGTGGCCAACAGTGCAAAGCTAACATCACATACTCGTCAATATTAGCTGACAGACGATCAGGGATGTGGGTCCAGGAGGCAGAGAAATCCATATCTCTTGCACATTGTTGGGTTCAAACTCTGTTGTGGTTGGAAATTTACTCAAAGGGGAATAATTCTAGATGATGAAAATATTACGCTATAACACTGACCGCTCAGTGATTGCTTTCATTATCATTTTGACCATCCATTATTGAGTCCTGCTGCAACATGTGTTTGGGGTTTTAATTACTCCATGGTGATCAAGTTATGACTGTCTGAGGAAGAATTGTTGAAAGGGCATGATTTTACTACAGAGGGCAATCTAAAATAAAGCTATTATTATGAGATTGATTGCCAGGACTGACTGTGCTGAATGTTTCTCTCCACTCTTCACCCCAGTTCACGCTAGACCACCCCATCCAATTCTGTGAACCTTTATTTATGCTTGGGATCTCTTGAGGCCAAAAAATCTTTAATTTGCCCTTATCCAGTTATGAAAACACTGTAACACTATTGGCAATCATTCTTTTGCAGTCAAAGTGTATCCTTGAAACAAAAAGACCAGTGATAACATGCTACAAGATGCTCAATGAGATATTTGTAATGCCTTAACACTTTAAAGAGGGGGTATTATGCAAAATCAATGTTATAACATGGTAGAAAGCTAAAAAAAAAAGAAAAGTGTCTGAAGAGGTTTTAGATGTTTTTTAGTGATCTCTCCCAGGCCTTTTATGGTTAGCAGTACAATCCTGTCCAATCCTCCACCCACAAGCCTATGTTACCTATGCTCCTGCAATTTTCGATAAATGCATGAAAGCAGGAGTCAAAACTAGGGATGCACCAATACCACTTTTTCTAAAAAAACAGTATGAGTACTTCATTTTGAGTACTTGCTGAGTAATGATACCAGACATAATTTTTACTGGGGTTCTATGACTATTTATTTAGGGTATATTTCCAGTATACCTTTAATATTTATACTACTTTGTCTTCGCAGACAGTGTTCAGCGCTAACTGCAAAGGACAGGAATCTTACTTTAACCACCACTTTGACCAATATGGAGATGCTATAGCTTTTAAAAGCTTTCCCCTGCTCTATTCAGTCACTAGATTTGTTTTGTTACAGTAAGTCACAATACATGCACAAGCAAAGAACCATCAGCATCACCGCAGCATGCTACTATTGTAAACATAGATCATGTGACAGTCACATGTGATTAAAGCTGAGCTTAATGTGCACAACAGTTAATGTGCACTGGTTATGCTGAACTCCTCTCTCAGTTACAATGGTATCAGGTCTTGGTATCGGCAGCACATCGATGAGTACGAGTACTGACACTTGATGTCAGACGACCCCCAATACAGGGCATCAGTATACAAAACAATACCTTTACAAACCTGGTGCAAGGTGCAATAGTTTCTTTTGCTGAATGCACGCCGATTATATTGTGATAGTGATCTGAACCTGAAGTGACAGAGCAGAGAGGGAAGGAAGGGGGGACTCACAGCATCAAAAATGAAAGTGAAACTTATTAAACCTGTTAGTATGTTGTTATGTTTTGTGTTTGCAGTTAATACCCCATAGAAGTGTAATACCCTCTTTGAAATATACATGAAAGGCCGAAGCGACATTCTTTTAGAGAATGGCTTGTACTGAACACTCGTGATTTGGCTGGAGTCTGGTCCAACACCACTGTCCACAGCTCTCACAAGTATGTGCTTTTGGGGAGACTAATTGCCCACCTCTGCACTAGAGTGGGAGAGCTGCTTTTGTTCCTGTTTTCTGCCTATAGTTAATAGTGACTCAACCAAGTCTCCTGGCCTCAACTGAGCCACTCTGCTGACTCACTGTGCATTATAAACAGACAGCTTCCTCGTTTGTTATACATAATACACAGTCTGTTGTTATTGCAGCATTTTTTTCTTTCTTTTGCAGTTAAATTTCATAGCTACTCTTATCAATGCACCTATATCTTGACCCAGTATTGGTATTGGCTGATACTCACGTGTTCGAGTAATATCGGTATCGGCCCAAACAGCCATTTCCATATATGTGCACCTATAGTTTTGTTAATATGAGCATAGATTTTGACTGCATTTCCAAACATAAGGCAATGGAGTAATTTAGTCCCAATTTCAAATAAAATGCTTCTGTTGCACATGCACTCTGCTGGTGCAATGGAGTGAAGCAGTTTAAATGGGGTTTAAAATAGTAGCTGCGTTCATCAGAGCTTGTTAAAAGAGGTTGCTTTATAATATGATCACCTGAATGTAAAAACACGCGGGATGTGGAGTATTCCCTGGTGTAGACTAGTGCAACTGCTTTCTGAGTTCTTCAAGAGGGAGATGACCTAAATATATCAGATTACTACAACATGTTAAAACCAAAAACTAGTAGATATGTTTTTATGAGAGAACAACATTATAACATGGTATTAAAATGTCAATGGCATAAGAAGACTGCCCTGCACAGTTGAAGCACTACTGCCCTATAAGCACACAGACTCATCCACTGTGTGAACAAGTCAAGCAGAAAAAATGGAGCTGGTGGTTTAGTTTCCAAACAGCACGGGTCAGAACACAGGTTTATAAGCACAAATGTCAGAGCTTTTCCGAAATCCATTCCTCTAAAAGATTTTTGCGGCTCACAGTGGGAGCAAAAAGCCTGTTTTCAGCTTAACTAAGTCAGCACACTAGGGAACCATGCCCCGGATAAAAGGTTCATCAGGCTGCTAACATCCCTAAAGCTAATTTAACACTTTTCATCCACACTCTTAATATTTTAAATGAGGGAGCGGGTTTCCTCGTCCTGTTTTACCTGTACAGCTGAAATATTGACTATATTGCTGCCCCTGAACTTTTGTGCATTGCTAAATATATCCCATGTTCTGCCTAATTGCATTACATAACAAAGTGCTTTTTACAAATGAGTGCCGGAGAGTTCAGTGCACAATGTGAGAAATAACACTCCCTCTCAAACCATTTCAAATACAACTCCCAGCAAGTACCACTGACCGCTTTTCAAACTCATTACTAATGCTTTATTTTGATAAGCGCATGTTTTATTCATACCATGTTCCACTCATTTGTGCTTTCCTGTTGTGACTTAAACCTAATAAAACTTTAACGTTTGCGTTTTAATAGATTTAAAACTGCAGGGATGCAAACAGAGATTAGTAATAAAACTATAATTTACCCCAGAACCTAAAATCCCCTTGCTCAAGATCAGAGGTACTTTCTGTTATGGATTTTTTGAGCCAATATGTTGCTTTTAAAATCCATAGCAAGGCCCACACATTTATCTTGAGTTGAAGTCAAGATCACAAATTAACTTAACTTTTCTGAAAAATTATAACAAAATGTATTTATCTGGGATGTAAAATTATTTGTTAGATTTTTGTCTAAATATAGCCATATCACGCTCATCTATTTCCATTTTAAATCATCAGTTTTTTTTCAAAAAGGCCGCACAGAAAATTGGGCAGCGCCTAAAAATCAAATATCATCCGATATCTATCCTGGCACTGATATATTGCCCATTTCTACTTTATGTTTCTACTTGGCCAGTACAATGCCACAAAAACAGGTTGTCTTCTGGCCCTGCATATACTAGCGAGACCTTGTTGCTATGCTTCCCTTATAACAACTTGAAGTGTTACCCAACAACCAGCATAGAAAAACACATCTATACATTATGCGCCTGCGTTGGTGCTTGTGGACATATCATCTCAGGCACTCTTTGACTCTGACACATTTCTCATTTAAACCACCTGTTGTGTTGCTTTTCCGTCAGTGCCTCTTCCTTCTGCTCCATTGTGTGTCTGACGCTCAGCTCCTATGGCAGATTCCCACCCGCTCCTTTATCCTTCCATCACTAAGCCGCGCACAAGTCAAATTGCTGCACCTGGGTTACCATTATCCCGTGCATGTGTGAGTATAATTATTTGCACCGGAGCTCATTTGCATCGTAGCGGCGTTTGGTTAATAAGGCGCGCTCACAGGTGGGACAAAATGTGAACGCTTTGTGCTGTGTTTCTCTCTAATGAGCCTCTATTTGGACGTCCACAGGTCTGGGTAATGGCACTGGTAATTGCTGAATGTATCTGTGGTGCCAGCAGCATTGCCCTGGTGTCTGGACCAGCCACTACAGAGGGGAAATCAATGAGATGCCATTATTGATTTTACTAATTACCGGCCTCTCTATCGGTGTTATGGTCATTTAGCTGAAAGCCACTTGCAGTGGCTCTTTCAGAGCTTTTTAACCAAAAACAATAAACTATTTTGTTAAATTAGTTGTAATGTTGTATACATTAGAGTACACACATACAGTATAATTTTATGGAAATCTAAAACTCCCAAGTCATCATGTAGCTTCAACAGAGCATTGGACAGCAGTCCTCACTGTCTCCTCTGTTCCCGTCACGCCTGGAAACTGCACACTATTTGTCAATGCCTCTTCATCGCACCAAGTTAGGGTTTGACAAATGAGATTATTCAAAGTGTGCTAGGCATACACGCACATATATCCACAAGATGGAACTGGTCTGCTCTTGTAAACACAAGCATCAATGCACTGGTTTTGAAATGAAAGTTTTTCTTGTAGTAGCACAACCAGTAGTAGCAAGTTTTTCACCCAAAGGGTTGACGCTTTCACTGACTAAACATGTATCCTCTGCTAATGATCTTCTACAATTATCATTTTTAAATACTTAGGCCTGTCACAATAACAGATTTTGAAGCACGATGTATTGTGTACGAAAATATAGATGATAAACTAGACGATATAAAATTTATATCACTGACACAATAACCCAAGAGCAGATTTAAAACACACAAAACTATTCTAAGTGTGCAATTTTGTAAAAAAAAAAAAAACAACAACAACAAAAAACGCTGTAATAAATAAACAACAGAAGGAAACACTTAAGTAGTTAGTTTGCATCTATAATGAGTCATAGAAGTGATTTGTTCAACCTTTTACTGCTTAAATCTTATAATGTAGCCAAAAAATAACCACAAATGTCCCAGTAGTGCAAACAAAATAAACACATGATAAATATTAACCCCCAAAAATATTGTTCCATCTTTCATACATTGAAGGATAAGTCGATATAATAATTATGACATGCCTACACATTCTCAAACTGAACATGAACATTCTAGGTATGTATTTATAAACTGTAGTTGTGAGCACCCTCTCCCCCAGTTGTTGATAACAAACGGTGGTCCGCTCAGGCCAGATCTAAACATCCCCAAAGTGATAACCCAGCATCGATCGGCCAGGCTGCGTTTTACTGCTGTTTGGACCGTACCACAGCGATGACTGCAAATCATTAACTGCACCGCACAGACCCTGAGGTTAACAACCCAATTGCTCTGGGTGGGCTAAGTAATGTGTAACTGTGATTCAAAATGTGTTAAATAGAAATCAGTGCTAACTTTACCTCCCAAAAGTACGGCTTTCAGTGGTGATAAAAAGACTGAAACTGGAGCTTGGTCTCAGGAGGGGGCACTTGTGACCTGGTAGCAGAGAGATAAGTGACAGCATGTTTGTTGGTGAGATAAGGACAGGAAACAGCCAAAAGCACACAGGCTGCACTAACACATTTGCCTGCCAAAGAAGGGTCCCCAGTGAGCCTCAGAGGAGTGCTGCTTGACTGCCTCACTCTTGCCTCAGATAAAGGCAGCCGGCATAGCACCACAAAGGTCACACCGAGTCGTGATTACTCCAAAATCCACACACTTCACAGCTAAATATAGAACTGCATTTAACAATGACACTTAGAATGACAAAAATGTTTTCTGATATGTACATTTTTCAAGCTTCCACATAACTTAAAACACAGGGAAACATAAAACTATTGTCCTGTACTTTTGTCAGTTAGCATCGTGTGGTTTGACTTGACTTGAATGTTTTGTTTCCACTGCATTGTTTGCAAGATGTCATTGAAAGTCAGAGATGAAGATCCATGATTTGGATACAAGCCCTGTTTTTGTCCTAATTTTCCTTTCTCGACATAGACATATGATTGACTTGTCCTGAGCTCTACTTACATGATTCAGTGGATTCAGAATTGACAGTGAGGACTTCAGAGTGACTTGGACTTTGAGGTGGCATTGGGACTTAACTGTTGTAAGCCTAAAGTTGCTTGTGTTCATTTGAGGTGATAACTGAACAGTCATTTTTATTCATGACTTTTTCTCACAGGTTGTTCCATCTCTGCCATTAGCCTTTTCACCCGTAGGTGCCTGCTGTGACATCTGTGTTGTGTACAAGCTGCAGTGTGCTTGTACCATTAGTGAACGCAACAGGGCTATTAGACCTACGGCAACAGCTGATCAATAGACTGCGATGGCAAACAGGGAGTCGAACTGAATAAAAACGATGGAGGAGTAAGATAGGCGAGTTTGCATTCAGTGTCAGTAATGGTGCCCGGTGTCTGCATGCTTTCATCAGGTGTGGGCGTACTTAAGATGGGGCCTCATGATTGGTCAAAGCCTGACCTACAAAACTATTGCACTTAAACACTGAGCCAATTAACAGCTATTGTGGGTCAAAAATAGCAACAGACTCCAGATCCCAGCCTCGGAAATCCTCAATAGTTAATCCAATTTGTGTCAACACATAAAGCACCGCAGCATTTAAACCCATAATGGTTAACAGACACCATATGTTAAATAAATATTGGAGTGATCTAGATATTACTATGTGATGAACACAATCCCCTTTCAGATCACTAGTCTGCACGCAGGGCTAGTGAATAATAATGGGAGTCAAAATATAGGCATGCCCCAGGTGGGGATGGCACAATAAACAATGATATTGTTCATTGTGATAAAAAGGGTAGGGCATTGTTTGAGGGACATTTTATATAATGGTTATAATCACCAACAGAGATAATCACCATTATATCACCAGAATGGGCAGTCGAAAATGTACAGTGCTATAAACACTGTTTTAAATATGAAACTTACTCATAACATAAAAGTTATAATTATTCATATCCAAAACATTTTTAAACTGCCAGCAACATTAATAATTATTTTTATATAATTGTTATCGCAATTATTTTGGCCACGATTATCGTTACACCAAATTTCAGTATCGTTCCATAGCCCCAGGTTCAGCTGGTACTGAATGCACTTTATAGGACTTATCCCTTGTGAGTCAGGACCCAATCTGGCACTTAATAGTCTCAATGTATGGAATCTGTAAAAATATAGTTTATAGTTAAATATAGTTTATAGCATACTTTTGTATAATTAGGTGTTCCTGTTGGCTTAGGTGTAAAAAATCACCATGAAAAGACAATTAAATGGCCAAACCATTTGTAAATGTGGCATCAGCAGCATGTGCTTTTCTGAAGTTGTCATTAAACTGTCATTCAACCTTGTTAGTATTTTAAATAATGAAAACTCACACAACTATAATATGCAGGCTTGAGAATGACACAAAATGTTCAAGACGGTTTTTTCCTATATTGGATTGGATTTGCATATAATAGTAATGAATGCAACTTTGTTTTTTCTCAAGATAACATTATTTACCTGTTTATTATAACCCAAATGTTAAATATTACCATTGTATCTTCTTCACAGAGATTTTCATTTATTTCCATCTGTTTGTGTTTTACAAGTCTTTCTTAAGTCTCAGCCTCCTGCTTTAGATCTGGTCTTCCCTTCACCAGCCCTGTGAGCCAAACGACAGGTTCTGGAGTACATCTCTTACTGTGACGTGCTTATAGGAGTGGTAATTAGCAGGCTCAGTAGCTCTAATTAGCCATCTTAAATGGAAAAGGGCTACAGCTAGCTGTCCTTTTGATGTGAGTGAGAGATCCTGTATGCAAATGGCTTTTGTTGTAGCATTTGCGCATTTTCAAGAGGAGCATACTGGGACCAAAGCAAAGAAAGCAAAGGGTTTAGATCTCGTGAGACATTGACTTTTAAAGGGTCAAAACTGATACAGAATCTCAGAGGGAGCGTGTAGTAATAATCCAGCGATGAGCTAACTGGGCTAATTATTTGTCTCAGTCTCTTTGCACAGTGCTGTTTTTCTCTCTCATAAAAGCTTGAAATCAGAGTCCATCTATACACAACCTTCAAGCTGAACACTGTATAAATGAGCTGATGATAGACGGTTTAGACGGTGACATAACACTGAAGTATATACTAACAAAACCAGTCCTATGGTAGAAAAATGTAGTCCTTATCTATGGATTTATTTCTAGGTATAGAGTTTTAAAACTACTCTGATCATTTTCATAGTGTTTATCATTATTTGAGCAAATGATATATATTTATTCCTCAAATTTTTCCTTTCAGTAATTATCCATGCAGGAAAAATGCTAAATGGTAAAATAGGTAAGGTTTGTTGTGCTGTGATTTGAGATCATAGACTGTTTTATAGATGGGTGTAGCTAACTTGCTAGCTGCCGTGCTCAAAACAGGAATCGCGCATCGGGCGCAAAGTGGTTCCTTCAAGGTCTGCTTCCAATTGACTTCTATTGAAAAACAGACATCAACTTGGTGGGTTTTCAAATATCTTTCTGATGAATACTTTTGAAAAAAGATGAACCAACCATGTGTTTTTGAGTACTTCTTTTGGTCAATAGTTACAGTATTAGCATATACAGCCATTTAGCCTCCATTAGTCTTTTTAAACTATTCTGACAAGTTTATGTGAAAAATGAATATGAAGGTTATACTTTTAGAGCCAGAAGCTGAGCTCCATTCTTCAACATAGATCTGAATCAGCCAATCCAAACTTTTTACGTTTGCTGAAGTACAATATAGGGTGTGTGAAGTGTTAAATTCTTCAACGGCTACCTTTCTGAGACATGCATTGTGCAGCTGTCACCCAGGGACTGCGATGCATTCAGGAGTGTAAATCCTTGTGCATTGTGGTGATTGTAGTCAGTATAATCTCTCCATGATACAGCACAGCCCAATGTGGAAGTGACTGTTCCTGAGGTATGTGTAGTTTGTGTCTGGCAGATTTTGTGTCCGAAGGTGCAGGATAAAGAGGTTTAGTATGTCTAATCTCTTGAATGATGCCATACAACCTGGATTAGAAGGACACACACATGCACAGGGGTGGACGGGGAGCCATATTGGATTGAAACAAAAACAAACATGCAGCCAAAACCAGATTAAAATACAATGGAAATGAAACAAACAGCAAGTGACCACATTGTTTTGTATTTTGATTTGAATGCAGTAGAAAGTAGCACTGGAAAATATAGCGAAGAACATCATATCACAACTTTCTTAGAACCTAGGTTACATTTCAGTAACTGTATGATGTCTTTAAGAGATTAACCAAGATTACTAAAGCTTTCCGCTTCTTCTTCACACTTCACTGTGATTGGCCAATACTGTCACTTACACAGAACAGGATGGAGGCTGACCAATACTAGCACTCAATCCGGAAATAACAATTGCTTTAAATTCACAGATTGATGCATTGTGTTATTTCAAACTAAATATATTATCAATCTTTCTCACTGCAGTTTAATAATGGTTGGTTTTGTTAGCAGCCTGAAAACCTCCTGCCAATCATTCACTGGAGCATAATTGGTTGACAGTGTGGCTGAATAGGTCATTAGCTCAGAGTATCATCATTAACTGAATAACTACTCCGATAAATCTTTATTTCTAGCCAATATGGAAGCTAATTTGTTTTTCTCGGAACACAAACGCTGTCCAGGCTGTCCAAACACTAGGCATCGATTGATAGCAGCAGTCTGTCTGAGGCCACCGCGTTCGGGATCGGATTTTGAGGAGTTTTTGGCAGCAAAGTGGTGGCAGTGTGAACAGGTAATCCCATATTTTCAACAGAGATGCCAGGGGACAAATATATCAAAACAATTGGAACTAAGGCGTGAATCTATCTCCAGCTAAACATACACAGCATAACAGAAATGAGACGGATCAAGACCTTATACGGGACAGACTTAACAAGCGCTGGAATCCATCTTGTCCAGACTGAATGGGAGCATTTCAAGTTGGCAGGGATGTTTCTAATGACCTTGTTTGTGATTGTAGACCTGCACTACCACAGCTGCTGAACGTCTTGATACAGTTATAATTCACTGAAATGCTTGTCCTCAGGTTATTACAAAGTTACCTTCATTTGTTTCAATAGTCCTGCTACAATGTCTTCGATCTGATATTTTCACAACATTGTTATGAGCAACCCAGAAGTCTCTTGCACATTTTTAGGTTCATAAACCATCACTGGACTCAAAATCACATTCACTACAAACACATGAATACATTAGCTTGTCTTCTTTGTTGCTAAATGGCTGCTGAAACTTTATCCTTGGTTCATGCCCATTACTGTCAGCAGTGGGAGCTCAAATACCCAAAACATATGATAGTTCCACTTAAAGTCTATGTATAAGTAACTGATTTGTACTGTTGCCAAATAAACACTTAAAATAAAAAAAGGAAAGTCCCATCTCTCACTTTGCTAAAAACTAAGTGACCTAAACTGCAGACATCCTTCTTTCACAGTGGGTTTCCATAGAAAGTCTCGACTTGAGGTGACAGTCCTGAGGCAAAAGTCTAAACTTATGGGGCCTGCAGTCTGCCCTCCGCTGAGCTCCAGGCTTCTGCTGGGTGGCACTTTGGCTCATTTATTTTCTAAACTTTTGGAAATTCTGGCACTGTTTTGTCAGAGATCCACGAGATTTCTGACGTTCTGACGTTTTTCACAGTTTTTATGACTTGATCAGTGTTCGCTGTTATGAGGTATAGTGGGCAGTGTTAAAGGTTGTTAAGATGTGAACCTGCACACTCCACGCTGCAGCTGATGTTTATATCTATATCCTTTTTGTATTCTAGTTTTGTAACATAACAGCTTGATCAATACACTTCAAAAATGAAAAAAAAGCCTGCATAGCACACTCAGATGTCCAAAACAGTTTGTGGCAAAACAATACCCCAGCACTATGTCCACTGTGTTAGAGATTTGAGATATGGGCTGTACATATCCGAAAAGATTTAACATACAGGAGAAGTGTCAGTACGTTTGTAACAGAAGAGGATAGTGGAACCTTTGAAAGATGCAACCAATCAATGTCGTGGAAAAATAATTGTAGTAGTTTCAAGGTCAATACTGGACTATGAGTGGTGTAGAGATTTATGTCCATAGATGACAACAGGCTCCATAGATTGTACCTGGAATTATGAGGCAGAAACATCTCCTATCTTATGTTTTGCTTGGCTGTTTATCTATTGATTTGTACCTATTGATTCTGTACCTTGTATCCAGGTCTCACATGGCACCCTTTTATATGACTTTCCACACATAAGGCAAAGCAAACATCGTGATAGGTTTTGACAACCGCTGTGCTCCTCTTTTATAACAAATAAATGGTCATACTTTTCACACAAAGACCGTGATAAACAACATCTTTCCTGTCTGTGTGTTTGATAGTGAAGGGGTCGCAGGGGTAGAGTGGCTGGTTCAGCATCTGACAGGCGAATGAATGAACATTTTCAACATAACATAATGGTAGAGCTAGATAAGAGCATATATAATAAACTGACTAGGGTTGTCAAAATATTGAAAATCAGATAAGAAACTAGATACTCATTTGAGCAAGTATTGATACTAAAAAGTCACATTCACAGGACAGAAATCTTTCCTGAATAGGTTTAGAAGAGTATAAGACCACATGGACCATTATGGAACCTACCTGGACGACTGAGGGATTACACAGATATGGCCACATGGGAATATAAAAGAAAGTACTACTTCTGTTCCTTAGTAGCGAAATTGAGTTCGGACAATGAAAAAACTATTAAGGAAAGCACAATATTTGTCCTATTTATGATTTTGTATTTTTCCAGTATCAATTTGCGTTTAAATACTGGTTATAATATTGATTTTGTATGTGACTATCTATTTGACGACCCTAGTGTCTACAAAAGAATACGTGAAGACTTACGAGGAGTTATCATTGCGATTGTGGTTATTCTTGAAATGAAGATGTATCAGATCTTTACTTTACATATATCAAGAGGCATTAGAACCAGCCAGACTTAAGCTCTTCATAGATTAGAGCTATAAATTCTCTAGTTGCAACTCACTGCCATGTAATAAACCTTTCTCAAAGTACTCCCCAAATTACCAGGTATATTTATATAACAAATAAATAAAATGACTTATAAAATATATTTATCGCAGTACTTTCGCAATATCGACTTTTACTTGACTCCAGGACGCCTTTCCCCCCGGTCTTCAGCGCACACTCTTATCACGGCCTGGACACTTCCTAATAGTTTGTCGCCGGAGTTGACTGGCCTCTAACTCTCCGCTCCTCTCTCTTCTCCCCCCTCAGATGATGAAGCACGCCTGGGACAGCTACCGACGCTACGCTTGGGGTTCCAATGAGCTGCGGCCCGTCTCCAAGCAAGGCCACTCCAGCAATCTGTTTGGTGAGTGCTACACAGAGGCAGACAGCAATGATCCCCTGCCTCCTTGGCCTTAACATTAGCAGTCCTCAGCTGACCCATCCATCGCCAGAGCCTCCAAAATGTCAGCTTTATCATATTTAGATTGCGTTTGGGCTTCCTGTCACTTTCTGGGGCTGTTAATGAGGTCAGTGACAGCAGCATTCGTTTCTCCCTCTTCTCTTTGGTTGAGATAGTTGTTTGTTGATGTTGTTCAGACCTATAACAAACAGCTTGTTGCCATCAGCTCTATAGGAATTGCTTTTTGTTTTTGGCAAGGCATAAATTAGCGATATGGCTGTTAATTGGTGACCTGTGATACTGATATTATTGTGATATTTTTATTGCAATAATACTTTTTCACTACAAAATTTCTGCTATAAAAATACATTCTTCAATTTACTTGTGAAACTCTTCGAAAAAACTTAACAGAGACAAAAACAGGACTTAATCGAGTCTAATTTTGGACTTAATAAGCTGGTTCTTTTGACACATTAAGTATTCATGTTGTGATGTCTTTCCTAACCCCATTTCATTTACCCAGTCTCTGAGAGAACTTATCGATCAATAAATAAACCAAAACCTATTTGCTGAACTTACAAAGTTTGGGCTCAATATTCAATTTCTATTAAAGGGCCCATATTACGCCTTTTTCTAATCTGTTATAATGGGGTTTCCTCATCAAAACATCTGGAGTGTTTTGTTTCATATTTCATATCCCCATATTTAGGCTTCCCTCAAACTGAAACACTCTGTTCCACCCTGTGATGTCATGTGGTAATACAAGAAATGCTTTACCGTGTTTTTAAACTCCATACAACTTCACTTTAATCATTTGGATACCTTTGTCCTTGCAATTGCTTATCGCTATTTAACAAAAGGTAAAAGGCAGCTGTTAATTTGAAAACTACCACTGCATCACATCATAAGGAACAGGAACCATTTTGAGCTTTGGAGATTTAGACAGACTAATAATAAAGGATTACTCAAACACGTCTGAATGAAACAAAACACAACTCCAGGTCTTTTTTTAATGAGGTAACAACATTATTTGGTGAAAAGTATGTGTTGCATAATATAGGACCTTTAAACTGAAAGTTGTGAAGATAATTGTATCTGGAAGAAGCACCGCAGCAGGTATTAGCAGAAGGCAAAGAAAACCATATTTTAAATTAAACATCACAGGAAAGCTTAAACTGAGCTTCAATACCAATGTAAGTCAATGGTTTTCTAATTGTCTTGTGTTTTTTTGTCTACACAATCTGGCTTCATTCACCGCTTTGTTAGTTCTAATGATATTTGTGTTGCCTTTGCTCGCGTCTTTATGTAGAGCCTGTTTATTTATTAACGGACTAGAAGTCATTTATCGGAGCTGATTGGATTAATAAGATCGCAGTAGGATTTCTAAGTGGATATGATCTCCTTCCTCTCTGCACCTAATTAAATTCTCAGTGTGAATGTTTTGTTTGTTTGAACTGTGAGTGAGTAGTGTCTGTTACAGTGTTGAGTAAAGCCTGTATCTGATCAAATGTCAGTCATGTGTGAGAAATGGGGATGTACGTTAAGCGCAGAGGACATATTTCAGTTTGAACTATTGGCCTCACCCATTTAGTCCTTTCTCTCACATTAATATTGTATCATAACAAGAACAACTTCTCTGTTTTTAACCACATGGTACATTTAGAATAGTTTTTGTGGATAATTTTTAATAAAAATTTGTCATACGTCAAAATTTGACAGGTCTAGCGACTACAACGTGTGAACAGTCAGAAACTAAACAAATGTGGCCCTTGTGCATTCGTTGTGAACACAATTTGACCGTAGGATTAGTCCGGTGATGGTTTATGGGCATAAAAACTGTGCAAGAGAAGTTCATAGTTTTGTTTGCGATGAAACTAAATGGGCAAAATGTGAATGGAGTGTTGTCGAGTGCTCAGAAAAGACTACTTTGGATGAATGGATTCCTGAAACTAGTGTGAGGGAAGCAAAAATAGATCTCCAGGTATGTTTTTGATGAGGGGACAACAGTATACAATGGTTAAAAGCTCAAAAAAATCTATTTTGTATAAAATGTGTGCTTTAAATACTTTCTTATTTCACACCAAGATCAATAATGCATCTTATTCAGTGCGTATATAGTTCCTTCCCTTCTGGCAGAGTGGATTGTTTTATTTGGCTGCTCAGTGACATGCAGGTAAAATGTAATAAATGTATGTCCACTGTCCATGTTTTGTACCATAGCTGTTATAATAGGCAGACACACAGTATCCACCATCTCTAACATGAAAAGAAGCCAAAGACTATGAATAACTGATGCCTATTATTATATTGTTAGTGCTTCATTATCAAACCCAATGAGGCAAACACAATGTCGTCTTTTTAATTTAACAAGTTTCTGCCTAATTACTTTGAATGCATCTTTATATTACATTGAGATGAATGACTTTGCTTTTCCCATCTAGTAAGAAATATTCAAATGTTAAAGCATGATAATATTAGAATAATAATATACACGAGTTAAAGACGGGCTGTTACACTTTATTAACTAATTCATTAATTGCTAACACATTACACATTTAGATCACCATGTTACCTGTTATTGTTTTAAAATGCTATATTTGTCAAAAACAATGTATTATGTTTTTAGTATTATGTTTTGTATTATTATAAGTTTTATTTCTCCGTGCTAAGCCACTCCCCCTTCAGAGCGCTAACACAAAACAAGCAGCATCCGTCCGACGAATGAAACTACTGCATCTCATCAGGATTGTCAAGTTGTAGTGTATTGTTTTGCATCATACCTTTGTACATTTATCGTCATGCGGGAGAATGGGTGGCATAGGCTTGTAGGGTGAGCATTGGTCAGAATCGCACTGCTGGACCCGGTAGAGATCCCTAGATTACGCAAACATGCAGGAATGACATATAAAACCTCTTCAGGCATGTTTTTTTAATGAGGGAATAACATATAACATGATAGAAAGCTCCAAAAAGTACATTTTGCACAGTACCCCGTCTTTAATAAATGCAATAAAAACAAGCCCCCATTAGCCCTACACCTGGCCTCTGTTATTAAGCCCCCTGTAAATATAAACATAACTCTGAGCTTGTTTGCTCCATAGGAAACCTGGAGGTGTCCCTTCATGGCTGCAGTTAACGCTCTGTAATTAACTTTCAACAAATTCCCTCCGCGGGCTCGTTTGCTTTGGCTGCAAACTTTGTGTTGTCACACCTTTTCATTGAGATCGACCCATTGAAAACAGCACGTCTTTTTAGTTTAAACAAAGTGCATAATTAAAGCCAGGATTAGCTCCGTAAGAAGATGATTTTAGAAAGTGTTTGGTGGAGTTGGTGACAGTACTATTGTAGCTCGTGTTTGTGTAGCTTGTGGATTCTCTGATGAGATGTTTCTTTTTGTCTGTCAAGTCTCATGTGTTTTGAGTTGTTGAAAAATGGATTGTTCATTATGTCTTGCAAAATCTGACATGTTTATTTTTTGACAATTTAATTTTAATTTGATAACCCGACAGGAAATCAATTCCCAAGGGACTTTTTTCTTGTTTCATTGCTGTCTGAAGTTGTTTATTTACCCAAGACAATAAGATGCTTTTTGAGGATTTTATGACATGCCATTTCAGGTGAGTAAATGAAGAGTCTTGATGTAGAATTCATTAGTTCTACATTATAATTTAGTGTGAGGGTAAATGCCTAATCTTACACAAATGCAATATAACTAGTCAAATTCTCTACTCTTAAATTGTGGCTAAAATATGTATCTTTGGTTCAGTATGTTGGTAAAAACACACAAAACGTTTAAACATTGTTGGCAGATTAAATATAGATCCAAATTGTCAAATTGTTTTGTCAGGAACAGAAAGTATTTGCACCTCTATCATCGCGTTTGAATTTGAAATGCATATTCACCCAGGTTGGACAAATGGTAAAATGAGCCATTTTCAGCTATTGTTACTGATGAGATTCATTATAGCGCATGACTAAACGTTTACAATGCTCCTTAAAAACTGTCATCTATCTCTTTGATTTGACCAGTGTTATGAAATCCATGTCTCAGGACCTACATGAACTGCTTTTAATGCCTTTAATGTTTTTAGTTTGTTTTTCCTGTACCTAGTCTGTTGTCATGGCAGCAGTGTGTAACATGGTAAATTGAGGTGTTTTATAGAAGATTAAGTTAATAAAGAAAATTGCTCTGGAAACCTGATTGGAGAAATGCCAAGATCCAGACAAGGCCTGACCTATTACGCAACATGGCACATTTACGTTCTCATTTTTACTCATTACCACCTTATGTTTAATGAGGGAATTCAATCAGCTTTGTGTAAATTCCATCCACAGTTTCATTACCGGGATTTATCATACGCAAATGTACGAGGGGAGAAGAAGTAGCATGGTGAATGCTAATTGTTAGATTAGCTGTGCGCTGTGCATCTTATTGCTGCTGTCTGCGCCATAGGAAAAGTAAATAGGCTTAGGTCGACTGCGCACAGATCTTCTCCCATCAGTAAATAAGACGGCATGGCCCCCAGGCATTGTCAAGGCTGTTTCCAACCACGATTCAGTATGATGTATGACACGGCCGCTACACTGACCTACAATATTATGCAACAAGCCCCTCTCTCTTTCTCTCTTTTACTTTTTCTCGTTCCTAAGTCTGGATGTTGCGTTCCTGAAGGCTATTAGCTACTTTCAGTACTTGTAAAATAACAGAGTTTGAGGATATTGTATATTGTATTGTTGAGGATAGCGTTTTTGTTGACTTTTGTTGGGCATGTAAGGTTTTGCTAACAGCTAACCTCAGATGCACTTTTTGGCCTTGTCTGAATTTTGGCAACACAAAATATTACTGCTTCCTTGTCTCAAATTCGACTCACTAACAGCATACATCTCTACCTAGCTTACTTCATGGTATTATGTAGGTGTATTGCAAACCTAACTGAATAACCAACTTTTTGTTTATTTTGTTGTTTATATTTGTGCATAAGTGATGTCACACTCATACCTGATATACCTAGAAATAATTACTACTTTGTGATGTGGAGCAGATAACAAATGTTACTTGCTAAAGATCAGTGTTTTCAGTGTTAAATTTCAGCCCCTTCAGGTATTATCAGGACTTACATATTGTCGTGTATTGGTGCTACATGGACATCATAGCCTGTTTTAAAGTCTTGTAGATGTTTGTTGATGTTGTGTGAGGAGGACGTTTCAGTACAGCCTGTTTCCTGACAGACGATCGATGTGAGTGGAGCTCATTTCCTTCCGCTCTGGTGTAGGAGGTGGATCAGAGATGGACCGTGTTCAAATGTGTCTGCGCTGGACCCATTTACAGAAGGACATGAGCCTTTTATGTCGTCCTTTTATTTTATTTGTTCAATTCAATACTTCTTTTTGATGACTAGATTTTAATTACATTTTTTATTTTTTATATCAAAGAGGCAATGTTGTTAGTAAAAGTGTTGATAAATACATGATGATGCCAAGGACAACATTTTCTCTGTATATTTTCAAGGTAGTTTCAAGAAATGTGTGTCAGGTTTCACACCACACAAAGGGTTACTTGTGCACTTGCCATATTTTAGGAATGAGATATAGATGGTGTAATTTTTAAGCAAAATGAAAAATTCCCTTATAGTCTTCATTATAGTTTGTCAGAAGAATGATTGCCAAACTTGTAAGATATATCTTTATTGATTTGCTCATGCCATGCTTTTTTTTTTTTTTTAATCAAACCACACCTTTATTAAATTCTAACAGCTGAATTAGACTCAGCTCATGCTTAATTTAAAAACACATTGATTTTTGCACCTGAAGATGAGATGGATTTTGTCTTAGTTCCAGACACACATTGCTGCAAAACGATGCTTCTCTGTCTATTTCTTTATACTACATGAAGATATGACATGTTAACCATTTAAATAAGTAAGCTCTTGTTTAAAATATACAAATTAGCATGACTAGAAAACAATTAGCTGTTGAAATCTTCCCAAATGCTAAGTGCGCATATTGTCCACCTGCCTTTCTCTTGGCTACGAGGCAACATTTTATTTCACCTAAACGTTTAATTAGTGAATTTGGAGAAAATCCACTGGACTCTCTGAACTTGGTCATTAGCCCTCCACTCAAACTCTTTCACTGAAGGCCTTTGTGCCAGATGTCACGCTCCGCGGCACTGAAATGTTAAATATCCCCTGGAAGAAGAACTCATATCGCCAGTTCATTAAGAAGTCTCTCACATCTGGGTGGGAGGGCCTCTTCTCTTTAGCCTTAAGCTGCGGTCTGATTGACATTATGGGATTTTAAATGAACCGCAGCATCATTATGCTCCAACGAGATGGAGCAGAGGCTTGTACTGAGGGCAAGAATTGGAAATTGCTTGTGATCTCGACAAAGTTTTTAATGAAATGACCTGACATTTTAAAAACCAGAAAAGCTGAGTCAGCTACATACAGTGGTCTTGAGAAAATTAAAAAATATATGCTATTATTGTTGTTGTTCCATTGTTTCATGAATGTAGAGTGTGAACCATTCCTAATTTACGGGTCTCATGTTTCAATTTATGGCTCATATGCTTTATTAGACCGGACAGTACAGTGTGAAATGGAGTGGGGAGAAGAGTGGGGAGAGACATTTGGCAAATTGTTTGAGCTAGGATCCAAAGTCATAACTCAACCCCTAAGCAGTCCTGGAGCACAGTGGAGCAGATGTCTTAATGGTAAACGTAGGTAGACATATAATATCATGTTGGGTATCTTTGTTTTACCCTTTTATACAAACCATCACAGAAGCAGTTTTCAAAATATTTTATGGGGGTTTTTTGGTTTTTTTTGCCTGCCTGTGGATTCTTGACATCAGCAGAAGTGTCTGCAGTGTGGTGTGGTAGTCTATGATCCCTGCGTAACTGACTGCTTGGACAGGTCACTGGCTGTGCTTCAGAAGAGCCCTGACAGGCTAAAGGCTGCTGCCCTGTCTCTCTCCTCCCCCTCTTGTTCTCACACCAAAGGGCCGTGTGGATGTCCAGTGTGTTCAACGGCGCAGTAAGCTCTCCCGGCTGTGCGTTTGTCTGTCTCTGTGCACTCCACCAGGCAAATGGTCAACACTGAAGAGGAAAGATAGAAGAAACAAGTGCTGTTTGTCCTGTACCAAAATGTAAGGGGAAAGGGGGGCGAGAGTGAAGTGACATGTGTGTTCATTGTCTTCTGCTCTGGGATACTCAATCAGAGCATGTAAGGCCAGGCTGCAAACAGAACCATATGTTTTATTATTTTCTAGTTTCTATAATGACACAATGTGTTAATGAGTTTGCCCATCGGAGAGGGTGACCAGTTCATCTCAATTTAAACTCAGCTTTCTTTTTCTTCAGCCCCTTTACCTTCTTCGATATACTTTTGTTGCTGTTTACTGTGTCTTGTATTTGAGAGAAGCCATAATACAATCAACATACACCGTATAAATATAATTGAAAGCTTTATAATGCTTTATACAGCCATGTTTTACATCTCTATATATTATTATGCCTCACAGATGCAACCCATTATGCTATTGCATAAGATTCCTATTAGAGTCTACTTTTAATCTTAACGACGTCTCTCTCCTCTGTCTGTGAGTGGCCGTCTGAATGGGACCGAGTTGCCGGTGCTGTTCTGAAGAGGGGTGTGTTTATCTGTGGAGATGGGTCTCGGGCAGCAGAGGTTATCAGGCTGCCCCGCGGTTGTGTAAAAAGGCGCGTGGATGAATGGGAAGTGCTGCCACAGTCGCTTCTGGAGCTGCGACGCTTTCTTTCCATTATGTTGTTTTTGAGCCTGTCTCCTGTGGCCTTTCCTCTGTGCGGGCACTCCCTATGGCTCATCCTTCTCTTGAGTGAAGGTGCAGTTACTTCTAACACTTTATTCTAGCAAAGATATCAAGGAAATGCCTTGGCATCTCCAATGATGATATAACAGAGCAGTGCTGTATTTTGTTTAGAAGTTTAATTAAAACTGAAATGACTTGATTGACCCAAATCTAATAATCGCATATCACATTGAAGAAAGTCTTCATTACTTTAGCACTATTCTCTAATGATGTTACCATTATGCCAGATGCCCTAAATCTTATTCTCCATTTATCTAAGCTTGGGCTAAATTACTGTAATTCTGCTTTAACAAATCTTTTATTGCCCCTTTGTTTATTTTCTTGTGCTTTTTTAACATAATCTTTTACTGATAATTGCTGTTCTTAATAACCTGTCTGTTTTAATTATTTTTCTTCGCTATGATTCACTTCTTAAGACTTAATGCTTTTCTACTTTTTAACCATGCTTGCAAATGTTTTTATAAGGAGCCATCTGTACATCATGGCAACAGACAACAGATGAAAACTAGCCTTTTGGCTAATTCTGGCATGTTAAACAGTTACTGTTGGTCAACATGCACTGTCCGCTATAGATAAATAAATAAATGACCTATGACCAATGTTGCCCAGTTACCATTCCTTATACTGTACATAGCAGCATCACTATTGAGAAATCAGCTGTTTTCATATTATTGTTTTGACTTGGTCTTTACACCTGACAACCTTCTTTGTGCCACCCTTTATCCAGGCTTGGAAAGGGCATAAATTCGCTTTGCACCCCTGAATCATTATGCTTTGTAATGCTTGATGAAATTGGAGCCTTGTCTATTGGTTTTGGAATCTGTAGTGGACAAACTGAAATTGCTGTGTCATTTTGAACAAACATGGACTGTCAAAATGATTTTGTACAAATGGTGATTCATGAGGATCTGGGGCCTGCTTGCCCAAGCTCCCAGAATCGTGGTTATCATTGTCTGAAGCACTCAACTGTAGTTCCCAAACCACTTTACCTTTTGGAGACTGGAGCACTAACATTCCCATTGTGCTAGTCATCTCCTTACAGGTTGGTATTACATTTTTTTCAAAAATAGAGCTCTATTGGCAATCATAAATAACTGCTAGCGTTCACTCTAAAGCATTAGTGGTGTGAATGTTTCTACTTTGACGTTAATCCACTGGTCTAAGTGTAAATCTACTGGGCTCTGGCTGCATCACACCCCTGCCAGAAGTGATTTCGGTTGTTGGTGCGATTCCAACACAGATGTCTATTTAACCACCGCTCAATGTCTCCCAGCTGGCCCTCTCTGAGCCTGTTTGGACCATGCCCTTGATTTCGACATTGGTCTTCGTTCACAAAAAAGAAGGATTGGGCCAATGCTGCTAATATAATTTAAAAAGGCTCTCTCTCTAGTTTATCTGTGCTGTACATCCTGAATTAGGCTCCCCAAAGAGTCTGAAAGAGTGCAGTGCTTTTGAACAGTTAAATCAATGATAGAGAGAAGGATTGAGCTTTTTAATCAGATCTTTATAATGTCATCCACTTGTGCTCAAGGACTTTGGGGGAGGACACAACGCACATAATTTAGAAATGAACTTAGTTTATACTAGTTTCACTGCAGAGAACTGACAAGGCTTTCGTCATCTGCAGGATTCTTTCTATTCTATTATCTCAGAGGAGAGTCTGGGCACTCCTTTTTCTTTCTATTGTTCCTGCATACATCAGATCTGATTAATTACATTCATTCTAGTTCTTGTCAAACTGCTTTACTGAATTTAAATGTAGTTGCTTTTTGGAACAATTGTAGTCATTTTTAGAAAGTTGTTTATGTAATTCTGTCTGTTGTGTCTAACTGAATTAAAGTTGTACTATGTAGCTTTTATGTTGGGGAGAGATGTCATTGCCTCCATTCTAATTCTATGGAGATCAGCATTTGACACTCCCAAAATGCATGTTATTCAAGGCAATTAGGCACGACAAGGTAGATACGTTTAATGTCATACTGTGGAACATTCCAGGCAAGCAATAACATCTCCATGGAGACAAGCTCGTGATGAACCAGACCTACCACTAGAAATGTTACATAGAGCAAGGCAAGGCAAGTTTATTTGTACAGCACAGTTCATACACAAAATAATTCAAAATGCTTTACACAATAAGAAGGACATTACAATTACAATACAAACTAATCAAAACATAAATAATCATCACAAAATTGCATTAAAAAACAAACATTCAAAGAGAAGAGTCCAGAATAAAAACCTTTCAGTCAGATGCACAGCTAAACAGAACCGTTCACATCTCTGAGGAGACTGTTCCAGGTTTTAGCTGCATAAAAATGAAACGCTGATTCTTCATGTTTAGTCCTGACTCTGGGCACCAGCAGGAGGCCTGTCCCTGAAGTCCTCCGAGTGTGAGGTTCATATTGCACTAACATAGTACACGTTTAATTGGTGTCCATTGGTTGTGCTCTCTGGAGAACTTTGTCAAAACAAGTTTGATTACGATAAGCTTTTGTAAATCTTTTTCCATTGAAGAGACTGAAGTGTGATTCTGATATTTTTGGTGCTTTCTCTCTCAGTCACTTGGCTACATTTGTTTTGGGACGTTGCCTCTTGTCACTGCCTGAGTTACAAACACATTTATCGTCCACCACTCGGAAGACTAATATTTTTGTTGTCGTACTGCTTCCAGATAAGTCATTTAGCCGGTGATGTAATTTGACATGGTGTCCTGGCCCTCCATGTGTCTGGATCAGATATTTGCTTTGGGTAATTGAAATGGATGGAGTAATTCTGCCGTTGCCCTCCCTTAGGTTCCTGTGCTTCTGGCGGTGTGTGGATGCATCTCTGTTGATGTAAATGCTTGGGACAGATATAGAAACCACTGCTGCTGCCACTGCCACTATGGCGATATAGTACAGGGCAATTTATGGTTTTGGCATTATAACACAATCTCCATTTTGCAATAAAATCCAATGTAATACTGTAATTATATTGGTCAGGAGTCTTCCGTACAATGAAAGCTTTGAAAATAAAGAGGTCTTTTTAGGTCGATTCAGGCAAGTCTTTTTTATTTCTGGTTCTGACTTCGTTCTGTACTACATTGCATTGACCTTGGTTTGGAATAATTTTGTGTTTATTTGATCCTGTACTAATAATCCCATTTTGTCTTACTATGAAATGTAAAAAAGATTGTTAGGAGTTCATTACCTGCTTTAAAACTGAAAATACACCACATAATTAGTATTTTGCAGTTCTTCTCTGACTCAGTGCTGCGTCAGTATTAATTAATCATCCACACACCCCTGAGCAGAACAACAAGTCTATGCACCAGGGCTCTGGGTCCCCTCAAGGCTTCAAACACTAAATGCCACGCCTCCCACCCACCACCCAAATGAACACACGCCCATAGACTCTGAGCCACCTCCTCCGGGGCATCAGGGAGTAAATAAATAAAGAGGCCATGCTGCAGGGACCAGACCCGGGTCACTCCAAAAGGCTGGAACAGTCACTCAGCCCCAGCGGACGTTCAAGTTCGGACACAAATAAATTACAGCAGACTTTTACGAATTGGACTTAAAAGTTTGGGATGCCCTGAGAACTTTTAAATAAAAAGCCGTTTCAGGCGAGTTCTTATGCAGGAGCTGTTAGTTTGGCAACTTTAAGGGAGCACAGCTGCAAAATGTAATTCATTTAGAATAACTGCAGTTTTAATAGCGTTAACAAATCATGCTCAATGACAAATCAAACTCATAATGATCTAATAGTTTATTAAGAATACCCTAACTCCTTACCCAACCCAACACAAAACATTCACAATCTGTACAATCCTCAAACTGAAGGTTGTCCGGACCGAGCCCAGCAACAAGATCTCCGGGCGCAGAACTGCATCACCCTCTGCTCCTGTTCAGGTGACCCAGCGGCATTGAAGATGGGTCAAATGCAGAAGACAAATTTCTCTATGCCAACAAATAAATTTATCTTAACCTGAACCTTACCTCCAAATTAAGTGGTCACTAATTCTGAATCATTTGAGAAATAAAATAAGGAAATTGGTCAAAATATTTGAAGTGTTGGTTAAAAGAAATCATAGAGGCACAATTTTAAACTTGCTTTGATACAAAAAAAAAAGACAAGCTTTAAACTAACTTCTGGCAAGGGAAAAAACTGAAGATATACTCAAAAACACCATTCTGTTTTCAGCACATGTAGCAAAGATGGAGTAAACATGTAAACTGCAAATCTCCAGCATCAGCTCTAATCCTTTTTGTAATTCTTACTCAGCATATTATAACAGCTTTGCCTGAAATCCCTCCCCCTTATCACAGTTAGATTTCTAGATCAGCGCTACTGCCTTTGAGTTCAACCTTGACAAAAGTGTTGACGCTTGAGTATCTGGCAGCAGGAGCCAAAAGGTTAATACACTTTGGGGACTGTGTGAGTTTGTGTGCGTCAAGATGTTTTTTCTTTTTTTTCTTTCTACAATAATGCGATTAGCCCAAAAGCTTCGCCATCACTTTTGTGTTCCTCCCATCCATGACCTCCCCGTGCCGTGCAAGTCTGGTTTGGAGGAGAGCGGGGGCTAAATGGGATCACCGGTCTGAGCTTACGATGTCGAGATCTGGATCAAAATGTAGGATTAGGGATTAGACCTGCAGTTTGCATTGAGTTAGCATTACAAAACAGGACCAAGAGCCATTCGGAGATAAGAAAGGCAGCCATTGGAGGGGAACTTTTATTGATTTATTCTTTTCACTCACTCTGAATTCAATAGAGAAATATAGAATCTTCTCCTCAAAGGCGGTTTTGCTTTCAGAATTTTGACTGAACCGAAAGTTAGTTTTGAAATGCTGAGTCAGAAAGCAGCACCATAATAATAGTATTTTCTCAGCAAGCAAGGCTGTTTCTCCACAACTAATCTGAATAATCGGTATAAATGTGACTATTGGGTAAAATTCCCTGTTTCCCAGAACTTACCTGCAGATAAGTTATACATTTATTTCTCCTTCACATGTTCTGAAAAGATTTTTGATTGTGTATTATCAAGATTTGATTATATGACCTTTTGAGGCTACCATATTTTAAAAGAATTAGGAGTTTCAAAGTGACAGGTGAAGTCTGCTGTTTATTGTGCATGTCCAAAAAGCCAAACATTATCTAACCTAACGTGCAAGATGCACTGTAAAGTCAAGGTTAACAATCTCTTTGACACCAGTTTGATTTGGTCATTATCCAATATAACTTGTGTAATGTATAATAAAATGTGCTGTGACAAACAAGCATTCACAATCCATTACTTTTTTTTAGGGTTTGAAGTCATCTCAAGTTAGTAAGTTGGTAATCTCAATGGGACTTTCCTGGTTAAATAAAGGTTAAATAAATAAAACATCTTATTGATATTTTGCTATCATGACATCTACATTCTTTCAGGGTCTCCTTTCTCACTGGCCTTATCTGTTTCCACACAATGAACTGTGAACAAGCAATATAATACAGACGTGCAGGAAGCTTCAGGCACTTGACTCTTGTATCACCAGAGCTGTCTCCATTGTCCACAGCAGCACTGTTACACATCTGATGTTGGTGGATAGCAGTGCAAACAGAGATACTCCAGAGCGATAGGAGATAGAAGCGCACTGTGACCCAGAGCCAGAGGGCACAGCGTAGCACGAGGTCAGGGTTTTGCAAGGTGAGGTAATCTACGTGGCATTTACGGCCGCTTCATTTCACCCCTGAAGCAAAATAAAAGTAATTGAAGAGGAACACAGCAAATGCAAAAGATCGGATGAGGATGCAGAGAGTACAATGTGGTTTTCCAGTGTAATAG
Organism: Periophthalmus magnuspinnatus; assembly: GCF_009829125.3. Taxonomy (NCBI): domain Eukaryota; kingdom Metazoa; phylum Chordata; class Actinopteri; order Gobiiformes; family Gobiidae; genus Periophthalmus; species Periophthalmus magnuspinnatus. Next base: position 12,456,277 of record NC_047149.1, read on the forward strand.
AAATAGTATAACCATAGCAACCAAGCTCAACAGTGACCGTTCACCCCCTGGTTCTGTAAATTTCCCATTCATTTTTTCCCGTAAACTTTGCAAAAAAAGTTAGCTCTGGGCTAATCAGCTATTTGGGAACTAATGACCACAAGACCTATAATTTTATATAACGTCTGCTTCTGAAACTTTATAAACTTTATAAAGATTTCACAGAATATCTTTTGAACTGTCTTTTTGGACTTAAATCAACCACGTTATGGATATTAGTTACCACGTAGCTGATTAGCCTCCATGATGACTTTGAAGCTTTACTTTTGGAATTTTTCGAAAAAATTTACTTCCGAACTGGAGCGGACTTCAAAGTGTGCGGGACAGCTGAATCCCACTGTATAATTGTACTCAGTTTTTCATGGATTTGTGGCCGTCATTGGCAAATTCTTCTGCCAGATAACAACTACAGTGTCTCTTATATTTAATAAGTCTACTATAGGTGCACGGTATCGACAAAATGAATATCTCTATCTATTTCATATTAGCAGTGACAACAGTCAATAAATATAATGGCAGCATTTGAGAAATATGCCAAAATGTGCCTGTAAAATACCATCCTCTACTATGGAAGGCATCAAATAGTATATCCACAGTGCTTTGAAATGTAACAATGGCTACTCATCTTAAAATCATAACTTATCATAAATCAAAAATTTATGTAAAAACCGGATATTTTGTTCTTTCTGGATTGCAAATGCATTAATCCAATCATTTAAACAGCAACACAGAATACATAATTGCCAAGTAATAGAAGTGTTACAGAATGCTACATCTTATCAGCGAGCGCCACACATACAAAACAAACATCCACTTTTGACATTTTTCTCTTTCCAGTAAATTGTGCATGAAATCTATGAACTTTCGCAGCATACTTTCAATATGTCTTTTTGATGGAATGAAAGCACTGTCGGCCTCTCAATCATCCGAGCCGCCTTTGTCGCCTGATTGGATAAAGTGGAGGTTTTTTCCTTGTGAACGTGTCACTGTCACTAAAGCCCACTTTGTTAGTAGTTAGTCACAACTGATGGACACTAATGGAGTTCAACATCAAAATGCACCTCAACACACCAGTGAGTGAGAGGTTGGAAAAATGCCGTGTCAATTTCACATTTCTGAACACTCAATACTAGTGTTGGCACAATACTGAAATCTTAAAGTACATTTTGGTAGTACGGAAAAGGCTCAAAATTTGGCAACATTTTCAACACATTTATTTGATGTTACCGTGTGGTCTTGTACTACAGGTATTGGTCCATTCTAAAACTATTCATAAAGGTCTATATTCGTTTAGTATCATTTTATTGATCTAATTAGTTTCAAGAGTCGTTTCAGTATCGGAACTACAACTTCTGCTTATAAAAGTTCTAACCTTTGCACCTTTGCCTCAGACACAGGTAAAATAAAACAAAAAATTGACAGTTAATATTTTCAGAAACGTACCCTGATAATTTCAAGCTAAGAGATCGATTCATCTGACGCATATATCTGTTTGAACAAGGTGGATCCACGTCATTCATGTTGACATTACTGTTGCCTCAGAAAGTAATTCCAAAGTTTCCAAAGTTTCAAAGTAAAAGAATTTCCTGAAGCCATTGCCGAGTCACTGCATACACCAGAGACAGACAGACAAATGGACAACCCGAGGACCGGTCCTGCAGCTTGAGACGTCCACAGCTCAGAGGCAGAAATATAAAAACTACCTTCAGAAGACAGGAGCCATTATCCAGGTGGATGGAGGGGAAGAGCAGGACCAGGGAAACGGAAAGCCCACAAGTCGTTAGCTAACAGCGTCAGCGCCTCCATTACAGTGTCCCCATAGACCATCTATCACATTGTTCTGTACCTATAAGTCCACACGCTCCCTAACGACACATCCATCTTCACCTACAGCTATTGTTTTAGTTTTTAAACAAGTTTTGTCATGCTCTGAGCTTTCTTGCACTTGTTTCAAAACTACTTCTGTGTTCCCCCACCACAGCCAATCCCAAAACATGTATGAAAAGCAGAGCGAGAACTTGGAAAAACAATAGTCTCGTTTTATTTATTTATTCTCCTTTCACTGTTGTTGTTTTCAATTTCATTCCAATTTCATATAACTTTTGTCAGTCTTTCAGAAGCTATCTAATATCTCAAGATGGCTTTTTCCCTGCTGTTTCATATTTGCCATGGTTCACAACATGATTTTGTTCAAATGTGCCCAAACAACATTCACTACTAAAACAGTACGCAGTATAATGCATTAGTTATGGTTTAATTACACTGCTTAATGGTGGATAACTTCCTGTCTCCATTTCAAGTCTTGTTCCACCCATCTTTCACTTCTCCCATGTCAGTCTTGTCGGTCTAGTGGATGGTGCCCTCTTGTCGTCTGTGTAAATCCCTCACTCTCAGATGATCCTCTCACTTTCCTCCTCAGTCTTCATCAAACGATCACAGAACAGCCCTCCCAAGTCACTGCTGTTTCATGTTCAACACAAGTACCACACACACTGCCATCTGCTACTTCAGCAAACTCCACTCCGCTTCTTCTATGACCACCTTCGATATCCCTGCCTGCTCTTTTGGTCTGCAGTCTATACTTGCAGACTGCAGCTGAATTTCACTTTCAAATCTGTCCATCTGGTGTCCAATCTCGCAGTCTGGTGCTGACAGGGAGCAGGTTTTACAAAAGTCTTTACAATTTCTCTTTTTAGACCGGCGAATCGACGTGACTGAATAACTAATCTGACCTTATCATCCAACCAGACGCCACTCACCTAAGAAGCTACACACAGTTATTACTCTTTTTCTCTCCCTCTTTTTTAGGCTTTTTCCATATCCATTTCCTTTCATTTTTTTTCTGTTTCATTTTTTTCTAAATGTCTACTTTTCAATTCTGACTGCACAAGTGAAAAATTTGGCAGAAATTAACAAGGGATTTTGAGACAAACTGTTCTGAACATGATTTATTTTGTAATTTGTCACTTGTGCTGTACACTTTTCAAATTGCAATCCACATATGATACATTACTTATGAATACATGTATTACTAGACAGAAATAGGCTAACAGGGGCACTTGGGCTCATACAAACAGAAAAACAAACAAACAAAGTCCATATAAAACATTAAAACAGGTGCGGGTGTGAGGATAAAAGTTTGTTACTAGATTATTAAATTGCGATTGTGTCACCACCTTATCAAGTGTTTCTTTTCCTTGAACAGCTTTCAGCCCTCTTTTACGTCTCAGTTTTAGTGCGTCTAGTCTTTAGCCTTATGCAGTCATGTGATCTGTTATCGAATATTCTGGTATCAATGATTAACAAGCCGGTGAGGTATTCTGGCAGTTTTTGAAGTATGTAGATACATTTCATACAGTGCTGTTCTCTTCTAATAGGCAGTGATGGCCAACCTGTTTTTTCGTAGAGAATACAGTGACGGCCGAGTGAAAGAGCGGATCCAGCGGTTTCAAAGTAGAGGCTGAAAGGTGCCATCATTGCGCTTTTCCTTAAAAATAATTACTACAGAACAAAAATAAACACATAGAAATGAATAAAAAATCCTCAGAGTTTTGTTCAGATTTGAGCTGCAGACGTCGAGTTGAGATAAAAGCTAGAGGATTGTTATTATGGTGTGAATTCTTGGCGCTTATGTCTGGGGAAAGTGGTGGGAGGACTTAAACACGGCTAAAAGCTTTCCATTAGAGTCTGAATCACCAGCCACTAACACAGAGCCAGCACTGCCTTTCAAAACTCTACCCACTGTCAACAATGGAACACTAACACAATCGTTGCTTCATTTTGCATTAAAAACGTTTCCTGTGAATATTGGACTCATTTTCTATTTGTAGATTCCTGTTTATTACACTAATAGTGAGGAGATTATGTCTTGTGTATTATACAGTGCATTTTCTTCCACGCAGCTGCCCTTGCCGAGTTGATGTGATGTACAGATGGTCAGAGAGTGAACTGAATAGTAATGTACTCGAGGAAAAAAAGACAAAGGAGAAAGAAAGAATAAATCTTAGAAGGAGCTAAACAGATGGTGATTTTCACATTGTTTGAAAAGGTTTCCACACTAACTGCTTACAATAAATAATGATGCAAGACCGTTTTGGGTGGAGATATTTTTAGGTTAGTTTGTCACATTAGCATAACAAGTTAAAGTGGAATGATTGTTATCCGACGTTAATGTTGACATGATTTTTGGTTGATGGAGATGTGTGGGATCCTGATCAACTTCACAAAGGAAAAAAGGGGTTTGATGCCAAGAGATAATCATGATTTTCCAGAGCCTAGATCACAACTTCAATTCTTTCAGGATTCATGGACATACACTAGATTTATACTGTCTTTAAGAGGTAACTACAGCTATTTGCTTCTTCTGAGAGCTCACACTTCACACTGACTTAATCCACATGTCACTCAGAACGTCGCAGAGGTGGACCAATAAGAGAAGCAGGAAAAGTATGGATGAGCATAGAGCTATATTAAACAGAAAAGCACTGAATCACAATATAACGATACCACTAAAATATCTTGTCACCACAGGAATCTCATAATAATTAATTTTTTTTATGTAAAAGTCCCTATTGTGGCTATTAAAAATAAGCTGCTCTCAGACAATCTTAGTACATGGTAGGGCTGGGTGATAAAACTGTAAAAAAAATTTCTTCAAAAATTTTATTTGTCAAAACTGAAAAGACTGTATTCGGTGATCATATGTAGCTCATTGACCATTAGGGAAATCTTTTATGAATGAGATAAAATTAACTATTACATTAAACATGCAGCCCAATATTTAATTTGATGCTACTGATTGCAAAGCAGTTAACGCTGCACGGGCCTCTGCTAAACTTTGGTTCCTGTGACTGTAGGGTGCAGCCTTTCTTGCATTTTCAATGCAATTTCCAATGCAAGAAAGTGGGGAAAATAAAAATAAATTTTCCTCCAAATTGATTTGAATTTCAAATATGATTAATCAGTTTAATCCATTTTTTTTTGCCCAGTCCTTGTACATAGCAGTTTCGCTGAATATGTTTTGCGTATTTCTTAAACTTGAATACTGACCGCACCTTTGTGATCAATTTGTCAACAACTTCTTTGTTGTTTTTATTTTGCCTATGGCTCTTGATGTTCCTCTCTGCTTTACCTTGCCCTGAGCTCCCTCACCTGTCTGAGGAAGCATTCAGAGCTGCAGGCCTCATTAGTGGTTGGAGTAAAGATTCTTTGAAATCTCAGTTTTTTCGCTCCTCGCTCGATGTCTGCCTCCTGCTTCGGGCTAATCACTGGAGATGAGCTGCACTCCTGACGTTTCATCAGCACTCATAATCGCAGCCTGCTCCATCTGTTGAGAAAAATAACTCTCTTTTTTTTTACTTGTAAACATAACTTCTGCAGTTTACTTCTCTGCCAGCACACGTCATGTATGCTTAAAAAGTGGCAGGAGTTTCTGTTTATTCTAAGAGTGCTGTTGAATGTTTTTTTCTGTTTGTAGAATATATGAAGGTCTATGGTTTAAGCCGTCTGCTTTCTCTTGCTTGTTGCAGGGAGTATAAAAGGCGCGACGATAGTGGATGCCTTGGATACACTCTACATCATGGAGATGTTTGAGGAGTTTGACGTCGCCACTGACTGGGTGGAGAAGAACCTCGACTTCAATGTGGTAAGAATTTTCACTTTGTTATATGGAATAGAAATATATCAAAGCTGATTTTTTTTCCTATGTATTTGAGCTAAATTTTTCACACCGCTGTACATAGAAATTGTAGCAGCTCTTGAGGTTAAAATAAGTCCCCTGTGTACAGTCTATTTCTGATTATAAAGCATTTTATTGTCCAATAATCAGGAAAGAATCATGAGTAATCATGCATAAAATGTCAGACCATTGACGCTTTGGAAAAATAAGGCACAATCAAAACATTTTCATCTCATGCCACTCATCTTTTTTTATATTCAAACCATTTTATCTGGATCTACCTTTAGTTACCTTTTGCTTGAACTCTCCCAAGATTCTAAGAAAATACCTTTTAGAACCTAAAAACTAAAAACGAATCCACTTTCTAGTGTTTTGTTTACCGTCAGCGTCCATAATGGAAGTTATTCAGGCAAAGGTAAGTGTACAGTAAAGTGTTTAAATCCAAGTACACTCCTGCTCCTTTGTGTCCACAGCTGAATATGTAATTAAAACTCAGGCCCACAGATGAGATGCATTGTAACTGTCACTTTGTTTTTAAAAAGCTTTCACTCCACCTCTCCCCAAACAACAGAGGCACAGCTCATTACAACTCTAAGGATTTCCTCAAAGCTCTCTGCCAAGGACACACTGCACACTGCACTCCCAGGGCCTGTAAAAGTCGGATTATGAGGCTTGTCAAGTGGAGGGAATGAGTATTTACAACAGCCACAATGGCACTTTTGTAGATGAAACTTCAGGGTTTGGACCAAAACTTTTGAGTGCTGTTTCTAGTCTGAGGAATGGTACCTGCAAAGTCACGGGCAAATTGAAATGGTTTGTCCTCGAGACTCAAGTTCACCATTTGCGCAGCTGAGTAAATATTGCACTTATTCACACTGTTGATCTGAAATAAAGTGGCCACTTTACTTAAATGAGTTCACATATGCCAGTGTAACGACCAACTACAAAGAACTAGTGGAGTCAATTTCATAGTCATAATGCCTGTATATAAACAACTTTGTTATCAAAACTAGACACATCAGAAACTTTACTTTGCTTAGAATTAATAGGTCTATCTGATAAAGAAAATAAATAAAAACACAAATTGTGTTTACTCATTTTGCGCATGGCTTCAGGCAAATTATCACTTCTAGCCTTTTCGCAACTGCTGTGAAAATTGAGCATAGCGAGTAGTTTGAGCAGTTTTAAGAACTGCTCAAACTTTTATTTCTTCAATCATTGACGCTTGTATTTGGGTTTCTCATTTCTATGTCAGTTTTAGATTTTAATGTCATTTAGTTTTGTTTATCTGGAGACATAGGACTTTTCTTGTCTTCACCCACACAGTTACTTGAATGTAAGTGAGAATCCTGCATGATTACTGTCTTCACTCCAGCCTTGTTGTTGCTTTATTTTTCTTTTAGTTCATCTGCTGGTGATCTGTTCTGACAAATAGTGCCTCAGAGAAAAGACAAACCATCGCCACACGATATTTGCTCAGCTTTTTCTTCTCAAATGACATTTCAAAGCTACAGCTCCACTTTAAGGGCACAGCTGTAGATGCAGACAGCTCTTTATAAAACATATAAAAGCATGTGATTTTTTTTCTTCATGAGTCGCTTCTTGTTGTGCTCGGAGATACAAACACTCCTGAATACTGTCGGAGATGCCAGACTTTCTCCACTATCCCCTGCAGTAGAGATTTTAGACGCCCTTCAACTCGTCTCAATGCAAGTTTGAAATCACAACTTTTTGAATTCTAGACATTTTTAGTTTGTTGGCTTTTGTTTGTTTATATAACTTAAAGGTGCACCTGCTTGTCCCCATGGAGATATAATAGCTTTGTCTGGAATGTACAGGTCAGATCTGTGTAGAGGTGAGCCCGTTCACATTAAGAATAGCTGTTTTTGTAATTGAATAAATGAGAGATTATGTTTTTTATCTAGGTTTTTTATTGTGCATTGGCCAAAAATTGAATAGAAATTGAGGAAATCTTCTTTTCACTTAGCTCCTTTTATTATGGGTTTAAAATAACAGCCTTCTTTCATCACATGAAAATGGCTTACTGGAAAGCACAGGTTGCCAAAACTGTACATTGCAACGTGATCTTGCATCAAAGCCGATGGAAAACAATGGCTCCCCTGCTGAGACAGAACAGCTTGAGTGACAGGACAACCGCTGGCAAACGTATACCAATAAGACAAGATTATGCATAGAAACCTGCTGGAGATGTATGCATGAAATAACAGGTTGAAAGGGGTACAGTAAAAGGACTGAAGTGGTTCTTGAAGGTATTAGAGGTTACGCAGAAATTGGCGAACATGCTTTTTGGAGTGAGGCCTTGTCTTAGATCTGTAAACATACTCATATTTGTATTCAGAAGAGAAAGTCTGTGTCTTTCTAATGAGGAGCTTGAAGCATAATTAGGCTGGTTTTACAATACAGGCCAACTTCAAAGACGTGAAAGCTGTTCATGTACTAGTGAGTCTTTCTGGCTTATCAGCAGTAAGGGTGAGTTTGAAGATGTTGAATTTGAATGTAGTTTATGATTGATGTTATTGGAGTAAAATGGTTTCAGAGAAGATCAAAGATGGAGATGTTGTGGTCATATAGAAGAAGTGATTAGCTCGATTCTCAGTCGAAGTGCATCATTCAAACTACCACTGATTTGAATAGGGAGGAAGAAACAATATTATGGGCTTAAGTTGCAAAACAGAAGCAAAGTGAAATGTTTTGCCAGTTTATTTCTGAGTGTTGTGGTGAACAGACAGTCGGTCATTGAGATCAACGAGTTGAAGTTGGTTTGTGTGTGCGAAGCAGTCTGAGATGTATTTGGAGTCCTGATCTATTAAAATGTACATGAGAGCAAGCTGCGATGAGGTCAAAGTGACGAATGCAAAAAAGAAACATTTGCTTTGAGGACGTGACCGGCTACTGTGGTGATGACTCACAGCTCATGAGTCGCCATGGGGCTCAGACTCAAATAAGATGTCTCAACGCAGCCCAAACAAGGGATAATTTTGTCTTCTTACACTAAAATGTTCCTTCACATATCAACTACTCTCTAAATATCAAAGCTTCTGGCAAACCTAATATATCTGTACTGACATACTGTGTTTATGAAATATGGAGATCTGACTATAAGTTGCAGTGATCATTACCTAATATGCCATACCACCCAGTGACGTATAAACATGTTTTCTTCTGCGTAGATCACCAGAGAGCACACTTTAGTCCTTGCCTCGCTTTGCCAAAACGTCAGTTATTTTTATGACAGGAAGTGTTGACTTTTCCTTTCTGGCTCTGACACAGCTTAAGATCATAAGTTTTCCTTGTGAGCGCTTCATTTCTGACAGGCCATCTCTCTGGAGGCTTATAAAACCTGTTCTTTTGCTCCTTGCCTTTAAATAGATTTAAAGGTGTTGCTTCGTTTGGCTGGAAATAAATGGCAGTGACCTGCAGTGTAATGTGCAGTGGGCTTTTTGTGTGTCTTACAGCTACAGTGGACTCACTTTTTCTCAAGTATTGTCTTTGTTTGAAGTAGTTTGTCTTCCCTGTAGCTTTTGAGGACACTTTCATCATCACCTCTTGTGTTTGCTTGTATTCCTGAGGCTGACAAATCAATAAAGTTAAAAACAACTAAGTCTGTAATGAACAGAAAGTAGATAACATCAGTCAGTAGGTTGTTTGTGTTTTGAGTTGGCCACTAGCTATAGATAAAGCTACAGGAAAGAGGGCATACATTAAACTTGAGCTGAGTCTATGTCACTGGCTTTTATTGAGATCATTGTAAAACATGAGCCAGAGCAATGTGCTCGTCTCCTTTTTTACTGGCTAAACATATCAAATTCAGTGGTAGAGAAAACATGTTACACAATTTAAAACACTAGACCACTAGACTATTCAGGAAATGGTGTGTATTTAAATAACAATTCAGGGCATTTCTGCATCCATTGACCCACAAAACCTTTCTATCATCCAACAGCCTAGAGTACATTTAAAATGAAATGACATTTATTATTATAGACCTTGTGACTGTTTTTCTTGTCATACTATTTCATAGCACAAACTCCGTTCTGTGACCTTGTCTGTCTGAGAATGTACTGAAAAGCAATTACATTTTTTGAGCAGCTTGAGTCATTGAAATTACAACAAAACATTTTTTTTTGTACCAGCTCACAATCTAACAAAGTGAGAAGTTTGCAGTACAGTGGCATTATTTCTTGTCCAAAAAAGTCCACCGTCACAGAGCATTGACTTGTTCCAGACCTATTCGGGCCCGTGGAGGAAACAGCAGTGCTTAGTCAGTTCCTGTTCCACTGTGTAAGGCTGAAAGTTGCAGCATCAGGAGACCGGAGTGCCCTGGACCCATCGTTTGTCAGGCCCAAACAGATAACACCAGTCGCTCCTGCCTAGTCAGAGGAACACTGGCTGACACAACTACAACTCTACAACACAACCTGTCTGTTTTAACTGTTTAAATGAGGCATTTTGAAACTTGAACCAGAGATCTTTTAGTTTAGTGGGGTATATGAAAAACATTTGTAAAGTTGCATTGTGTAACTCTCCTGGTAGAGGGTATGCCATAGGCTTGTCTTCAATGAGATGTTATTGCTTTGCCTGGAATATTCCATCGTATGGCATTAACATAAATATATTGGCAAGATTAATAAATCACCTAAACAATGGACACAAGTAACATCATACTTTAGATTAATGGTTATTACTTTACTTTTGTATCAGACCTGTACGTGTTATTTAAAACTTGATGTTTTGGATATCAACCTATATCCTTCCTTAAAAGAGTCACATGATGTTACAGTGACATGTCTTGACAGCTGAATTACACAAGTTTTTGGAGCCTTTTCCTACCTGCGACCGACTAAAAGTGCCATCTGTGGTGTTGGCTTCTTCAAGACTGTATCTGAAGCTGATAGCCCCCCTCATCCCAGTTTACTTTTCTGTGACAAGTCCTTGGCTTACCTACAAAGCCTCAGCACCATAACAAAATGCAAACAGCGAATATCATAAATTGTCATATTGAAGCCTTCTTAGGCTTCAGTGAGTCAAATTGGCCAGTTGGCAAATACACTCTTGGGGAAAAGACTGGTTACTCACATTCTCCATCATTGCTTACAGCATTTTAAGCAGATCTGTCTATGCTAAGCCATTGTCTTTTTGAATTTCATATACTGTCAAAGAGAATGCACATAATTAAATTAGAATGAATAGACTCCATTGTGTGACTGCTCCAATAGCCAGTGAAATACATTTAAATAACAGGACACGTTTTGTCTTAATAGTTTTTCTCTCTCTATTGTCCTATCGCTTGTCGACAGCAGTGAATTATGAGAGCTGTCACTCCAACCCAAAAAAAAAAATCACCAATTGTCCATAAAGGGCCCCATTGTTATGCAGCTAAGACAAATGGCTTTACAAACTTCCATTTCTTAGCTTTTTCCCAATCTGTCTTCAAACAAACGTCAAAGGAAAGAGGCTCTGTATCCAGTTTTTACTGCCGCCATTAAAGGCCAAAGTTTACGTTCTAGGGATTTATTCTTTAAAGTTTAAAGTCTTAATGTTGTGACAGGGAGTACTCAGTGTTCCCTTGTGTAGACGTATTTCAGGAAAAGATACTTGGACTGTCAAAATATGCCATGCACTTTAGCCGTTTGATCTTACTCTTCTTTGTGTAGGGGTGTCACACATATTCACTCTTGTTTATGATTTTATACTAATACTTTAAACTGCCCTCATCTAATTTATATGCAACAACACAAGCGACAGGTTTCAAAACATGTCTGCAAGTGAGTTTAAGTATTACACATGACAAGTAAGCTTTCTAAACAATATTGACATTCAAAGTTATCGATTCTTGAATACATTGATAGTACATCAATAGTCAAGTCAAGTGAAATTTATTTATAAAGCACATTTAAAAAAAACAACCACAAGTGCAACGGTGATATGAAGTGGAATCTTGTAAAACAAAGCACGAAAACCACAATAAAACAATACAATGCAAGTGTCCCGCTCAGCTTGTGGTAAAAGCCAGTGCAAACAAATTAATTTCCAACAAAGATTTAAAAATATTTCAAGATTGGGCTGTTCTAATACCCAGACGAAGACTAGTCTAGAGTCTGGGACCAGCTACAACAAAAGCCCAGCCCCTTCAAGTTTTTCATTAAGATACTTGGAGCCAGCCTCAATGGCAGCCAATAAAAACAAAAACAAAACATTGGCACTGTGTTTAGTTTTATATTACTAATTCACATAAACGAGCTTCAAAGATAAAGTGAAAATGCCACTGAATGCAGAAGCCGTGCTAATGAGGGACCCATGCAGATACATGTAAATACAATCAGATGTTCTCTTGACCGATTTCAAAGAACCATTTTTATTATAATACCACCATCTGTGAATGTATCTGTTGCATATCTTTATTTCCTTGTACGTTTCTCCTTATCTGATGCCTATTATTTTTCTGTGTGTTGCAGAATGCGGAGGTGTCGGTGTTTGAGGTGAACATCCGTTTTGTGGGAGGCCTACTCTCCGCCTACTATCTGTCTGGGAAAGAGGTAAGGACTCTGGGCTTTTTATTTTCATATCTGCACTTCTGCGAAACAGAAAGTGAGTGACACTGAAGCTGGCAATGCAAATGATGGGAAATGCCCTAACTGTTAAAGCAAGTTGCGGTTTGTTAGGCCTGTCATGATAACACATTTTGAAGCATGATATATTGCTATAGAGAGAAATATTGCAATAAACGATAATATTGAAACTACTTAATGCACATACAGTTTTTTCAATTTGTGTTATCATTAAAAGAGGTGAGCTGTAACATAATAAACAGCAGAAAGAACCAATAATTAGCCATACAAGTTATTTAGTCTACTCTCTAAAGCACAAATTTGACCTTATTACATAAAAATTGCAAAACTCTGCCCACTGTTGCAAACAAATTGACACATGATGAATACTGAGCTCCAAAATATACTCTTGCAGCTTTTATATATTGAACAATAAGTCGATCTAGTGATTATCATGACAGACCGACGGTTGATGTTGTATTTGAATTGTTTTAGTAGAAATATTGCATTTCAGATCAAAATCAAATAATGCCGCTGTCAGTAAACTAAATTCACAAACTAGGAACGTGCTTCGGTGATATCGTGCAACATAACACAATAATAGTAATAATAATAATAATTAGCCTTTGGCTATAATTTGGCGTATTTCCATTCATGTTGAATCATGTCTGTTCATCAATATGCATTGTCCCAGTCAAATAAATAAATAAATAAAATAATAGCAGTAAAATATAAGCTATAATCAAATAAAAGGATGCATGAAATACGTTGTTTGGCTGAAAATGAAGTGTACAGTTGCACAGTATGGACAGAATACATGTAAAACTAGCAGCTCAAATAGTTTTCTTTTCTGAATGTGCTGTAGCCTCTTGAGGGGAGTGGCTCTACCAGCCCATGTCCAGGGTGTGGTGTCAACAGTTTTTTAAAAAGCAGAAGTGAAATCGCTCAACTTGTACTTTCTAAATTGATAATGGAAAGTACTTTTATCTGCATTTTTGACTAGTCTACTTGTATTACTGAGAAAACATTAGACAGTGTGGAATCTAAAATCCCAAGCTCTTGTAAATGAATAACCCTCACTATAGTGGAGTAAATAAAATATCTACTGCCCAGTTCAATGTCATTTGTGATAATTATGCTCCAGCCTGCTTCTGAAAAAGAAACGGTTTGGGTTTTAGGTCTGTCAGTCTGGTTTGGAGAGATTTGAGTCCACCAAAGCACCTTCAAACACTGATAATGTGAAGAGATTAGCCCTGAGCAGCACATAGTGTTGTTTTGTTTTCCTCACACATTTAATCTCACATCTTTGACAACACCGTTGAACTCGGGGTGGCCTTGGAACAGCCATTTTTCACTTTTGCACTTTGCCGAGTTTTGGGTGGAGAAGGTGGATCCGCTCAGCCTTAGGGGGCACAGTTTGTCATGGGGCATGCGAGTGCTGACAAATCGCTGCCTCAGATGAGATTTATACAGAAAAATGAGAGGAAAGTCATCGCGCAGCACTGTCTATAGCCGACTGTGTTCAATGTGCTTAGCGACAAGAGACTGTGAAAATGACATCAGCGGGGTATTAGCTCTGATCTGCTCCTGCCAATAAAGGCTTTCACATAAACCATTTTTTTCCTGTTTTACATTTTAGGGCTTGCCAAAACACCTGCATAAAAATCCTTTCTGAAATTGCACTTCGATAGACACTGAGCGGTTATGACGCAGCTGAAACATTGTCTGACAGACACAATAAGCCCTGAAGTGAGAGCAGCAGGGGGCTAACAAGTGCTGCCGGGCTAAGTGCTTTAGCGCACCCCTGAATAGATGTATACAGACAGATGTCATAAGGAGAATTCAGTATAGGACAAAGTTATGAGAAATATGAGATGCAAATGATCTTTGTGAGGCTGCATGTGGCCTATAGACCATCCATGAGTTTCAGAGTGGTACAAAGCTAGCACTGTTGCCATAGCAGTTAACACTTCAAAACCATGTATTATATGATGAGCAGTTGAAAGTACTCACAATGGCACCTATAAATGGGATACTGAAACCCATGAATTTAGAATTTCAAGCCAGTTGAGACTGAAGAAAGTGGATTATGGAAAAGTTTAGATATAACCATATATGTGTCAAAAAGAGAGATCTAGTTTATTAAAACAATAACTCTTCAGATGGGGTTTTCATTGCCAAACACCTTGAACCTAACCTGTAACTTGGCTTGATGGTATCACCTGCTCGTCTGGAAATAGAAGTGTTAAATGCCTTATTGTTGAACCTTTGAGGCAAAGCAGAAACATCTCCATGGAGACAAACAGATGGCAAATCTTAAAAGTGCCTTATAACTTTTCTGGTGAAGGATCTATTTTACAATTCTATTTTACATTTCATCAAACTTGGGTAAACTACTTGACATGTCCTTGCACAACTAACATGGCCACTACTTTGTAAAGCTACATACGACACTGAATACTGCATCTTACCCATCAGAGTGAAGTGACATAATCATGCTGAGATAGTGTTCATTTTCTCCGCTGTATCACAACTGCTGCTGGCTTTTACTTACTTTTATTTTTACTAACATATTTGCGAAAACCCTTAGATCTCAAAATGATATAATAACGGCAGTGCAGCTCTGACATGTGTGACAGTGCATAGAGTTGATTATGTGCTCAGCTCTCCAGCCCACATGCACTTTAGGGACACGTCTCTGTCTGATGATCTGAAGCAGTGATCCTCCACATGAAGGACAGGTCGTGGTTTTCTCGTCATTTCTTAACAGTCACTTTAACTTCATTTCTCTTTTTAATGAGAGTCAATCAGTGACAGGCTTTCATCATGGGCCCGGAGACGTCAGCACGGGTCAGGGTGCAGAGCTAGATGGATGGGCCCGAGCTGAGGAATGGCAAATGGGTGGCCTTGGGTGACAGGAGTGGAGAGATTGAGGTAGCTGGCTGTATAATGCTACATCTACTTATCAGAGTTAACTTCATCTGAAAAGTGATGGGGAACTTTCTGTCTCAATGTGTTTGGCGTTTGCTCAGGGTTTTAAGGGTATACAGGTGGACAATAGTCAAAAAGTGAAAGTACTGAGAATAATACTTTTACAATGCAGCTTTAATTGAGTTTTATTACAGGCTATATACTGTAACTCAGCATACTAATTTTGCATATCTTCAGTACTGTGTCAGCTAACTGTTGTTTAGATATATATCTATAGTCTTTTCTTTTTGTTCTACTGTGTAGCAGCAGCAAATTGCTTTCAGAGACTCAGTTGGGACGTTTTTGTCAGTCCTGTCCTGGTGTAAACAAATGTCCTAAAAAGCAGCAGAATTTTTCACTCTCGGACAAGAATTATTGTTGTGTAAATAGCTTCTGTCTGCTAGCTTGCAGTTAGCTGATTCTCAGAAGGTAAAAGAGGTTTGTAGTGAGATGCTGAGAAACTTACAAACTTTATTTTAAACTTTTCAAAGGTTCCCTCCCCCTAGATGTGTTTAGTTTTATTAAATCCAAACACATAATTTAACCGAATAAGTAGGTGCTGTACCTCTGCTAAAAAACAACATCAAAACAAAAGCTTTACCTTCAGTAGTCTAATTAAACTGTTATGTAACTCCTCTTTGGAGTATGTGTCAACCTCCTGAGAAACTCTGAAATTTAAATCAACCTACAGACAATCCCAATTTTAGCCTGTTCATCTCAGGTTTCTGCATTTATTACAAAGAAAATAGACCCATTAGAGACCAAAAAATATCAACAGGAACGTTGAGTTAAAGTATCATTTTATGTCTTAGCGTGAAACTTTCTTCCCTTCTCCATTTTCAAAGAGACCTGGTATTTTGATGAAAATTTGATCAGTAAAAGTACTAGTGCTGCAGACAGCTCGCATCCCACTGGCAGGCTTTTAACATCCTCGTCGGAGAAACTTCTTCTGAAAGGCAGGAGAGAGGAGTAGACAAGGTAACAGCCGATATACAGCGGAATAAGACCAATGAACCATGACATTTATACTGATCGTAAGATTTTAGCAAGCTCTATGTGGAATCAGTAGGGAGAGATCTCAAATTTCATGGATCAAAGACTAACTTTTTTGAGTAGAAACGTTTTCTGTAGAAACTCTATTACTCAAACAATAATGTAATTTTAGGGCTATTTGGTTAAAGGGATGGTCACTGTACCACTGTGAGATGATGGCCTTGGCATAGGTCTGTGCTCCATATGCTGACATGTAAGATTGGTCACACATTTTTTTTATTTTGTCTAGAAGTGTTGTTAACAGTTTTCTACTAACTTTTTAAGACCTTTTCATAGGCTTGTCACAATAAATACTATATCAACTTATCGTTCAATAAATGAGACCTATATTTATCATGTATATAGTTGTTTTTTTTGGCAAAGTAGCAAGATTTTTGTTATTTTTGTTTTAATAAGAAAAGAATTGAGCTGTTAGGTGTTGAAAAAGTAACTTTTATGGCTACTTATTGGTTCCTTCTGCCCTTTATTTACTGCAGCTCAGGCCTTTTTAATGATTCTGTACATGTATATATTTGTTTACTGGCATAATCTTGCTTTGTTGTTATTGTGTCAGTGACATAAAGTAGTTTCAATGTTATCGCAGTATATCTCTGTGACATTTAGTTCAATTTGAGCAGGATAGTTGCATGTACTCTAGCACTTCCCTAAACATTACAAATCTCAGTGGGACTTTCCAGGATACAAAAATAAGTAACTAAAAATGGCTGGACATATTTAGATTTTTTTCTTTTACGTTGCTGATTGACACAGGATCTCATGGCCTGGCAGAAACAGTCAGATCCAGGCTCCAGTTCTTTGTGTTAATTGATTGGCCTCCATGAAGCGCTCCAAAGTACAAGCACGTATCTCTGCTGCTCTCTGCTCTGCAATCAGCCGCGTATTCATCGTCTTTCTGATGTAGCTTTCATGATCAGATCGCACAATTACCCTTCACTAAGACTGTTTGAAATGGACTGAGTGGAGGACCGCACGCCACAATGGAGCCTCATTATCTCAGGGCTTTTGAACAAAATAAGGGCTTTCATCACAAGGATATGAGGTTACACTCCACAACTCGTTCCTGTAGTTTATAGCTGTAGGCTCATGTTGTGGACGAAATGAACTGAAATGATTAGGTAGTGCAATGACAAAACAACAAAACAGTATTTTATTAATAACAAATATATAACTGATTTGGCAACTTGAAAGTGTGATTATTCAATTCTGAAGGGAGGATTTGACTCGTGCTCACAAAAAAACCTCTCTTATCGAGCACTGAGACCAAAATACCATTATAGAAAAGTCAAAAGGTCACGCATTTGATTCCCAGATTGCCCAGGAGGATTCATGTTCCGCATTTTTGTGTACGTTCAATCTAAAATATTCAGGAGATATTTTTCCAGGGAGGTTTTCTTGATTCAACTCAACATACAGAGCAGATTTCCTGAGCAATGCCACGGTGAAGAAAATTTAAAATATATATTGTTTTATTTTTCTTTTAGTATTTATCTTTTAGTATTTATCTTTTATACAAACCAACACTGGATACAACCTCATTTACTTGGGGCAGGTAAGTGAACCATGTGCCACTTCATTCCGTATTCTAATTATCTACTTCCTAAACCGCACACTAAAGCCTCCCTGTTTAAGCCTATACCCTCTGAACTTTTGACAACCACACGGATTACATTTGTACTACAAGATTAACAATACAAAGTACACATTGTCCTTCTTAGAGTATGATTTTGGGGAAAAAAAATCTAAAATATGCATGAAAATTTCAATAATATCATTCTCAACCTTAGAACTGACACGATATTCTATTCTGATCTCATGGTGAAAATAAAAACACTTATTTTGGTTTGTTGATTTTCAACATTAAATAATAGTACTTTCTTTTTTATTACCATGTGGCCTTATATCTGTGCAATCCCTCAGTCGTCCAGGTAGGTTGATACTTTTGACAACCCTAGTATAAATCATAAAGTAAAACCTAAAAGTCCGTCGGTCTAACAAGAGCATTTGCCAGGCTTGTAGTTTTATCCACAGGTCATGGACAACCACTGACTATGCACACAGGAGTTAATACAGTACACCGGCTGGAGCTGAGTCCTCTCTCTCTTATCCTTAAGAAATCCCATTCACTCGCTGAGAAAATTGGCTTTGCCCGAGGCGTGCACGGAGAAAAACAACCTCGCGTTCTCCTCCCTTTGGCGCTCTCTGCTGCTCCCTGCTGAGCTCTAGTGAAGGCGTCTTACACATCTGCACATTCACTCACGGTCAGCCCTCTGTAGCTTATTTACCAACCAGGGAGAATGTGTTTCGTGTAGATCTATCTTTATCTGTTCCCCGACTGGTGTAGTCTGTGCTACGAGATGGAAATGGGAGGAGTTTGAGGGCAGAAGAAACTATGGAGCCAGGTTATTAAAAAGCATCACTGCATTTCATTTGGCTCACCTTTTGAATTTATCTTGTGTGGTTTATTTTCCTATTTTTACTAGAAAGGCGAAGAAAAACAAAAACAGATTGGATTTATCCCCAGGCATCTTAAATTTTAAGTCGCCTCCTTCCAACTTCTTACAGAAAAATTTGTGATCATTTACCTTTCAATATTTAGAGAGACAAGGACTGCATAGTGGCAGATTTGTCAGACTAGAGGCAAGTACAAAGGAAATTAGCGTAGCACTTAAATTTGACTTTTTATCTTTGTATGTATTTTCCCACTATTGGCTTTAGTTTTTTTCTTGCATGTTCATTACATATCTGGCTTGTATCTCCCACAATAAATACAAGTTATAATTTGTCTCATGGCTGCCTCTGCTTGTTAAACGCACTAAATTCTTTAACTGTTACACATATTGGCAAGTGATTGGATTTACCCTCAGGTGTGTTAAGTTGCCTCCTTTAAAAATGTGCTTTAGCACTTTACAAACAGCACACCCGGGTGATCTCTGGGTGCTCTCCTCAGCTTTTTTCCTGCTCTGTGCAGTACGTACAGTCAGTTGTACTTGACGTGGTGGGTGATGATGTATCAGCTTGGAGGCTGATAACAAGTAACAGAAATAAGCCTTCACACTCGCAGCAATAGAGATGCTGATATTTTCAACATGTGTCCGTGACCTAATGCACTCCTTTAGGCTGAGCCACTCACCTCCTGGTGGGGCGAGTGGGCGTGACTGTGTACAAACAATTAACCACTCCACATTTGAGCAGGCTGAAGCCTGTATTAAAGTGCATGTTTGTAAAGGACTTTGTAACTTTTCTAGTGGGCAGTCCACTATCATGGAGAACATCTCTATGATAGTGTATTGTGTGTAATATTCCACAGAACATAAATAATCACAAATAATCATCATAAAATTAACATTAAAACAGAAAAGTTCAGAATAAAAACCTTTCAGTCATATGCACAGCTAAACAGAACTGTTTTGAGCCTGGATTTAAACATTGTCAAAGTAGAGGCCTGTCGCACATCCTCAGGAAGATTGTTCCAGGTTTTCACTGCATAAAACTGAAATGCTGATTCATGTTTAGTCCTGACTCTGGGCACCAGCAGGAGGCCGGTCCCTGAAGTCCTCAGAGTGTGAGATGGTTCATGTGGCTCTAACATGTGGGAGATGTTCTTTGGTGCTGGTCCATGGAGAGACTTGTTCACAAGCAGAGCTGCTTTAAAGTCTATTTTCTGAGCCACAGGAGCCAGGAGACCTGAGCACAGGACTTATGTGTTCGTACTTCCTGGTTCTAGTCAGGACCCGAGCAGCAGTGTTCTGGATGTACTGCAGCTGTCTTATCATTTGGAGAGGCCAGTGAGCAGGACGTTATAGTAGTCTAACCTACTGGAGACAAATGCATGGATAAGTCTCTCTAAGTCTGGCTTTGACAGTTTACCATTGATTTTTGCAATGTTTTTAGGTGGGAAAAAGCTGCAGATGTTACTGATTTGATGTGGCTGTTGAAGTTCAAGTCTGAGTCCATTATTACTCCTAGATTTCTAACCTGATTTGAAGGTTTTAGAGAGAGACTGGAGCTGACTGCTGACACTTTCTCTGTGTTTTTGTGGGCCAAAGATGATGACTTCAGTCTGGTCTGAGTTTAGCTGGAGAAAGTTACTTTGCATCCACACACTGATCTGTTGGATGCAGTGGCAAAGTGAATCCACTGGTCCATATTCACCTGCTGCCAGTGAGACATAGATCTGAGTGTCATCTGCATAGTTGTGGTAGGACACATTATTGCATTTTCATGATTACTTTTTCTGTTTCTGTACTTTCCCACATTTGTTGCATCTTCAATATGTTGGCCGATTGACAATAAATCTAAGCTATAATTTGTGTCATACCTGCCTACACTTGTACAGTACAGTTAGTTCTACAACCTACTGACGACCAGGAGTGGCTAGTCCGGTATGGGGACATGTTGAATCATGAAGTGTCTGAATTCTTAACAGTCATGTTAAAGAATATAAATAGACTGAGTGTGGGAACATATTTTGATGTGACACAGAGTCAAAAACAGGTCTTTAATGAACAAATTTCCCAAAGGATGGTTGACGTAAGCCCAGTGTCAGTTATGCAATAGCTTGAGCAGTAATTCTCTGACAGACTTTTTTAGACAAGTTGTCAAGCAAAATAATCCAAGATCTAACTGTCAGATTCTGTTTTATCAGGAAAACAGAAAAAAAGATGAGTTCAAAGATGCAAATTACAGCCACTGAGGGTTAGTAATGAAACTAATTATTTATTTTAGTGGAAGTCATTTGATATAATTGCATTTGGCATAAAGAAGGTACCATCTAGTCTAGGTTTGTGTAGTCAATTCAAGAGTTCATCACCGAGCTATGTTGGACCTCAGATTATAGCATTACATTTGATTAGAAAAGAATGGAAGTGTTTTATCATTGGTGTGTTATATTTGCCTTTGCGACACCTGTGCATCATATCCCAAAGTATGTCTATATATTTGATGCATTACATTTTCTAAAAGTCGCATTGTCTTGTATCTTGTAAATGAGAAATTGTGTAGAGTTTGGTAGACTTATCTTTGTAGTTGAGGAATGCAAGTACTTTATTATCTCTGAGTAAGTGAGCTGTGACTTATTCTGTTTATCTGTACACTTAGGGAGTTGGGTTTCCTTTTGAGGCTGAGTGACCAATCCTATTTCAGATTAAACCGCTGTTCAGTGACTCAGAAGATGGAGAAAACACACACTCTAGCATGTGTCTCTATCTCTAAGAGGACATCGCTGCCGTTCCCCAAGTCCCATTCGAACTTTAACCATCACAACTGAATATATGACCCTGTGTTAACCCCATTAAAAGTTATGAGGTGTCCATTTGATGCTAACTTCAGATTAAATTAGTCTGTTCTGCATACCTCGCTGTGCAATAGCTGACTGTGTATGCTGAGATTTAAAGGTCACGAAGATATAAAATAATTGTTTGGATCACTGCGCACGCCAAGAAGAGGAAATAAGACAAGCCCATAAAAGTGAATAAGAGGTATTTACTAAAGACATCTGTCCTTTGTTGCGACATCTGTAAAGGGTAATATAAATGCCACAATTTGTGAACCAAACAAACTGTAAACTTACCCTGTTAATTCAGTAATGGGTGCGTTTATTTATTAGATATTGTGAAAGGCTTGAGTTCTTCTCTCCTGTGTTTACCTTTGCATAAGTGAACCAAACATTGTGTGTGTGTAATTTATCGCATTTTGCAGAATAATAAGTTGAACCAAATATTCATTATGACCTTGTTTGAGAGATTAAAGCAAATCAGAAAATAAAGCCTACTTGCAGTATAATCTCTCATAAAAGGTGATGATTTCGTGGTTACAGTCCATTCACGTTTACAGTCAGGTTAATATCATCTCATATATAATTCAAAAAAATATATTGCCAACCCCTATATCATGCTTCAGTACATATTTGAAATAAATGATGAACTATAGAAGCCTTCTCTAATATTATTGCCTGTGAAACCAGAGGCAACATTTTATCTAACGTAATGGGATTATTACTAGAGCAGAAACACTGGTCTCTAATAAGGTATGCTGTCTCATGCTGCTTATGCAAACTTTCATCTGTGTACACTGTGTTAACACTATATAGGACCCTTCACTGATTCCCTTTGCGCGGCTGGGCGGTTGTTGTATTTCCCTAGTACATTGTAAGCACGCTCTTTTCTACACACGTTGGTCCCTTTGACAAGAATAAAATTGGTTTGGTCAACAGGGTCACACATACTCACACACACACACACGACTTTTTGTCCTTTTATCATTCCAACTAAATCTGACGGCTTCGGCTTCCACAAACTGTGTAGAGCTAATGTGCCGAAATGGAGCTCTTCTTGTTGCCTTGCTTTGACAGACTGTGTAATTGCACCATCTCACGGTCCCCCTTTGTCCTCCATCTTTGTACGGTGCTTACACACAGAGGCTGCGGTGGGTTACTATAGCTCTATATATTCATCCTGCTTAACATTTGAGCCACTGCCAGCAGAAGCAGTTTTATACAAGGCATGTAAGGGCATTTGAGCACATTTACAACACGGCCTCTATCAAAAACATGTGACTTTGGTGGTTGTATGTTAGGCACCGCTAATCTTTTGGGTTCTTGTTGACACTTTGATGCTACTTTACAAAACGCTATCTTATATCATGAATTATTAAGCTGTTTGTGTTGCACACCTCAGTTTTAGTATTCCTGTCCTGTGATTCAATAGTAAAAATACTTCAAAGCGCTTGTTTTCTTGAGACGTGTCTATAAAGTTGTCTGAAAAGCGAAGCCGTTTGGATGAACCTTGAAATAGCGGTTGCTATATTGTGAGGATGGTTAACTGTGCATGTCTGGCTCTGAGCACAAAGATGATCGGTTGAGCTCCCTGACCATGAGGCCTGTTGTAACATCTAGGTGTAAAATGGACTTGATGCACAGGTCAATGTTGATATGTAGACCTTTTTCCAGCTGAGGAAACTTGCTACTAAAAACTAAAAAAACTTTTATATCACCAAAACTTTGTAAATTAACATCTATGCCCGAGTAGATTACTGTTTTGCTCTATATTCAAGACTCAATAAAACTTCACTGTCTCAACTACTGGACACTATTTGTTTATTTCTGTATTTATTTGCCTTTATCACAGTTTGAAGCGTTGATCTGTTTTTTCTTTATTGCTGTTTTCTTGTTTTGTCTCATGTTTGTAATGCTCTGTAACTGCTTTTAATTTGTGTAAAGCATTTTGGTCGTCTGTGATATTTTTGAAGTGCTCTATAAATAAAGTTAAATTGAATTGGAGTTGGAACAAGTTTAGTGAAGGTGTTATGGGCTTTAAAAAAAATGAGGGCACTTTGAGGATTACAGCATGCTGACGTAGAGCAGTGAAGGTTTTACTTATTAATGTGGCAGCACCAATATAGAAGTAATATTTTAACATATTTATACATAAAAAAACATTTTAAAGAAATTAAAGTTTTATGTCGCAGCCAGAGCAGTGGTTATGAAGACTGCATTACCACCAATGATGCAATGTTTGTAAGGAAGCTCTATGACTTTCTCCCCTCTCAACAGGCTGTGCTGTTAATAATTAAGGAGTAAAACAGAAATATGTGGGCATTTGTGTATAAACAAAAATATATAAATATTCATGGGTTGGTTTTATTGGATCTAACATCTGCAAAGTTGAAAAAGTATCGTATATTTTTACTCTTATAGTTTAAGGAGGAGCTAAACACTAAATCAACTTTGCTACTAAGCTGTGTACATGGTGTTTGTGTAGCATTGCCTGCTGTTCCTAGTCCTTTTTGGCATTTTTTGTGCAAACTAGGTATATTTGCAGCTTTGTGGTAAAAGATGTACAAAAATGGGTGTGTCCTGGCTCCAGTGGTCGCTGCAATTTCAGCTACTTTGTGACATCACACAAGACTGCCCTGATTACAGCCAGGTGTTTCTGATTACAAACACCTGGCTGCAGGGGCGGAGTTTGAAGTGTTAGACCTGTTAGACCAATCACACTCTTCCTCAGGTCTAGACCCAGCCCCTCCTTTACCTTCTTCTCCCCTTTAGTTCTCCAGAAAGCGCCCGGTTTAGCAGCCATTTGAAATGTGGTTGTGGGAGGAGCTTCGGTGCATAGTCCCACTGTAAAGATAGATTTCAATTATTTTTGTGATGATTATATTGATTGTGATGAAAGGAGTTATTGAAATGAACTTTGGTATAGTGTTCTCTAAATCCAACCCTACCCCTCATTCCTCCTATAGATTCTATATTGCATAAGTACAATAGAAGTCACTCTCCGTCCCTGAGGCTTTTTGAATGACTGTAGCAGTATGTTAGTTATTGTTGGAAACCCTCCAAGATCCCTGGAGTTCACATGCTTTGGCTTTGTTTCTCCATTCTAGTAGTTGGCCCACGGGGAGACACTTGGCCTCCATAGACCCTCTCTTATTGGCCCTTATCACACTCCCTCCGAGGAAGATAAGAGGAAGAAGCTATTTGCCTTGTTAATCGACTCCCCCTCCGCTACATTAGGGGCACACTCAGGTCCTTGAGTGACAGAAGAGGCACAACACAAGTCGCCTCCTGTTGTGCTAACATTTGAGTTTATCATTATATTATCACTTATTAGCATTTAGCTCTGATGTGCCTATTGTTTTGTCTCCCATACCCCCTCCAAAATGCACAGTCACTTTCTTTTATAATCTGATTTCACACTTTGAAATGTGAAGTAATAACGAAATTGAATGTTATTTTCACAGCTTCTTGTTAATGAACATTTTTGCCTTGTCTAATTGGCTTTTTATATTTTATCTCAAAATATTTTCCCTCTTTTTCTGCAATATAGACTGTGTAATCTTTTACTATTACGTACTATCACTGTTTGGTCCTAAATCAGTAGCTTAAAATATCTTAAAATTTTGAAGTGGCAAGGCAAGTTTATTTGTATAGCACAATTAAGTAATTCAAAGTGCTTTACAAATAATTATCATAAAAATTAACATTAAACGAGTAGGAATGTCATCCAAATAACGTCTTTAAAAAAGTTTCTAGTTACCCATTCCAGTCACAAAAAATGGAGGTCTTCAAATTCAAGATCCCATTAAAAGCCGCACTAGATAAAGTTTTTATCTGACCTTCTGAAACAAAGTCACGCACGCGCCATTTTGTCGTCCTTTTGCCTCCACCTTTGTACACTGTGGTCCCATTGAGCCTGTCTTCATCCGATGTAATGAAAACCTACAGCATGATTAATTACGCAGCATGGCTATTGTGCAATAAATCATTAGTAACTGCCTTAAACTTTTAAAACTGTCTATAGACTCCAAACTTCAACCATACACGAAGACTTTCTCGCACGATGCAACACCTTTTAGCACAATGTAATTACTATAACGTATGTGCGCTCCATCTTGTCCTGTATTTTAGCTTTTTAATCTTCATTTCCGCCAAGTTTGTGTAAATGGACTGATTAAAAAGCTATTGACCCCAAGTGTTTGGTTTGGTGTTTTTTTTTTTTTACCACAGACTGAAATGCCAGGGCACTATAGCTCAGTTTTTTAATTACACATTGAATAAGCCGCTGTAAACGCTGCGACTGGAGATTCAGCTGGCCTCCGCACTGCTCAACCACGTGTAAAGACCATGAGTTTCCTTGGGCTAAGCTTTGGGGGCTGCAGACTTCACTGTTCAGCAGCCCCATCTGAGCCAGCAGCAGTTTGAAAATGGTTTTAATTTTGGCAGAGAACAGCAAAAGGCAGATGGAGTTTTAGGTGCAAGTGAGATATCGCTGCAGTAAATGTCTACAAACCATGAAACAATATTGTTTTTGGGAAATTTAAAGTTAAGAATATGACAGGCATTTTTCCCCTTCCCTTTATTTATCCCTTTATTAATCCTAAATGCAATTCTTATGTCTGTAATAGTTTAATATTCTGGCTTAGTTTGAAGCATTGTGATTGTAATTTGATTTTTCGAATCAGGGTTCATTTCATGGGGCATATTTTACATTTTTGCTGAATACAAGAAACCCATGCATTTCAAAACATCTTTGTAGATGTTTTTTTCATACTTCACTGTGATTGGTTAAATCTGCCTGTTACTCAGAGCAGGGGCTGACCAATAGCTGGAGATTACTGTGAGTAGCATTTAAACAAAATGTACTGAAACATGATGTGTCGATTTCACTAAAATGGTAAATTGTCAGAGATTAGATCACAGTTTGATTTTAATAATCATACTTCTCCATTCACTCTTATTCTACAGCTCTTGTCCTTGATATTCTGCAGTGGCCTGTACTCCACTACCTGCCCAGAACAAAGCTCTTTGGGGTCAGCTCTGATATGACAAGGGCCAAGTCTTTGTATTGTCTTGGGCTTGTCTTTCGTCACTAAGAGTCCATCTTTCCTGAGGGCGACAGTGGCCTGTGCCCCGCGGCTCCGTGCTCAATATTAATGCCCAGTTCTGCAGCAGACCGTCTCTGCACGGGCCTTACAATCCAATTACATCAGCCCCAGAAGCACTTTGTGAGGGAGAGTATATCAGTGCATCGCAGTGTCCGAGCTCCTCTCACGTCTTTTTGACACTTTTAAGGCTATTGCAGCAGGCCCTGTCTAGGCACGCTGTCCAGCCCAGCTTTGCGAGAGAGGAAAAAGTACTTCACAAGTGTTGCGCAGTGTGGGAGTCGTCTCACCGCATAGATCTAAGGAAACAAGGGTTTTTTTCCCCACCTTTTAGAGAGAGTGGGTTGGACAGGTAGCCTTGTTGTTTGCTTATGCTACACTGACTTCACTGTTTTTGACTGAATGGTACACAACCACCTGCTGGCATGATGCTTTCTGGGTTTTTGTTTTGTTTTGTGTTTTCCACTACTTTTCCACATACTGATAGTAGGTTTGGGCTGTAGACTGGCTGATGTCTAGCACCACGGTCAAAATAAGGGGGTGGGCAATATGCCAAAAAGAGCCTTTATCACAATTTAGATTTTGTCATGATTCCTGAGCATAAAGTCACTTTATTTTGTCTATAAGAGGTAATTACAACTATCTGCTTCTTTTGAGAGTTCATACTTCACTGCGATTGGTTAAATCCACCCGTCACTCACTCAGAGCATCACAGACTAATTAGAGGAGTGGGTGGAGAAAGGACCCTTATTTGAGCTGCATAAAAAAAAACAGACTCCCCCAGCCCTGCACACAACCAGGTAGGTATAAAACTGACGACGTATGTACATAATTGCATTTAGAACCCCAATATGGCAGGGTTTTGTTTTCTTCAAAAATTCTAACAACAATTTTATTAGAACTCTATTATCCTTGATGTCAAGCCTTATCCCTGTCTATCAGATGCCCATATTTAGACGATGTCACTTCCTTGTTCCTCTGACAGTTTAAAGCGCGTCACAAAAAGCTTTCATTTGTCCTAGAGAAACACTTTCGTCTATATTTATACACGCTAAATAAAACTCAGTCGCTGTAGACTCTAAACTGTTTCAAGGCCTCATATTTCAACAGTATTTCTAAAACCTTTTATATTCTATCCATATATACAGTCAATATTGTGAAGTGTCTAAAAAAAAGTTGTTGTAGGGTTTATAAGGTTAGGGCACTTGCCTGGCACATATATTCTGAGATTCTCCCATTTTCTTTTCAGTTGGTTGTTCCAAAAGCATAACCCTCTAAATGATTGATCGTCAGAAGAGGATGCTCTATTTTTAACCTTCTTGTCCAGTCAAAAGCCAAACAATTTCTACACGTATTTTCTCTAGCTGTGACTGTAGATTAGTGCAATAGAAAAGTAGTATTGGTAAAGAAGTAGTGGTAGTAGTAGCAGTAGTAGTAAGTCAGCTGGTCTGTCCCATGACTTTTGTCCATTTTGTACCCACAAAAGGACACACCTTTTCATTTATTTTTCTTCTTTATTTCTATGATTATTTACATTGTAAATTCTCACTGAAGGCATCAAACCATGAATGAATATGGAATGCAGTAAACAAGACATAAAAAGCTCAAAATAACTCAAAATGTTTTGCTTTTAGAATATTACAAATAGCCATCCTTTGCTTTGCCACTGCTTGGCACTTTTGACGTTTCTTGACCCAGACAAGGCATACCTGTGAAGTGAAAACCACTTCAGGAGACTTCAGCATAAAGCTCATTGAGAGAAGGGCAAGGGTTTTCATTGCTGTCAACAAGGCGAAGAGTGTTCAAAGTAGCCACTTTGAACATTTGAATATAAAATAAAAGTTATTTAACTTTTTTCCTTGCTACATAATTCCATATATCTTGCTTCATATATGTGATGTCCTCCGTGTATATATATATAAATGTAAAAAGTAGTAACCTAAAGAAAAAAAGCATTGAATGGGAGGGTGTGTTCAAACTTTTGACTGTCAGCGTATGTCTCTTATGAAACAATTTAAATGGGCTAATAGATATAAGCAGTATATTTATAGTTATTTTATTGGCAGTAACCTTGGTCTTGAACCTCTTGCCAATCATCTTTTCCCCCTTGTTTCCAGGGTATAAACGCCAACAGCCAAAACTTAAGTTGTTTCGTCATCAGTGTTTTTGTTGATGTGCTTCTAAAACATGCTCATTTTTCCTCCTACTTCACGAACACTATTAAGTAAGAGAAGCTGTTTTCTTTCTACATTTCACTGTATGCAAATTCCCACATTGGTATTCCCCTCCTGATCCTTCTGGCCTGACAATAAAAGGCAGGTTTTTTGTTTTGTCAGCAGATGCATTCTTCCCACAGAAAAGACCTCTGCATATGAGCTGTATGCCACAATCTAATCAGGAGGGCCCACTTGAGAAAGTGTTCAAATGTCAGGTGCGGTTTTGATTGTGTCTCAGCTGCTCCTCAACACAACATGAAGATAATATACCAGCGCACAATGGCTTTATACTCCCGCTAGATGTGTAATTTCGCTCCGGCATGGTTATCCAATACACTTCCAATGCATTATGTTCACTGAAATACCCATATTAAAGCCAATATCCAAATGACACAGCATTAAATTAGATTCAGCTTGTTGCCCACCTTGCACTTTTTGAACCCTGGTCTATCTCTACGTTCACCACCGTAACTTTCCTACGGAGCAGCAATTTTGTATGTTAATGCACTTCGGTCCCATCCTGTTCATTTCCATAGCAACTCAAAAACGGCTGACAGTCAAAGAGATGCCAAGTCAGCAGAGACCACCGAATATTATCAGGGCTCAATGCAGCTGGGATGTGTTGTCAGGCTAGGCTAACGCTAAAAGGAAGCATGAGGCTATAAGTAGCATTTGTAGTTTCTTTTTTTTTTCCCCCCACTTGTCAAGTTGAAATGTCTGTCAGAATGTGAGGCTTCTAGAGCAAAAGTGAGCAGAAGAGCAGAGGAAGACATGAAGCTGTCAGCGGGTGAACGGCAGTCGTGTGGAGAGCCTGCTTCTGGTCTTTGGGATTGTGGGGTTGAATTAAGTTCAGTCTTTTAGCTCTCCGTCTAATTAGCCACTGTAATTTTATAGCACTGTGCAATAGCCATGCACAAAACTGAACAATGGAAAAGATATCATATAGTCAAAGCTCCAAACTTCTATGGCGGTAAACTGGGGTGCATTATATCCAACAGCTGAAATTACACATAAAAAGATTGCATTGCACTGTTTATCCAGTTCTCATTCTGATCAATTCAAGAGTAATTGCCTACTTTAATTGACCCACAAAGCATCCAAAGAAACTCAAAATACATTAATTAAACGGCAAAATCTTTGTCTTTGATCTGTCTTTCCAATGAAAAGAAACCATTTCCGAAGAATCCTATCTAACATCTTGTAACTATAATTGGAATGCTAAGGCAAATAGTATGTCTAATGAGATTTACTTCATCCTATTCTTTATGAAGCTACCTATAAAATTCATTTTTTTGCAGCACTGAATTTCAGTTAATAAGTTTGAACAGAGTTTTATTTATGAGTCAGACACCCAAAGAAAAGCAAAGTAAAAAAAAAAACTTTGCAGTGTGCGTGAGAAGATTGAGGATGTTTTGGGACCTGGCTGAGGCAACTTCTGTGAAATTCTAGATGTGGACACAGTGTAAAGATAATCTTTGGTTAGTGTTGCGAGGCACTTCATCATCTCATCTCAAAAGTAAATACTCTCCCTGTGTCTTTAAACTAATAGTCTTAAAAACACACCAGAAGATAAGACCTCCCAATTAACCAGAGACTATTATGAAATGTAAAAGTAGCTCCAGGTCAAATGTTGATGTGTCGATTATCCCCTAAAAATCTCAAATTAAAAGTTTTTTCACCAATATGGCATGTAGCTTTGCTCTTTATAACTTTGTTTCTTCTGCTGATGTTGTACTTATAAAAATACTGCGCTCTTATGTGGCTACCCTTTGAGCTAACCTTTTATAAGCAGAAGAATAATGACTTGAATGCCCATTAATTTCCCACAGCCAAGCTACACTTAACTACACATCTCTTACTTTCTCGGTACAGCTGGATGTTGCTGTTGTCCACATTCTGTCTAATGTGCACAATTAAGCATCTTGGCATTTATTTTACTTTTTTTGGATTTTTTTTTTTTCTTTCTAATTTTGGTTCCTTTGTTTTGTTGAGATTGCATGCAATATATTGTAGTAAAAGTGCACAAAAATTACACCATATTAAATTATTTTTGAAATTGACAGTGCCACAAATGCCACAAACGTTTTTGCTCAAGTTTTATAAATCTCACAAAGAATACAGCTAAAACTTGAGATGAAATAAACATTTGCAGGTAGGTGTACTTTTGGCTTAACCTTTATTCAATGTGGTCAATTTTATTTTTTGAGATGTGTATACCTGAATAGTATTTTGTGTCTGTTTTGTGTTACTATTTGCCCAGTTCTGCTCTCTAGGCTGACCCCTTAACCTCTATGCAGCAGTCCCCATAGTCTACTCTCCAATACAAACATCTCAAAGGTAAAAAAAAAACAGTTGCTCGCCGAGTGCGTAGAGTTGGAGGATTTTGCAGACAACCCACCACCAAGCAGGTACTCACCGTGACCCTGCTGCATACTGCTTTCTGGCCCTGCTTTAATGCATTTTCTCTGGGTCACTGTAGTGTTAAATGGAGGATCTTTCCGCCTATGAATACCTTTTACTGTCCGAAATAATTACAGTCTAACCCCGGCTGGAAGAGTGGAGAGCGTCTGAATGTAAATGAGAGGGGAACAGAGAGGAGGAGCAGAGGATTTGGTGGAACGGCACGGGGGGCACCTGTCAGCTGTGATAAAACAGAAAAGGACACGCAGCCTTTGAGTCTGAGGTGAGGACACAATGGGACAAAGAGGTAGCACTGAATGTGAACGATGTCTGGGTATACGCTCACTTTAAAAAGGTGACTGGGATAAAGGATAAAATATACAATGAATCACCATTATCAGTCAAACAGCTAGAATTTACATATTCTGAGACCTGCTCTAGTCTACAACATTGGAGCTTTTGCATACAATCGCATAGCTCATTCGGTCAAGTGTAGTCCAGCTTCCACCAGTGCGTAGTGTGGTTATATCCTAAGGCAAGACATTTCCTAATCGCCTTGCCTCCACAGCGGTGTACGAGTGTGTGTGTGGGTGGGTGGTTCCTTGATGCAAAGTGCTTTAAGTGGAGGTTAAATAGGTGCCATATGAGTGTAACCTATTCACCATTTGTCAGTCTATTGGGCTTATGAAAATGAATATGATTTTTCTGCCAACCATTTATTACCTGTGAGTATAATCTCAAAAGCTGGTTCGAATCATCTCTCCAGATGTTATTATAGTAATGAGCCTTTCAGTGAATACAGTTAGATATTGCTATGCTAGCTTTTGAGGCTATTAAGACCCATTTATGTTTGCCTTAGTTCAACTTAAACTGAATGGGAAACTCTCCAAACTTTGAGTCCATCACTGGTTCAATGCCTTTCACAATGTCTCCATCTTCTGTATCTTTACACTGTGAATGTATTAAACCCGATAAGTCACCTGATGGGGATAGATTACCCAGCACAACAGTAAGACAAGAGGCCCATTCACAGTTGGAGTATGGTGCGTGTGAGGAGAGCTGACTCGGCCTGTGAACCGTCTGTTTGTCTCTACAGCTGTCAGAGGCGCTCGGAGGCTCTCATCAGTCTCAAGCACATGCATTATTCATCCTCTGAAATATAACACGTCTGGACCACGCAGTCACACTTGAAATAGAATACAATCTAATGGGGGATGGAGTTTTCACTCCAAAAGAACATAAAAGATTAAGAGATGTTTTATATCACTGGTATGTAGAAATATATTTTAAACTTGAGGCAAGCTTTGTGTTTTACAGTTAATTTTGTCGAATGAAATCTTTTTGTCATAGTTTTTGTTACTGTCATATTTTTTTGATTAAAACCTAAACTAAAACTAAAGTAAAGTAATCATATTGTCAAAAACTCTGACTAAAGTACTGATTCTCTAACAGACTGCAAATGAATAAAATTGGAGACTAAAACAAACTTCCACTTTTCAGTCCCACAGACCCAAACCAGACCATGGGCAAACTTAGTCCAAGAAACTTGTCTGTATATGAATACAGTTTGTTATATCTTAAAATGTGTATGCAGTATTATATATTTTCTGGTTGACTAAAAAGCCTATTCTGTTCTATTTACATTTGAAAAGCACTGTTAAAGTACTATTATTGAATCACCATCTTGGTAAAGTAAGGCTCACTCTAACACTAAGATTTCGTCCACAAATGTTTATAATGTAGAAACGTCATTGTTAAGTTACTTAATTGAAAAAACATGCCTGAACATAAGGAAGTAACACATGGTACTTTTAGCTGGTTCTAGTTTATTGTGTGTTTGCCATGACATACTGCACTTTATATCAATACTGACAAGCAAAATAGTACCTCGAAGTTTTAGTTGAATAAATAAAATCAATACGTGTCAATGTTAATAAATCAGTTTTAAGAAGGTCTGGGGCGGTGACAGGGTTGATGGAGAGAATTACAGGAGTGATTCTGATTGGGTGTGGTGAAGGAGTGGGAGAAAATAGAGTGTTGTGGGGAGCGTGCAGAGCGATGTATCCCAAAGGTGCAGCTGTAATCTGGGCCACGTGTCACAGCGGGAGCAGGTCACCCACACAAGGCACCGGGACATTCGTCTTAGTTAAGAACCTGTCCAAGCATCTCCACGACAACAGCAACATCTCATTGTGCTCGTAACACATAGTTCTGCCTCGGAAACTGGGATTTTGAACTGCACAACACTAGAATATAAAGGTTGAAAATACGTACTTTTATTAGAAACAGATCATGCTTGTGGTTGCAGTGGGGGACCTTATCATGTGCATGTTGTTATGGAAAACTTAGTCAAAAGAGTTGAGTCAGAATCTTACTTCCTAATGAGATTCATGTTAATATTATTTTCTCAGGCTTAAACCAAACCAATCCAAACGGTTGCCCCAAAACCGACTTTGATGTGATCGACTGTATTTTGCTAGAACTGGCAGCAGTAACTCGAGGGTTAGTCTGAAACGTTATTGCAATATTAGCATTTCAGTCTTGGTTTCAATAACAAGAAATGTGTTTGATACCAATTTCAATACCACAATCATAATGAAACACTTTTTAAATGTAATTACAAAATATTAGTAGTGTCTTTACCGTTTTACTAGTTATGAAATGATTTTTTTTTTTTAAAGTATCAATACTTTCACTGACTATCTAGTTGTTGTGTCTTTGTGCAAGACTCTTCACTCACCTTGGCTCCATTTATGTTCAGTGACAGGTTACTTTTCTGTAAGCCAGACAGATATATCTTTATTTCTACAACAAAGAAGGAATTTTCAAACGGGCACTGAAACAGGTGAGAGCATCCTTCAGGAAGTCCTCTGCCATGTCTGGTGATAGAGTATTGACTTATTTGATGTACGCACACTTCCTCACTCACTTAAGCCTTATCTGATTACAGCCTCACACTTCATTTACACCTGGCTTTCTTGAATATTGGAATTAAGCTAACAGCCTATTGCACGGAATGAATCAATGCTTTCTTTTCTTTCCTACTGCACATTGTTAAATAGTCGTCGCAAATAGGTTTTAATAACACAAAATAAGGCTCCCTACGCTTGTCGAAAAGCACGGGGGTCATAAAAAGTAAGCAAAGACAAATGCATATTCCCCTGGCATGTGAAATAACAGTAGTCTTGTCCTGCTTTATATTATCTGTTTGAGAACCAGAGCAGCCTGTTTGCATTATCAAGGGACACAGCGTCTTTGGTCTTGTCAGAGATAAGCCGAGGAGAAAGTGTAACAACATCCCATAAGACACTAGCAGTCTGTATTAAATTAGGTGCCATTGTCGTAGGGTAAAACTTCACATATAGCTTGAGGTAAGAATTATAATGAAAGTAGTGGACAGGATTCTCAGAGAACTAGTTTTTCAAAACCAGGTGAACTTTGAGGAATCGACTTTCTTGGCAAACTGATGAAGGACTGGACATTCAGCCTGATTTTTTTTTTTTTTTACTTCCGCCAAAAGAGATTTTGTTTGAGATGTCTGGTTCCTGAGGTGAAAGTTTTACTCAGCAAGAGAAGAAATTCAACTGTCTACCACTGCATATCAATAAAGTGAAAAGGATTAAATATAAGGATGTTTTTCTGGTTGCCTAATTAAAGGAACTGTATGTAGCCTGTACTAAGAAAAAGTTATTACAATCACAGATGAACCTGCAAATAGAAGACACATAGTTCATCAAGGCTAGCAGTTACAGGGGTGATTTCAGAGCAGAGTTATGTATTATGAATTCCAACCGCGAGTATCAGCAACCAAAGAGCCAATCCAGAGCGAGGCTGATGAAGGTAACTCCCCTTACTGCCCGCACCACTGGTTTAGCACGGAGCGGGCACTTAGGAATGTAGTCAGTCAAACCTGTTGCCTTGGGGAAAGGCTCCTGATTCATCTGTTATTAATGTCCATATCTTGATTTATGGACACAATAACAAATTAAAAATACCAGGATCATGTAGAGCGCGTTAATACGAATATTATATGAATACGAAAAGACCAAAATGACGAGGCTCACTCCAGTAGCTATGGAGAGAGGGGTTTTATTATTATTATTTTTTTCAATGTAAAGTGAACTGGAGCCGATGGAGTTGAAAGCGTGAACATGATCACTTCCTATTTGTGACGCGGCGGCTAACAGGTTAGCTGCATCCAGGTTACAGGTGCTGGGGTTTAGGTAGCGAGCGTTCAGATCAGAGAGAGTTCTTTTGGGTTCAAACCAACTGGATTTCAGCATTGAAACTGGCAATGCAAATGAGGGATTCATGTGAGGTTCATTCTCTTTTATGATTGGATAATCATCACCAAATTACTACATAAATGATTACAATTGTGATCAGTAGGAGGAAAATTTTATTTGAACATGTCTATCTTGTATCATGTTTATGAAATTTATAATCAATCATACTGTTCCTGTTCCTATTTTTCCTCAATTACAAAGTGCATTTGGAATAAAAGCCAAGCTAACTACATGTGGTCATGCCATGTTTAGTGCTATTTTTGTGCAAATATATAGTGACGCTGTAAATGCACCCAAACAGCATATAAGAATGGAAAGGGGAGGGTTTGATGACTACCACATTAACTACAATATGATCCGATTTTGCTCAGGCCAGAAACCTCCAATAGCATTACCACTCCCATATTGGCGGGTATCACTGCAGTATATTGTTGTAAAGGAGTGAGGATTGGGCTGCACTCGTATAACCAGGCGTCAGATCCCACTGATTAATGCCTTTAATAATGCCAAGAGCACACTGAGGGGAAGAATAAAAGCGCTCCCCGGGACACGCAGTCGAATAAATTAAACACACCCCATGTCCAAGGCCATCAAGCAAACTGCCAACAAGCTTTAATAAGCAACTGAATTATACAGACCCCTGGACCGGCCCGGGTGGTGTCATCAGTGAAAAATTGGTTAGATAATAGCCTTTCACCTGTTTGGCCCGCGACAAACATGTAATCATGACTCTCATCATTTATGTGTTTCTGTGCATTATGTGGATTATACTATAGCTGAGTATTGGCCTATATGATGCTTTCTTTTTACATATTGTGGCATTGTAAAGGTGTTTAAAGTAGTTTTTAATGTCATAAAAAAAACCTTAAGTTTTCAATTCACCAGCATGAAACTTCAAGACATACTACAGAAAAATAGCATAACTTAGGTGTTAAAAGAATGCCTAATGCAAAATATTTATAATGATTAAGACCATTACCTATTGCTAGACCAAAAACTGACATAATAAGGATAAAACAATAGCAGTATCTAAACCATAACTAATGTAGAACTAAATCAGAACAACTACTGGACTCAAAGCCAACTAAACAGTGGAAACTACATAGTAATTACCCCTGAACTAGAGACACACTTGCTCTCTCCCTGTGAATCATCACTTCACTGTTGAAACATGGCATTTATTGGTGTTTAGTTCAACAAGCTGAGCTCCCTCTGAAGTCCACTGGCCCTCCTCTTTTACAGCTCACTATCTCTCCTCTACACGCGCAGAGCAAACAGTATGTCAGAAATGTAGCAGCCCCAGGCCTCTAGAGAGCTCCACTCAGCGGGGTGTGAGAGACAGGGCAGAGGCGAGAAAGGATGGGGAAGAAGTGAAGCTCGGGAGGGCACTTGTCAAAACAATATGGCAACCCCCGCTATGCTACTCCAAGAGTCGGGCCGTAAAGAGGTTACACTGAGTTGGATGAAAGCCGAAAAATGAACTGTGGTCGGCGGAGATAGTATTAAGGCTGCTGTCTGAGGGAAAATCTATCAAAGTGACAGGATACAGTGGGCCAAATTTTACCTTTGGAGTGACTTTATATTTTTGCAGTGAGGAGAATACGTAATGTGCGATGTTGACTGCCGTGATATCAGTGTAATTTGTGGTAGTGTTGTCACGCTTTTAAAATTTCAACCTCTATTTTGAGGCTAAGGAATAGACTCAATACTCAGTACTGATTGTGATAATGTGATGATACTCCCAGATGGGGGCAAGAGGTGTTTTTTCCTATTGATAACATTGTATTTTCTGTTGAAAGTAAAGCACCAATGTTGAACCTGATCATTTCTATGAGTGACTAGATTCAAGAACTCACTGTATTACAACAAAAACCTGCATTTCAACAACATGAATCTTAGCTGCCCCCATCTGTATTAAATAATATTGGGCTATAGAATGTTGTGCTGTCACCTGAAACCCACCAACACTTGTTCTGATGCAGCTCAAGATCATTCTAAAGCTGTTCAGGAAAGGTTCATTTCTATGCTGTGAATGTGAGGTTTTCAGTATCTGCTCAAATGAATATCTAGTCTCAGTACTAGTATTGGTATTGATTCATATCTGATTTTCGATACTTTTGACCTTTCTAATATGATGAAACTTAATCAAAGCAGATGCTCATTTTAAGTCAAGAAGAAAGATATTACTTTTGGCACTAGACAGATCAAAATACAACAATAGGTCAAGTTTTGAGTATTTCATTTCATAATGCTTTGAATAAACTGCCTCATAATTGCAACAAACCTTTTTCTCTTGCAGTGTATATAAATTGCTCATAATGTTACAGACTATTACAGAATTCCACAGCTAAAATTTGAACAATTTAAACCTAAACCTGAAAATCTTTTGAGAGCCCTCTACAATGGCTCTTGTGTGTTCAAAATATTGAAATAGTATTGTACTAGTATTGTACTGTCACATGCGCTCTGTTGTCGAGTGAATAAAAAGTACTTCAGATTTGAGTCAGCCTAGCACTTATTGTGTTTGAATACTTGTATTGATAAAGTGAGATATTTTCTGCACTATAACAGGTTTAGACTTTGTGAAAATATAAAGGCGTCAAAAGTAACTCCTGTGTTTGTCTTTGCAATGACCTCTTTAAGCAGCTGCAGAGAAACCCATGGGGCGCTTTAGAGAGAACTACATTTTGCACAAGTGTTCCAGGACATAATACCACAGTGAATCCTACAGGTCCTCCACATACAGAGCTGTCATCCACTCTGTGTGTCCTGGCTCTCCTACAATCACTGAATATTCATGCTAGTTATTTAAAGCAGTGCAGGTCTTTCATTTGGTTTAGAGGACTATTTCAGTACAATCTTGCCATGTCTTGTAAATTAATGTTGGTTTGATCTTATAAAGAAATGGCGTACTAAAACGGTGCCAAATAATAAAGTTCAAGGTTTGATCCTTGCTGCCTCAAATGCTGTAAACCATGGCTGTCCCTGGGCGAGACACTGTAATGTCCTTGGTATGTTTGTGAATATGAGTGCAGATGCTAGTAGATCGCGTAAACAAACAGTAATTAGGTCTTATTTAAATATCAAAATCCTATGCTGGCATTTGAAATCTCATTTATTCATAATTTGCCTTTTTTTGTCAGGTCTTCCGCAGAAAAGCCGTGGAGCTGGGAGAGAAGCTGCTCCCGGCCTTTAAGACGCCCACTGGTATCCCCTGGGCCCTGCTTAACCTGAAGAGGTAGGTCCTTCACCCGCCCACTCTGTGTCTGCCTCCATCAGAGAAATGCTCTTCTACTGTACCGATGCTCAGAGCCAAAAAACACTCTCTCTCACAAAATAGGAACTGCTCAATATAAATGTGATGTGTACTTCTATTGCCAAATGTATTACCTCTATTCCAAATGTGTTATGTAACGGCAACACTGTGGTCTTCTTTGTAATGCCTTTTGAATTTGTGTATCTCTAAATATCAATGTCAAATAATCTCCTAAAACATGGGATAACAAAAGAATAATTGAGTTAGATATTTACTCAGTATTTATCCCTGAACTGGGCGTCTTGGCTATATTCATGTTAATTCAAATGATTGTGTTAGCTAGCTTAATTCACACATATCTTTTAGTACAATGTTTTCAAAGACTGTGACCATACCAACCTCTTTGAAACATTTCATAAACTTTATATAACTTTTATGTACCTATTTAAGTCATTAAGAACAGTAACTGCAGAAATGTTTAGAATAATAATAGGAATGCATTTGATTTATCTAGTGCCTTTCAAGACTCCCAAAGCGCTTTACATTACACTATTCATTCACTCTATACTTGGGGCTGGCAAGCTACTGGTGTAGCTACAGCTGCTCTGGGGCAGACTGACGAAAGCAAGGCTGCTAATCTGCACCATCGACCCCTCCGACCGCCATCAACACTCATGCACACACCACATTCATACTGCTTTGCCTGAGGACAGCTGCTGGCGCTGTGGCACCTGTTATTTCCAGCGGCCTTCGATCCAAGTACTAATCAAGACCAACCTAGCTTAGCTTCTGAGATCTAATAGGATCAGGCATTGAGAAGCCAATATGGCCACATGCTTATGAGTAGTACTATATCATTTAGTAAAAAGGATCACTTACTCAACCTTACTTATCACCTTACTTATCTCATCTGAAACACCTCTATCCATGTTTGCATTCAGACTTTGATGTCTCATTTGCGAGCCCACTCCAGAGGCTGTCTGTAAAACTGCACCAAACTAAACTTTTGAGTGGTGTGACAGGGTGAGAGGGCGCAGGCGCTCTTATTATTACACTGTGTCTCTGTGACAGCTCTGTCCCAATAGTGTCCCACTGCTCTACACAACAGCCTCGCTCCTGAGCTGCCCCCAATACAAACCACTTTAGATCTTTATTATGACCAGCCACTACATTGAATAATAATTGAGCTGGATCCTAGAAATTATACAAATTTATGTAGTTTATAGCTGTTAGATCTAATCCAACTTTATTAGAAACTTGATTGGATATTAAGACTTTGAAGACATTTTGCCC
Organism: Periophthalmus magnuspinnatus; assembly: GCF_009829125.3. Taxonomy (NCBI): domain Eukaryota; kingdom Metazoa; phylum Chordata; class Actinopteri; order Gobiiformes; family Gobiidae; genus Periophthalmus; species Periophthalmus magnuspinnatus. Next base: position 12,496,413 of record NC_047149.1, read on the forward strand.
TCTAAAACTCCTGAGCCTACAACTCTACAACTTTATTTTAAAAAAGTTATCAGTTTGCCATATACACTACATTCATACAGTACATTTTGTACATTTCTTACAGGTTCATGTCAAAGGTCAACAGGGTCAATAACAGTTATCCAAATACTCAATGCACATTCAAGTTTGTTGCTGTGTAAACAATGTAGAATATATAGTTCAATTATCATAAGTTATATTATATTATAGTATATAATTAGTTTATTCTAAAATGATACATTTTTCTATCCAACATTTGTTTTAACTTTGAATGATAAAGTGTTTGATTTGTATTATATGAATGTTAGTTTTCTGTCATTTTCATAATCGTCCTCATGTTTAATCACAGTATAAAACTTGGCACTGCTGAATAAGTAGGATGAGTATAGTATTAATCCATAGAAACAGAAGGGCTTGGTGTAATGGTTGGCGCCCCCTGCGATGCGCCCCAGTCGTCCTGCCACTCACGCGTCATGGTTCCCAGCAAGAATCGCTTTAATTTTATTTCTATCCGTGCATCCCCAGAGAGAGAGACAGCCCTCCTCTGTTTGTCAGCCGGTAATTAAAAGGCGGCTTGTCAGGACGATAAACGCGGCGTAACAAATTAATTTTCGTTCTCGTTGGAATGGGTGAGCGGACCTGGCCCCAGCTGTCACTCTCTCGGGGGTAGGTATGGAGGAAGTGCCCATAGGGAGAGCCTTCTGTGGGGTGTTACCTGCACCTCCACGAGAGCACCCGCCAGGTTGTCCCGCAGGGGCCAGAGCAGATTGGAGGCCATGATGACTTTATCTGGTTGAGTGAGCAGCGATAGTCTGCTGCTAACTCACACGTTACAGTCCTGTACACACACTGAGCACCGCAAATGAAGATCCAACGTACTGCTGATTTAGACTGGGTTCTCGTATAGGACACAGATGAGTCTATAACTACGCTGGGATTGATTTGTATGAGGTGGTCTTTTTGATGCTGTAGTGGAAAAATGTGAAAAGGTTATAGTTACATTTGCATCATATCCTAATAGTGATGTTGGATTGGTTTCAAATTTGGTCACTTGAACTTTCCTTGAAAAAGCAGTTTTTAAAGATAAAATTTGGTGAGACAAATCAACCTACTTTTCTATTTTTGGCTGCATGTAAACTTTGTAATCTTAAAAACAAGTTGGTGTAATCCCTCCTTCGTTCAGGAGTGTTCCATGGTAGAAAGCGTTCCAAAGATAGTCATCTGGGCACTGTTTTTGAAATTGAAACTGCCAGCTTCCATCCGTAAGTCGTTTTCAATCTGAAGGTACTGGTCTGAGAAGCTAAAATTTTATACTGCCCTGAGTTTCAATTGTCCAAATGACTACCTTTTTCTATTATTGCAGTGAAATATTTAAAACTGTAGAAATCAATGAGACTTTATTGGGACTCTAATCTTCTTGCCCTATACTTGTATCATTTTAATTTGTGATGTCTCCTACACAGTGACCTGCTTTGAGCGTTAACCACCGCTAACAGTTTCTCTATGACCTTGACCTAGATGACTACAGAATAACTAAGACATGCTTGGCCCAATTACTCCTCCCTCAGTTGTTCTTGTATGCCCTCAGAGTTACTTTGTTCCTCCTACATTGTCGCCCTCGTCCATCTATCTTGACTGGACTGACCCAGTATCTTGTTCAGGACATCCACTTCAGTCCTATTCCCTATCTGCGCGTTTACTTTAGTTTAGCCCATAGCTATTTGTGAAACCAATGGGGAGCCTCGGAAATAGGGACAGAATTTCGCTCAAAAAATAGTTATTACAAAAAGATTGGTTTGGGCAATATAGAGTTTTTACCACTGCAAGACAAAGATAAGTTCTTATTCGTGGCTATGTAGTGGATTTCTTGCTTGGGTTTTCATAATGATTACTATAGATTTTCTTCAGTCTTCTCAGCTAGACTTTATGATCTATATGACATTTTGATCATAGCCTTAGTGTTGATGTCCTGTTTTGTTGATGATGGTTATTGGCAGCGGGGCCCTAAACCAGTCGCAGTGTGTGCTCACAGCTGTGCACGGAGCCATTGATTGACACAAACTGAGCGGAAAATGCTGCTAAGATTCAATTGATTTGTCCCATCGATCTCTGCTTCGGACTGGGGACACACCAACGCCAATACAATGTTGTTGTGAATGAACGGACCAAAGCACGGCATTTTAAGTTCCAAGCAACCCTTTAGTTCAGTAAGCTAGTACGTGTTAGCCTTTACGTAGCAGTTCATCTGGTTTGCCTGGTGCATCTTTTAGCTTTTCTATTAACATTCAGGTTGATAACGCTCTTAAATCACCCCCAACACACTTCACACTGACTGCCTTTAATGGGATAGGCCTCTGTGTCTGTGCGAGTGATTTGCTTTTAAGATGCCGGTCTGGTCACCGCACTGTTCAAGTGTATTTTCATCTCGTCTCACCATCTGACACTTTACCCACAATGCACCCAGACCAGGGTTGGTTGGAATCACAATAGGTCATAATTGGATACAGGTTACAAATGAGGAAATGTTCAAGGGAGATCAGAGGGAATGGGTCAGATAGAGGTCTGGGTATGTGCAAAATGCTAAGCTAAAAAGGCTGACAGGAATTCGAAATTTTGTTGGTATCAGTGTAGCTTTTTCTTAAGTAATCGTCTATGGTAAATTTGCTTGCAGTTTCTTGTTTACTTGAAGTATGTTTCTTAAGAAAGATGGAACAGGGGGTTAAGCTTTCAATCAACAACCATGGGATATACAGTTCAGACCTTACCTCAGTGCCTTCTTTATCTGGACAAGATGCATAAGTTACTGTGTTTGATGTTAGATCACTTTCAATTTAATACTTTTTCCTTTTTGTTAGAGCATAAACACTTCATAACAATGATGAAAAGTGGCATAATAAATTAGCCAAAATCCTATCTCATAAATCTTAAGTAATTAGGCATTAACTCAGTGTGCTAACTCATTCTGTTCTATTAGAATACTTACTTTAATTGTTGAAAATCATAGGTTACTCCAGACTTCCGTGGTATAATCCATAAAAACGTTGTTGTCATCACTTAGCGTGCCTTCATCTTGCGTACAGTAGCCTATTGTTCCAGCTGCTCCTCTTTAAAGCTCATAAACCTGTTCCAAGTCTGCACTTTATTCCCAATTAGCAGTAAAGTAGAAACACATGTTGTTCTTTAACTCTGTAGAGGAGCTCTGATCTCCGCTGGCTCTGAGGTCTTCTCTGAGTGTGAGTGACAGCCGCAGCAGCTGTTGTGGGTTTGCTGTCCTAAACCTCATTATTGTGATAAGATGTTGCTGGTTGGGTGGGTTTTTCCTCTGTGCACTGACTTATGCATAATCGCCTTCCAGAGGACAAGCAGCTAGGATTATTTTCCAAAAGTACTTCTGTGACTTCATTAGTATTAGTATCACGACATATGCAGATGTAATTATTTGTGTGCAGTAACTAGGTGACCTTTACTGTCCACATAGAGTAAATGTGTTTGGTCATTATAGTAATTTCACATTTCAGTTTTATGCTGTAGAAAGACAATCAGAACCACATTGACCTGATTTGTATTCTTTGGATGTACTACCGGTACTACGCATTCATCTTTCATGTAAATAATATAAAAATTGGACTTGGATGACAATTTTGGATACATCAGTGTAAAACTTACTGGTTCCCGAGTAATTAAGAGGTGACAGACAACTGAAATATGAACTGCTAATGTATGTGAGTTTTGTCTATGAACTAATGCAAGAATCACATTTACTTTACAGTTTAGTAATTGTAACTTTTCAAATTACACTTTTGATTTGGATTATATACCCATTATACTGATCCAAAGCTTGTATAAACAAAGAGGATTTAAGGACAGCATCAGACATACAAAACCTGCTCAAATTTCAAACAGTTGCTTGCTACAATACAACTGATTTTTAATGGCAACTTGAAACAACAACAACAAAAAATATGTGTACCTTTTTAGACCTAGATTGAGCTAAATTAGTAGCTGGACAAAAGTAGACTCTCCCTAGATTAAAATGACTCTCTCTAGATTAAAGTGAGTGATTAAAAGTAGAGCATTGGACATAAAATGTACTGAAATTTCAAACCTTTGCTTGCAAGGACACGCCTGACTTTTTCTGGCAACTCCAGATGAGAAAACCTAAAGAAATAAACAAAAATAACTAGCATCCCTTTTAGACCTAGCTTGAGCTAAATTAGTAGCTGGACAAAAGTAGACCATATATTAAAGTGCTGTGTATGTTCGTCTGGCTTCATGCTCTGTTTGAGAGAAAGACAGTGTGCCAGTCCGGATATGCTCCCTTAAACGCACCCTGCACAGCTCCTCAGTAGCAGTATCCCCAGGCACTGGAACCCAGGCATGATTTAAAGCCTCTAATTAAGTTGCTAACTGTGAATCTATGGCAATTCACATTTTCTGTGCCCCCTCAAGCTGCAGAAATACCATGGATTTTAAGACGAGAGGGAAGACGAGTGGCATAGTATTGGTAAGGAAGCTAATAACTGATTTAGCTGGTATCTAAACAAAATTTGTGGTAGCTGGATAAAATACGAGCTTTATAAATTGAAAAACAAATTGGACTCAGTTACGGAAATAGAATCTGCTGTGTTGAATGAAAAGCCCTGCAGTGAAAATGATGGCTGTGAGATTAATCGCAGTCGAATTGAAATCACAATTTGAATTATTACATTTAGCAAATCGCAAAGGCTGCAATTTCTCAAGTTCTGTCATTTTTTCCACAAACAACAAAATACCCTGTTTTAATCTGCAGAAAATTGTTAACCCTGTAGTTTATATCTGTACAAAATGTTCTGAAATGTTATTCTTTCTCAGTTCATCTTTGAGTCTTTTTGACAGTTCTGTTTAAAATGTGAACTTGGAACAAAATCATATTATTGAAATTTAAAAAAATCGAGTCACAATCGCAATGTCAGAAAAATCGCGATTCGATGTTTTTCTCAAATCGTTCAGCCCTGGTGAAAATGTGAAAAGTATTAAACTCTAAGGTTGAGGCTTTGCTGTTACACGAATAGCCAGAGGTGTGCCCACAGCTGCCTGAGAGCTCTTCTGTAATGGGACGCCTGGACAAAGGACAAAACGGGCAGAACAAAGAGAGAAAAGAGGACTGGAAATGTCCCGTAATGTGTGAACCTGATCATTCACTCTGGCATCAGCGTCGGTGGCCCACATTTTTCTGGGTCAAGTCTTTGGCGCTGTCACATTCAGGCCGTGGTTTAGGGTCCTGAGACAAACAGCGGTGAAGGGTGGAAACGGAGCAATTAGGATTAATGTCTCAATTCAAAAAAGTAGTTCTGAAGATTAATTTAATGCTGCAGGGATTATATACAGACGACGTGGTTGGGGGTTGGGTTAGACCATCCATGGATTTCAGAGTGATGAAAATCTACCACCATATATTTTTTGAATGGGCATAGGTCCTGAAAATGTCACCCACAAACAGGAAGCTGAAACCAGTGGATAGGGATACTCAAGTTATATGTTTTTGTTTTTTTTTCCGAGGGCTCACACTTCACTGTGATTGGTTAAATGGACCTGTCACTCACCTCGATGAATATTTACTAGTGCAATGAAGTATGTGTTTTATGGTACATCCTTATAATGAACAGATCTGTATGAACATTTAGTGTAGAAGAAATCTTACTTTTGTCGACGTATTAGTTGGAAAAAAAACCAAAACAAATAAAATCCAATAGACGCTGTTCCTTTGTTTGGATATCCACAGATTACATAAGAGTCCTTTAGCGCAGTGGTTAATAGAGCCGTATTGTATCTGTGCAAATAAGCAAGCCCTGTTCTGCCTCAGTCTCGGAGCAACCATAACAATAGCTGTACACTCGAGAACAAATGTGAATGTCCAACAGTTTGGTTTTGCAGCTTTATTCAAAACTCTATAAATAATTGGATGTGTTAGTTAAAAGGACTTTCAACAGCAGCATTTGGATCACTGTTTACTTCCTGTAAACCTACACAACTAGTTTTGACCATGTTGATTTGAGGTGGACTCGAGGTGAATGGCTCTTAACACCACTACAAAAAATACATCTACAAAAATACAAAAACACGTACCTGTGCTGTTATTAGTCGTTATATACCCATGTAAGTCCTCATTTAGTCCAAAGTTAGACCTTGGTATTATCGGTTTTGCTTGATTCTGATCTAGTCCAGTAGAAGTCATTGTTTTTTCTTGTGTATTATTTTTAATTAGCTGTTTGTCTTTTAAATGGCGAGTAATGCTTGAGGCGTCACTCTTGTTCTGTGGAGCTGAATGGAAGGTATGTCTGTACCAAATGGAAAATATTAAATTAGTTTATTATGCAAGTCAAACATCATTCTACGATTACATATCTACTTTGCCCTATTGTTTAAACAACTTTAACATCGAATCCAATAGTTCTACTAATATCATTATCAAGCTGAACTGTACTTAAAGCAACACTGCATAATTCTCTGGAGGTGGCACATCACCTGCATGATTCCACTGCAATGGATAAGTTTTATGCCAAACTGTGGATCATTATAGCAAAAGTGACATCTTTCCCCTCAAGGCCAAATAAGAGCCAGTTTTGTGGAGATGCAAGCCCACGAGTATTTTCAAGTATTTCAGTGCAATAAAACATCCAAAATTAACTTTTTTTTAATATATATAATATTTATTTTATTTTAGTCAAGGTTTTGGCCGCAAAGTGACACTTAAACACAATTAGTCCATTGAAGCCACACATAAATTTCCTTGAACTGGAGACTAAAAGTCTATCACTATTTCTACTCCTTCTACTTCAGAGAGGTTTTATTTTTATTTTTCTAAGAACTTCAGACTCAGTATCTTATCCCTTGACTGTCTCTAGAAAACCAGACTACTCCCTGGTTATTCCGATATTCTTCTGATAAATACACTATAATGCGTCCGGCTGTGTGTTGTGTTTGTTGGTTTTATGTGCCAGTGCCTCCCTGCTGGGTGGTGTTGATTCTCTTAAACAGGGATTTACTGTTGCTCACAGTGGGGCTTCAGTGGGATTTCGGAGGAGTGAAGTGAATATAGAAGGTGTGTTATTGCCATTCCAACACATACTAAAAAGGATTTGTTGTTTATCACCACAGTTGTAAAAGATTTGAAAAAAGACTCAAACACTGCACCACAATAATGTAGGGATAAAACGGCATTAAAGTACTACTAAGAGAAAGTACTAAGTGTGTATTTTATTTTTAAAGCTTGGCCACAACTTTTATTTTCCTAATTTTGTGTTGTGGGACAGTAGTTTATGTGGTAAATTGGCCACAAATCTTTTAATTGAAAATTTGGCAGTTTGATCCCAGCTTTGATAGTCCTTGGGCAAGACACTTCACCCACCTTGCTTATGTACGCATGTGGTGTGGGTGTGAATGATCGGTGGGGGTCACAGAAACCATTGGTACAGATTCCCTGCCGTGTTAATATCAGAAAAATCCAAGGCAGCTATGGCAACAAGTGAAAAATTTTAATAGAATCTCTCAGTGTTCAAAATGTGCCTGATGAATCCAACTCACCATTTATACTTGTTGGGCATGTGTTAAGTTTTAATGTTGAAGAATGCTGGCTGCACGGAATATGAACACTTATATTTGCAATGGATTCAGAATTATAATAATATAACAGTGCTAACTTTTCATATCTTTTGAATGGGAAAAAAATCCTTAAAATGTTGCATATAATAGAAAGCTGGAACCAATGAATAGATTCTTACTCTCTTGAATAATTTATATGAAACATGAGAAGTGGGCTTATACATACTACGTGATGTACATAAATAGATATAAATTTATTCATCCACATTATCCATCTTGCCTTCCATGTCCATTGCCTTTCCTATGCACCAATGCCACCTGACGTTCTTCTTCTAATGCCCCACTGTGAATAGTACATTTTGCCCTCTCACTCATCCATCTTTGGCCTGGATGTGATCGCTCAGTGCCTCTTCCGAAAGGCTCTACTCCTCTGTCCTTGTCCCGTCTTATGATAAGCCCCGCCCTCAGACTTAAGCTCAAGGCTCCGTGACAACAGCGGGACACACGGGAGGCAGACGAGACTGACACTTGACAGATGTGCTCACAGCAAACACCAGCATTAGTCTTGATCAACCATGTCAGTATTCTACAGCACAGACTTTGTTCTCTATGAAAACCTCTGTAGCAAATCATGGGAAACTTGTATTTCTGTTTAGATAAAAATTAGTAAAGGTACACTCTGTAACTTTTCTGGTGGGGGTTTATTATCTGCTTGTCTCCTGCTTGACGTCTAATGTTTCACAATACTAAACATATCTATCTTGCATTTATTCAAGTGTTTTATTGCTTCAAAATACCTTGAAAAACATACATTCTTATTCTAAGCAGACTTGCCTCTCCACAGATCTGATCAGCACTTTCCAGGAGACAAGCAGGTGTTAGACTCTCACCAGAAAAGTTGGTTGCTTTTAATGTCAAGTCCTTCAATTCAGATTCAGTCTCTTAACAATAAAGGCTCATGATATAAATTCAAACTTTTGTGTTATACTCAAAATATTCACCTTCACTAGGAAAAAAATAAATGAATAAAATGATGTCCTACTTTTCGGTCACCACACAAAAGCAACATTTTTTTCTCTTTGTTTTGCAGTGGTATCGGCAGAAACTGGCCGTGGGCTTCAGGTGGGAGCAGTATCCTGGCTGAATATGGGACGCTGCATTTGGAGTTTATGCATCTCAGCAAACTGTCAGGAAACCCGGAGTTTGCTCAGAAGGTAAATGTTTCATCCTGTCTTTTTATGTATTATGCACTTCCAAAAAATAAAAAATTAATCAATTTTCTTTTTAAAGGTAATGAATATCCGAAAAGTGCTAAATCGACTGGACAAACCACAAGGGCTGTATCCAAACTACCTGAATCCAAACAGCGGCCAGTGGGGTCAAAGTAAGTCCTACTACAGTACTCTACTACTATTACTATTACTGCCACCACTAACATCCCTACTACTACTACTACTACTATTACTACTACTACTCTCCATACAACTTTAAGATTTGGGTGTATATCTTTCAAAATAGAAACTCACCTTAAAAATTGATTTAAAAAAATGATGTATCCAAAATGTTCCTGTAAATCGTTAGTTAAACATATTCTGTGCTTGAAGGCTGAAGCAGGACCATTAGCATTTGCATAACACTTGGAAATGTCACAGGGCTGTACTTCTCTTGCAGCCTCACATTGAAATTGTAATGAATTCAAGCGGCTTGTCTGATTTAGTGCTCTTCAGAGTCTCTCACAGAAACTTTCTGCACCTGTAATTTGTACTGACAGAAACCACTGCTTCCTGTCAGTCTTGTCATTAAATTCACCTTCCCAGTGAATTTTAAGCTGAAAATAAAGTTGAACTGAATCTGAAATCATTTTTTGATGTCAGTCAAGATTTTTACTTTTGCTATGGTAATTCTTATAGTGCTTTTCCAAACCCTCTAATTCATTTTTCATTTTAATGCATGATTTTTTTATTGTTTCTTATATAGAAATATAGAAAATGGCTTCTCTATATTGCAATCCATGAACATAAGCAAGATACACATTTTGTGCCATGCTTCCTTATTCTTGAGCAGGCTTGCATCTCCACAAACCTGACTCCAAGATAGCCTGAAAGCACGGCCTTCTCTTGCTTATTTCAGTGGAAATGTGCTTCCTTTAGCTATAATATTTCATCATATTGTATAGCATAAGACTCTTCTATCTCCATGGAGAATGTTCCGAAGTATGGTTTTAACTTTCTATTTCCATGGAATCATGCAGGTGACGTGCCATCTCCAAAAAGTTACACAATGTTGCTTTAACTATTAGACAAAAATACATTTATTTTTGCTGTTATGATTGCACTTTACTATGTCATTGATAACATTTTAACCTGCCAACTTTTTACTCAAAACCTATGTCTTTCTAGGCGTAGACTTAAGAGTTTTCTGTATATTCTTGTAAAACATCTATGTCGCTCTTTGATGTTAAAAGTTTACAGAGTGATTTGTGTTTTCAAAGAGCTTTGTCCTGACAGCAGCTGAAAAATGCAGAGCGATACCAGACTTTGCTGCCATTGTCGCTTTCATTATCTCCTCAGCCGACGCTTTCTCACAAACATGACAAGCGGGATTACACTAGGCTTTTAGCAATACAGTTTCCTCCCCAATCCATACTCGCCACTTTATCCAGCTCTGCATGTGATTGCATCCCTTTAGTCAGCCCTCTCCTCCATCATTACAATTTCTGTTTGGGCGTTGTAGGTTGAGGAGTTGGATAATGGATTTCAAATGATATCCCGTTGCTGCGATGTGTCAGATAGGTGCACACAGACATGCTAATAGCCCGAAGTAAAACAGAGCGGAATCTAGTGCCTGTAGTTTCATGGGCAAATAGTAGGTGGTTGTACTGGAGCAAAAATGTACTTTATCTTTACAATATTAGAAAAGAACAAAGAACAGAAAAACTCAAATATTATAATACACGTTATTTAGCCTTCAAAAATTGTTAAAAACCTCGAAAAAATAAAGCAAACTACATATAAATTAAAGCCATAGTATGTAACTTTTTAGCAAAAAAAAAAAAAAAAATAGACCAAAATAACACCCCCAAATCTGACTTCAAACTCCTGCTGGTTTCCACGGAAATGTTGTTCTTTTGGGTATTATCCTTCCACAATATGGCAAAAAATGCATCTGTCTCCATGGAGAATGCTCCGTAGTATGGTTTTAACTTACTATTTTCATGGAATCTTTCAAGTGACGTGCTGCCTCCAGAAACGTGCAACTTTAGGTTTGCAGGAGTAAAGAAACATGAGGTGGCCTAATGGGACTTATTCACTCGTTCTTTCATTCATGTCCCTACATGGTCACTACAGAGTTATACATTTAAACAGTGGATACTGGTAGAAAATGGCAATAACACCCTCACATCTCAAGGAGTCAGAGCAAGGAAACTATATACATTTAGTGTCAATGTATGTGGATCGAGCATTTACTCCTGAAGTAAATGATCTGTTCACCTGTTCACCATTCCAAGTCTTTATCTTTGCCGGTTATGTGCTCAGTGAAGCTCTTTTTAGTGTGAGATTGGACCTAGCTGACATTTGAATGGTCCTGGCTATTTTTGTCTGTTTTTAGTCAAATATGAAGCGGCCCCTCAGCTGAACTGTGATTCACTGAAGTATTGAATAAACCTTTGAAAGCACACGTGTAATGGTCGGCATTAGCTGACAGTTAAGTACAGCCTGTGAATCTGTCTGCGTTTTCTATGCAAATCACAACACGTTCAATTAGAGACGATGAAGACAAAGACAAGTTTCACAAATATGGAAGAAAAGAATGGTTCATAAAAAGCTTTATGCTCATTTGAGGTTTTCATCTTGAAAGATATTACTGAGTGGAGCTGGGAATGCATTTGTTGAATAAATTATGACCCGCGGATGTTTGCAGCCTAATGCTCACAGAAAAATATCCCTTACCCTCAGCTTCTTGGAAATGTTTAGCTTTCATGTGCATATACTTTTAACTTGAAGCCATCTCATGTTGGTTTCAGATGCGAGCTTAGAGACAATATAAAAGAGGCAAAAATATCTATAAACAATATTGACCAATGACTGACTGATCAAACATTTTCTCTTAGCTTTGAAGGCAAATGTGAATGCAAGTTTAAGCATAGCAATTATTAGCAGAAAAGCTACAACTTCTGTGGCTGTGGCCCCCAGTCTTGCGGACTAATAGTACTTGAAGGAACTGCATGTAGCCTGTACTCTTACAGTAAAAAAGTATTACAGTCACACCTGAGCCTGGTTTGCCAATGCCTTAACCTGCATACAGAGGATACACAAGTGTTTTCAGCATATGGACAGGCCATGCCTCATGTGGAAGCTCAGAACCTTCAGAATTCACTGTAGCATTGATTAATGACCTGCAGCCATGCAGCTGCTGGGCTTTAGGATTCAGTCCTTTTAGGTTTAAATCAACTGGATTTCAGCCACGAAGGTTTCTCATTCTGGCTCATTCTGCTTTCTGATTGGATAATCGTCTTGATAACCAGTTGTGTCCATAGAGATAAGTTTAATGCCATACAGTGGAATAGATCTTGGCAAAGCCTTTACATCTCCATGGCGACAAGCAGGTCGTAGAATCTCCACCTGAACAGTTCCATAGTGCACCTTTAATGACCTAACAAAGTGGCTATATCATCCTACATAAATTTGCTCATAACTTCTGCAGAGGTACCCATTACAAGTGTTAGCTTAGATGTAATTTAACTTACTTTGAAGAGGCAATTTCACAACCAGGAGAATATAAGAATATAAAAGAGTTTGGGTGACTGGCTAGGCTAACAACCTTTATCATTGACTATAGTGAATGCTTAACAACTTCTAAACTGCTACTTAAAACGCTGCTCCCACAATCCCCATCGTACCAATGTAGATAGTGACAGCTCTTGATTACAAAGTGTCCCTAACTGTCAGGCCTGCCTTTCAGTTTCACTTTTGATCTATTAAAATTGTTCAACCTTTTCATAATGATCGCCTCTCTTCTGTTTATTGCGTCTATGTAGCCTTTTCTCTGCACATTACCATCAGCTACGAGTGGGCAGGTCTCGCATGTGGCTTTAAACCTGGCGAATCTTCAGCGCTGTCCTCCTCTCCTTTTCAAAATGATGGTGTTTGACATTTAATCTGTGGGCTGCACAAACTGTCTGGACTCATAATGACACATGCATATGAATGAGGCTTCCACTCACCTGTGATAGCAAACCCCGGCCGTTTCCAATGTTTACCCGCTGTAGATTGATGTAGATTATTACTGTGGTACTTAGGCTGATAGGAGTTGGTTATAAAACTGGTTTAATTTGAAAGTTTCTCTTACAGATCACGTGTCAGTGGGTGGACTCGGAGATAGTTTCTACGAGTATCTGCTCAAGGCCTGGCTCATGTCGGACAAGACGGACGAGGAGGGAAAGAAGCTGTACTATGACGCTTTACAGGTATTAGACAAATGCATACTAAATGTTAATATGAGTCCTGATTCCACATTTTAGAATGGTTTTGAACAGTATATGACCACATGGTAATATCAAAGAGGTGGAAATTACAAATTAAAGTAAATAAGACTATTTTTAATCATTGTGGTATTGAAACCGGTATCAAGTATCCTCATTTCCTCCAAAATCAAGTGTGTAATTTCAGTATTGATTTGAGTCAGCACAATAATGTACGCTCTTAATAATGCTTATATAGTGCTTCTCCAGATGCTCACTTTAAGATTTGTGCATTATTCATTCACTCCACACTCAGTGATGGTAAGCTACTGTTGTAGCCACAGCTGTCCTATGTTAGACTGATGAAAATGAGGCTGCTGATCTGTGCCATTGCCCCCCAACCACCACAAACACACATACCATATTCATACTAAGCAATGTGGCAAGGATACAACAAACGTTTTGCTGCTGTTGCCCAACTTTGATACTTGCTATTCCCAGTGGCCTCCCTTCCAAACGCTAACCAGGTCCAACCCTGTTTAGCCTCTGAGAACTGGAGAGATCTTTGACAAGGAGGTTGGGCCACACATTTGCACGTTCATTGTATTGTGTTTTTGAATAACTGTTTTAATCACATTAAGGACACTATAGAACAAACAGCACTTTAAAACTTTTACTTCATAACCAACCTGATTATGTGTTTCACCATCACAAGTCACTAGACAAATACAACGGTACAGTAAATTCAAATGCAGTCATTACATTAATAACCTACATCAACTTGTAGAATAGCAAAAAGAGTGTGTTTTGTTGTTTTTTTTAATAAACTGTTTGTTCCGTAAATGACCCTTTCATCTTTTTCTGACCCTCGCGACTCTCCTGTAGAACATTGGTAGTCGATTCTCTGAGACTTGGCTCACACGACACATTGCTCAAAAACAAACAGAGGACAAATGGATTCTCTGCTTCTCTCCAATACAGACGCAGAAACACACAACCTCTAACTCCTTGCCACTATTAAACTATAGACTAGAGTGCTCTGCATAGATTTTTTCCAACCCCCTCTGTGGCTAAATCAAAGCCTGTTAGATAATAGTGTCCAGAAAACATAACAATTCTCTTGCACTTCTTCAACTCTACAGGGAACAAGAGTGAATTTCTATGCTGTAGTTTGATTCATGGGTATACATTGATAACAACATTTCTTTCAATTGCTATCTTGAGAAGTTGGCAGATGGGAGACAGACAGCACAGACTTATTTGTAGAAGACAGATGAACTTGAACTAACAACAAACCCGCTCTCCTGAAGTGAACCCACACATTCAGAAGTCAAAGGGTCTAAACAAATGTAAGCTGTGGTGATGCATGGGGTCACAGCTGGAGGAGACTGATTGGCTGCTGGTTATGTAACACGGAGCAACCAACTACGACCCCTAAAGCACTCAGACTGCAGGAAGGTGAAATGCATATTATAGGTCACAACAGCGGCTTTGTGGTCACAGTGTTCACCCACAAATTTAAATGTCGGCAGTTCCATCCCAGCTTAATATGTAGATCATGTTGGAGAGATATATGAAATAGTGTTGTCCTGATACTAAAATTTCAAACTCAATATTAATACTAAGGAAAAGGGAAAACAAAGCAATGCAATGCCATTTTTAACACATAATAATAATAGTTTCTTTAATATTACCATGTGGTCTCATGTCAGTTATGTTAAGATCAAGAAAGCAAAAGCAAAATTTAAATCTGTCAACTGGACAAATTGTTGTAGGAGTCCAGTTTTGTCCATTTGACATATTAAAATTTTGTCTTTTGCCATGGATCAGACCTGAACGACTGAGGGATTACAGACATAAGATCAATTATAAAACTGTTTTTGTCAATTTTTTTTTCAGTATCAATACTTGTTCAAATGAATATCCAGTTTCCAAACGCGCTGTAGTATTAATTCGAGCTGTAATATTGGGTTTAGATTTTTCTGACAACCCTAAAATGAAACAACCCTGGCATGTGCAAGTAGTATTGGGAGACACTGTTAAATTGTGTCCAGAATTAGCTTAAAAATTTGAGACAAAAATACAGATACTGGAGCGATGTGACATGCTTTGAAGCCTTACTGTTACTGAGCCACTGAAAGCAGGTTGTAGGGAAGGTCAACATATGGCTTTTCAACATAAAGGTATGACTAAATAACACTCGCACTGCAGGCTAACGTTAATGCTAGCTTCAGCCTTTAGATTATAACAAGATAGAATAGACTATTTAAACTTTTTCACTTTATGTTGTAGGCGATCGAGACCAACCTGATGAGGAAGTCGAGCAGTGGTCTGACCTACATCGCGGAGTGGAAGGGCGGGCTGCTGGAGCATAAAATGGGACACCTCACCTGTTTCGCTGGAGGCATGATCGCCCTAGGAGCCGATGGTGCGCCCAGTGACAAGACCGGACACCAGATGGAGCTCGCAGCCGAGATTGCACGCACCTGCCACGAGTCGTACGTCCGCACAGGTAAAGCTATCCATGGATTCCGGGGTAGTTCTGATGTAGTCCTGGTGTAGTCCTAGTTCAGTCCTGTCAAAATCCAGTTTTGGCTATGACTGGGCCAAGTCCTTCATGGATATTCTAGTCTAATTGACAACACATTACCTTTTTTTTTTTTTTTTGCTCCATTAGGTGTTAAAATCATACTTTTTCTTATCTTACACATTTTATTATACAAGTTAGATATTTTGTTACACATTAGGTATATGCGTAGTGACTATTAGAAACATTTTACTGAACCTCTTTGAGCAATTAAATCAGTCTTGAGGTTGAGTGTGTGGGCTGCTGATTTACTGCAGTCTCTTCAGTGCTGTCTGTCTTTTGATGATGTTTTATCTTTGGTAGCTTTGAAGCTGGGTCCAGAGGCTTTCCGTTTTGATGGAGGAGTGGAGGCCATCGCCACTCGACAGAACGAGAAGTACTTCATCCTGCGGCCAGAAGTCATTGAGACGTACATGTACATGTGGAGGTTCACACATGACCCCAAGTACAGAGAGTGGGGCTGGGAGGCTGTGCAGGTGAGATAACACTGTAGTGCAGACTAGCAGTCCCTTAAAGTGCAGATCACAGGTTAGACCATACATTTCACGTAAACGTAGTTAAAACAATTCTATTCAGGTTACTGCTTCTAGTTTGACAATTTTGTTCAAGTTTATAATTTTACTTTCTGGTTTGACATGAGCAGCCAGTATGACATATGTAGAGGTACAGCCACGACCATAATCTAAGCAAGAGTCAACAGTTTTCTAATTTACACAATTACAATAGTTATGATTAGACAAAAAAAATGACAACACCTTAATTTTGTTAAATGAAGGTTTAAGTTAACGGAGAAATGCCTTCCTTGTGCATAAATTGTCCCTGCATTTTGGATGGAATTTTCTGTTGATGAAGGAGGTATTCTGTTTCATAACTCGGTGCTTCCTCCTGTATTTTTGTACTTATTCTCAACCAATTATCCACAAACTGACACCTAACTGCAAAGAAACTATGGTAAATATTTACCACAGATACTACCCAACCTAACTAAATAATAATTACCGGTAGATAAACATGAAAACCTGTCATATGCACAAGAAAAGTAGAACTCAAAATGCGGAAGAGCTGCTACTTGTGGTCTTAAATGAGGTACGCCTTGGATTGTGAATTGCAGTTTGAACATTTAAAAATGCACACTTAAATCCCAAAAATGTGGTTATTTTTCTTCCACACAAGTAACTTATGAAGCTTATGGAGGGGTAAGTAATGACTGGCATTGAGTTAACTATTTTAACGTTTGGTATTACTGGGTTTTTTTTAAATATTTGTTTTATACATTTTTACCTGTTAAACATGTCAGTGTCACACTTTTTATGATAAGCAATGGATTTATTCTGTGGAAATATTACTTTGCGCCACTCACCCATTGCACCAAATACTAAAATGTAAAACTGCTACATTATTTTCAAGCAGAGGCCTGGGAGCAGAACACATATGTCAGCCAGCACTACTGTTATGGCTCATGTGAGAATATAGTCAAATGGTTTCAACCACGATTGCTCAAAGTTGATATGCCATTTTATTTGAGTGTCATAGCCAACTAAATCATTGTATTTGCCACTTTGCCTAGGCTTTGGAGCAGCACTGTAAAGTCGAAGGAGGCTACACTGGACTGAGAGACGTCTATGCCACCAGTCCAAACCACGATGATGTTCAGCAGAGCTTCTACTTGGCCGAAACGCTCAAGTAAGACCTGTCTCTCTCTGTCCCCTTTGCTCACGTACTCTCATGATTGTCCTGTCACTGCGTTTTTACCACATGACGGCGCTCCTCATATCACCGTGACAACCTATCCCACATGTCAAGTGTACAGTGTTTGATTTATGTAGCCCTGCGGGGAAGGTCAGGCGGAGTCTAGTCTATTCTGACAGACAAACCTCCAAAGATAAGCTGAAGTTTATAATTCCAAGCAGGTAGGATTGTGACCATTGAGTAACCTCTTCAACATGGTAGGAGGGGTAATGAGACAGAAGAAAGGTGAATGTTTGCCCCCAAAAATGATTAATTTGATTTATGGACACTTAAGACACATATATTGCTCTATTCATTCATGGTAAGCTACTGTAGCCATGAGCTGCCAATTTGCACCAACGATTTCTGCCACGTCCACAGATCACTCATTACTCATTACCTTTATACACACAAGGGCAAAAGGTTGCTCAAAGGAATAACATCAGAAGGCACTGGTTGGAGATGAGATCAATCCACTCTGGTACCTAACCTCCCCCTACTATGTTTGAAACAAATAATGGTCAATAACGCAGCTCAATTTATCAAGTCTTATTTTTAAGCCAGTTAAAAAGTACACGCATGTCTTCAGATGTCGCCAGCAACTTATCACTCCCTTCAAATAGTCCTTTATATTTTGACTTGAGTGGGTTCATGTCTAAATTTGGGAGTGTGAATGTCGTGCATGTGGAGTGTGAGCTGTGCTATGATAAACGCACCACAAGCCTCGCACCAAGTTTGGGTTTTCCTATACAGTTATGACGTTTCACTAGTACCAAGAATAAATGCTCTTCAAGTTATTAGCAGTTGCTTGGGTATAATATTTATAATAGGAACCGCTTAGGTAGCAACCCGCATGCTAGGCTGTGTCTGCTGAATGTCTCTCCCACTCATTACGTCCTTTTCACACTGATATCAATATTAGCAAATAAAGTTGCATCTAAACATAAGGCTAGAGACTAAATGATCAATATAATAAAACATTTCTTACATCTATGTCTTGAAATTAAAAAAAAAAGACGTAATTTCACAGCCTCAGTACTCCTCATACTCTGATCTGGTACAGCTTGCGACATTTACTGCACTACACAATAAATTAGGTGAGGAGGAACATATCAGGACATCTCAATATAAGCGTGCAGTAGTGATTAACATAATTTGACAATAGAAATGCTTAGAACAAGTCTGGTGGTTATTCATAGACTTAAAAGCTGCGCAGGGTTTCTGTCTGTGAGATAACAATCCTGGGAATTTTAAATGAAACCAGCATGAACAAAGCTAAACACAACTATAAGTATGTTTTTAATGACGGAACAATAGTCTAACACAGCTCAAAAGTGAATTGTGCTTAATATTTGTTGACAGGAATCTGGTTGCCTTCCATCTTCACAAATATCACCTAAACATACTTTCTGTAAAATCATTGGGAGGTTTTCTTATCTTTTATTGGACTGGGCCGGCCTCCGAATTACATCCCAAAATCCACATGAAATACGACTGTTGTTTATGCCTGAACGTTCCCCGATGGAAATGCGGCAAATAAAAACGTCTCATTACCATCATTTCACATTAAGAGCTGCCCACGGACAACTAGAGGGCCGATATATGGAAGCAATTGACCACCAGCCCGGACAGCACCACAATAATTGCCCCATACGTCAAGAGGCATCATAACCACAGTAACAGCATCACAGGCCCTGCTAGACATTAGAAAATATCCATCAGTTTAGCACCAGACCATAACTTCTGTTCGCTAATGTTTCTTGGGCGTATTGGCTTTGAGCGCTTTGACACTTTCCGGATTCGTCTCTGTCACTGCCAAAGATTTACTTTACACAGAGTTCAATCAATCAACACTTTATCCACAAGGGGCACAGGCGCTAAGAGGCAGAGGGATGGGGCCAAAAATACAGGACAATCAACAACATTTTACTTTGCGGCGTATGTAAAGACCATTAAAACAACACTGGATAAGTCGAGTTCAGCTGCTATAGATGAGGAACTAAAGATGAAGTTGAAGAAGCATAGTATATACTGAAAGAAAATATAATTATGTCAACTGGATAAAAGTTTTTAAGAGTGAATAAGGTTTGTATCTCATCCAGGTAGCTTCTACAGTTGTGACAGGGGTAAGTCACTGAAACCAACACACCCTAGTACTACTTTTATAGACTGATTCAGTAGAACAGTTTAAAATAGTTCAAAATGGTTGATCGAAGAACCATAATAAAAACCGAACTGAGATTGAGAAAGTATATCTATTTAATCTAAATTTTGGCATTCATTTCATTTTTTATAGCTGTTGGAGAAATGGAGCCGATCCAAAATAACTAACTACATCCCCACTCACTCACTCTATAAACATCTCAGTGCTGAAAGATGTACTTATATTGTTGTAAAATTCATTACAGCACTGACCACAGGCTTACATAACTCCATCTTTCAAAAACCCGTCTCCTGTGACAATTCATCTTCAGCTCCGACATAACTTTCAATATTTGTTTTATGGCCGCCCCTGTGATGAAATCTTCGATAAATAGTGCAAACATTGACCTCAGAAGTGCAAAAACGCATTGGTCTAGAATCTCAATGTGGAACACTCGATCTTCAACATTTAAAAATTGTTATTTAAAAAATCACATTCACGTCAAACTCATATTATTTTCCTTTCGTCTGCTCCACAAATAAAAGCCTAAATTTGCGTGCTGCTGTAGGAATTCCATCAGATGTAAAGCACAGAGCAGCATTGAAGTCATTTCTCTATTAAAAAGTATGTTTGTTTTTTCACATTCACAATACTCATTTTTATGCAATTTATGCTTCAAACTGAACAAGATTAGAGCCAAAAACAGAACTCATCGCTCTTACAGTGAGTAATACTTCAGAGAGGCACAGACTTTTAACTTGATTATAGCACTCAGTCTTTTTTAACATGTAACCACTTGAGAACATTTAACACTTTTTTTTCACAAACATGCTAGAAGTCTACAAGATGGTGAGGATTACCTTTTTCCACCTCACACCCTTCACATCACAGAAGGTCATAATGAAAATGTTCAAATCCCATCTCCCTCCTCTGTGCGTCACACGTCCACTGGGCTGTACAAGCTGTCAAAGCTGACTATTTGTTTTAGGGTGAGCTTTGGAGCAGCCTGCCTGTCTGCACATGTCCCAATCTCTCATTCATATACGGGCCGTGGCATTTACGCCAAAGGGCAGAGGGCGGCCGAATACAGATGAGAGGGCGTGCGGCTAAATAAATTCACTCAAAGATCCTGTGGCTCACGCTGGGGTCTTACAACAATCAGGAACTGTGTCTGTGCATGCTACGTGGGCATTATTATTCTGCAGTTGTAATTAAAATGATTCACTCTTATTCACACACCCTGTTATATAGTCTCTAAACTGTACCATGTTAGCTGTGATGTGGCTCATAATATAATGGATCTAGCCTTGGTGATTACATTCAAATAGATGTGTGGAAGATAGGTTAGAATTATTAGCATTAGCAACATTGTTCTTCTTGGCATGTCAGTGTAAATTATGCTGATGCTATTCAGTTATACGTTGTATTGTTATACAACCAGGCATTTTGATCTCAGTATAACAGGATGATAAGAATCACATTACCCTCACTCAGATAACCTGGGTTACAGTGTTACCAAACTGAATCTAGATAGTGGTGTTGGAAAATGGCATAGAAAACCATGCTGAACAGTTGCACACAAAGCCTGGTACCTGGATTAACATTTGATCCCATTCATTTTAATAAGACACCAAAATGAAACCATCTTTTTTATGTTTTAGACAGTGTTTGTTGTTGATATATTTGCTATATTTGCCATCAAATATCAAGAGTCAATGTCTAACTTCCACTTGTTAGAGTGGTGCTTGATGAAATAAAACTAACATGTAATTGTCAAACTGATTTATTTTGGTGTGATTTGTCCAGCCAGAAATGTTTTTATGTTTTTGGTTTGTTTGTTTTTATCCTAATTTTGGAGCTAGTCATTACTTCAATAAATGACAAAACTTCCACCCAAAATGCAGGTATACTGTTTATAAACACTGGACATGTCTATATTTGTCGTAATGTCACACCACAGACTGTATAAACAACTGCACCAAGGGAATGTTGTCACCCATAGAGTTCAACTCAAATGAAACTCATGGCTAGCTCGTGGCTAGCAGTTATAGCGGCCAATTTGGAGCTGCGTACCATAGTTGGAATTCCGTCCGTGAGTATCATAGCAACCAAAGAACCAATCCAGAGCGAGGCTGTTGAAGATAATGGCCCTTTCCGCCCGCACCACTGGTTTAACAGGAATCAGGCACTTAGCAACGCTGTCAATCAAACCTGTTGCTAACGCTAGCAGGAGTGACCTTGGGGAAAAGAAGGCGCCTGATTTGTCTGTCATTAATGTTCGTATCTTGAATTACGGACTAAAGGGCTAAAAAAAATTACCAGGATTATGTAGAGTGGGTTAATACAAAAATTTTACAACTAAAATGACAAGCCTGACAGCAGCAGTTACAGAGAGAGGGACAACAGTTTTTCTGCGTCATGTGCACCCCCTGTGTGGACCGCGGCGGCTAGTGTGTTAGCTATGTCCATTTATATATACAGTCTATGCACCACACAGACATTGTATACTAAAAAGTATATTTCTTTTGTTCACAGGTATCTGTACTTGCTGTTCTCAGACGACGACCACCTTCCATTCGAGCATTGGGTCTTTAACACCGAGGCCCACCCACTACCGGTCCTCAGGAGGGACAAAACAGACAGACCCAACGAGGTGGAGTAACGCCCTCACTGGAATAAGAGCACAAACCTCTCTATCCTATCCTGTGTAACTGAGCCTGCCCCAGCGTCGCCCCAGGACTCTTCTGGACTGGATTTTTAAAAATAAATGATAAAATCGGGAGTTGGATTTCGTAATTTAATTTTTTTGTTTTTCTTTTTCTTGGTCCAATGCTGGGCCTTCACTGCCAGATAATGCAGTTAGTCCGAATGTAATAAAGACTAATACATATCTTCAGCGGCGCGGGGGAAGACTGCGTGGCTTTGTGTAAATGACTCTTGGGATTATTTAAGAGATTTTCGGAGGTACAATCGGACAGTTGTGGCACCATTTGTTCACTGTTTTGTTGTGCGTCGTTGCATCTCAAAGTCAAAGACCCAAAGCGGCTAAACTGTTTTGAGGATCATAAGACTGACTTCACAAACGCTTTTCTCTCAACAACTTTCCAGCGCTTTTCAGATAAACTTGTAAACTAAAACCAAACTTTTGAACTGTTTTTGTGATTTTGGACTCTACCTACCACTGACTTCAATGTTTCCCCACTTAAAGTTATTATTTAAGGGTTGTTCTGCATTTGCACTATGTTCCTAAAGAGGTTTGGTCATTCTTGGTTTTACCAAAATGATATTTTTTCACACGCTGTCATTATTGTATGTTTAATCCTGGTCCAGGTTTTCATCTTCAAATTCATCCAAAAATATTTCACATTTTTTTGGTCCAGTTAAAGGCTCTGTTACTGATTTTTACTGTCTAGTTAATTTTAAACAGTTTGCAGCTGTCACTTTCTAAGGCATTCCTTTGCTGCCACAGTAATGCTAACAACAAATAGCATGCTAATGGTGCACGTTCACCTTCTCCTGTTTATAATTGAAAGCGGGCAATACATTACGATTTTATTTTGAATCTTAAGAGCTGCTTTTACGACATATCTGTACTGGGAATGAAGAAATTTTACTCAACTACATGGACAAAAATCAGGTACAGCCACTTTAACATTGTAGTCTGACGTCCAAAGATAAATATTTTGCATTTTCTTGTGAATTTTGAAGGTGCACTCTGACTTTTCTCCATCAAAAAAGTTATATATTGCACCTTTTAAACCTATTGACCTATAATGGCTTACACTTGTAATGCTGGAGGCGCCTGAGATTGGTGGTAGTACATTGAAAAGCTAACCACTCTGCCACTCTGTTCCCTGATTTAAATAAAAGACAATGCTCCATATAAAAGTTATACATGACAGCGGGCAGGCGGAGTAAATTGTGAACAAATAGTCGTGACCAAACCTCTCAGATGCGTCTTGTTGCTCCATCCACTTGAGTAGGACACACTGTAAGATGTTTCTCCTCTGTGAGGGGACAAACACACGTTTTCAATACACCATCTCAGCTTCATCACACGGCCGTAGTACCCTCACTGTCCACACTGGGGCGCTCGTATCTATAACAGGTGGTCACACATTGATGTTATATTTGTGTTTAGTTTACAACAGCAGCCAGATTGAGCCGGTTTAGTCTTTTATTTAGTGCCTTCACTGTTTAGTCTGAGGAAGTAGCAACTCATACAAGCCTACTGCACGCAACGGTAACATCAGCTTCTATGGTATTTTTCATGTCAAAGAAACATACTGAAAATGCACGCCCCATATTTGTGTAAAACTATTTGAATGTAATAATTTTGTATTTGGTTCCATGTACTTGGTCTTTGCGTCAATGATTTCTCACCAGCTAATTAAGTTTGACTACACTGACACCTGGTGGAGAAATATAGACTGTGCAGTTTCCATGAGACGGCTTCAGGAACATGGTGGAACATAACTGTGGTGTGTTCACGTCAGTCAGGTAAATGATTTGTTTTTTTTATCAAACGCTAAATACACTATATGTCGTCTCATGATGGTTTTGAGCCTGATAATCTCGTTGCATTGTGAGAATTTTACTTTTTATTTGTGCTGAGGTTTGCTGAATTGGTCTTGACTTTAGAAGTTATCAAAAAGACTTTCAGCAGATCTAAAAATGTTTCATGTTTGGGCATTATTTGAGGGCCAGCTGTTTTAAATAATCAAATGGAATGTTTTAGCCCGCAAGCAAACACTAGTATGTTATTAATAGTAATTGCAGTTGGTCTTGTAAAGCTGTTGGTAACATCCATCCAACACTATGACTTAATACAGGTGAAATGATGGTAAACACCAGTGTACAATGTAATCTACTGGAGGGGTTTGTACTGTAGCTCGTTCCTGTTGGTGGTTTTCAGATTCTCGACTGTGAGGACACTCCCAGATGAGGGGCAAGGGCCAGATTTATCCACTGGTTACATTGTACTTTACCATGAAATATCCAAAAGATAAATGCACAAATGTTGAACCTGATCATTTCTATTAGTGACTATACCCTTACAATATTTCCACAAAATCTGCATTAAATCATATTCACTTTAGCTGCCCTCATCTGTGGGAATAATTGGCCCATAGAGTGTCGTGATGGCATCTGAAACCCACCGATCGGCCCAAATTGCTCGAGATAATCCCATTCACAACTAGCTTTACTGTAAAAGTGAATGTCTCTTCAGCTCTTTGTTGTTTTTGGATCTAGGAACATGATTTTTTTGTGAATGGAAAGCACAACGGCCCCATGTGCAGAGGTGATGGAGGTGATGCACACATGTAGAATTCCGTATGACATGGACAAAGGACAGAACAGTGACACTGCTCCACTCTTTTACTGTCACAGCTTTAGTATCTGGAGGAGCGCCACTTTATTTAGTTTTCTTTTTAGCGTGAAGGAAAGGTTTTTAAATTTTCTGTAAAGATTGATCTAAAATGGCCCCCTGTCCAACTTCCTATTACGTAGTGAAGTCCATAAACTTTATCGTAGGTGGGTTATATCAGGGGTACAAATTATATATATATGCATATATTTATCCATAGCAATGATCAATAATAAGAATAGTGCATTCAATTTTAAAAGTCCTTTAGTCATTAGAGTCATCTTCTATTTGTTGCTCTTTTCACTTTTGGGGTGTTTTATTGCTTGACATAAGCAATTTTAAGGAATATTATATTTTTTATTATAGTGTTTATTGTTTCTATAAAATAATTCATATATATTGGATATTGGTGATCTGAATTCATAACTTTAAAAGCATTCTGGGGCTAGTTGGAATGTACTGTACTGTTAGGCCAGTGAAGTATCTGAGTTGTCGTTTATAGGATGTAAGATTTGTCCCAAGCAGGTTTACATTTACATTTATTGATAATAATTAAAACACTGTTTGCTCTCCACAACTCTCCTACATATGAACTTTTCTACATAAATACAACTAAAATATGTAGCAAACATAGGAACATTTGTATGTTGTATTTTGATTTCATGAGCTTTAAAATGCTGAAACAGTGAAATAAAGTGAGATTATTTTCTGTCTGTTGTGGGATGAATGAATTCTCAGCCCTGTTTGGCTTTGGGACCATCCGTTCTTTAACTTTCTGTGCTCTCAATGGTTGAAACGTTTCTTGGTGATTCTTGTTGACTTATTGTTGACTCCTTGTTGTGTTCAGTACCTTTCTGTTGTGAATAAGTGAAGTGGGATCCGACTCTTGAGCCAGTTTTACTTCAGAAGCAGATGTTTGAACTGAAACTGTGTCTGATGAGAAACTTGTGTGAATTTGAATTTGTGAAACCTCAGAAACGTCTTGTACAGAAAATTGCTGATAATCATTCCATTGCACATAGTTTACTTTGTTTATATGCAATATTTTAATTTGTGGGGAATTGTTTTTGATGTGTTGATATTCTTAATATAATTATTATTCTAGAAAAGTGTAAATATTCCATTGGAGCAGGTGAGCCGCTCTACTTTCTATAAATCTCCTGGATATTGAAAATGATATTAAGAGCAGCAGACTTTTTAATAAACTATATTTGTTACACTTCTATTGTGAATAAAACCCTTTTAATAAACACTGTTTCCTGGTTTCATTTTCAAATAGATTATTATTATTTTTTTTTTTTTAATCATGAGTTGGACAAGTGGAGTGATGGGACTTTCGACTCCTTTATGGAATCCAAATCTTTTGGATCCGTTCCTTTCAAAGAGCCGTTTCTTTTAAATGTTTTATTTACATGACAGAAGCCAATGTGAGGACTCACTTTATCAGCAAACTAATAACAGAAATGACCAAGGCTTACATGTGTTTAAAATGGTTCAGACTGAGAGTGGGAGTGTGTTTACTCTTTCAAATTATGCAGGATTTAAATAAAACATTACACTCCAATAATAATTCAAAAACTGATAATATGATGCCAAATCAGTTTTCGTTTCTTTTTTTTGTGCACAAATCTCTCACTCGTGTCGCCTGCTCTGTTTCTATGCTGATTCTTGCGTTGGTTCTGTGTTGATCAGTGTAAAAATGCATAGAAACTATAAAGAAAAATAATCAGTTATTTTAAAAACTGAGACCCGGTTCTAACTATTCACACTAAGGAACTGTTCAAAAGAGTCGTCCACAAACGTCACATCACCAGACAAGTGAAACATGGCTACTCCATCCATCCATCCATTTTCTTCCGCTTATCCGGGGCCGGGTCGCGGGGGCAGCAGTCTAAGCAGGGACTCCCAGACTTCCCTCACCCCGGACACGTCCTCCAGCTCCTCCGGTGGGACCCCAAGGCGTTCCCAGGCCAGCCGAGAGACATAGTCCCTCCAGCGTGTCCTGGGTCTTCCCCGGGGCCTCCTCCCGGTGGGACATGCCCAGAACACCTCCCTAGGGAGGCCTCCAGGAGGCATCCTGAGCAGATGCCCGAGCCACCTCAGCTGGCTCCTCTCAACGTGTAGGAGCAGCGGCTCTACTCCGAGCTCCTCCCGTGTGACCGAGCTCCTCACCCTATCCCTAAGGGTGCGCCCGGCCACTCTGCGGAGGAAACCCATTTCGGCCGCTTGTATCCGCGATCTTGTCCTTTCGGTCATTACCCAAAGCTCATGACCATAGGTGAGGGTAGGAACGTAGATTGACCGGTAAATCGAGAGCTTCGCCTTCCGGCTCAGCTCCTTCTTTACCACAACGGACCGATACAGCGACCGCATCACTGCAGACGCTGCACCGATCCGCCTGTCAATCTCACGCTCCATCCTTCCCTCACTCGTGAACAAGACCCCGAGATACTTAAACTCCTCCACTTGGGGCAGAGACTCACCACCCACCCGGAGAGAGCAAACCACCTTTTTCCGGTCGAGAACCATGGCCTCGGATTTGGAGGAGCTGATTCTCATCCCAGCCGCTTCACACTCGGCTGCAAACCGCCCCAGTGCCTGCTGCAGGTCCTGGCTCGAAGAAGCCATCAGGACAACATCATCTGCAAACAGCAGAGATGAAATCCTGTGGTTCCCAAACCAGACCCCCTCCGGCCCCTGGCTGCGCCTAGAAATTCTGTTCATAAATATAATGAACAGAACCGGTGACAAAGGGCAGCCCTGGCGGAGTCCAACATGCACCGGGAACAGGTCTGACTTACTGCCGGAAATGCGAACACAGCTCCTGCTCCGGTCATACAGGGACCGGACAGCCCTTAGCAAAGAGCCCCGGACCCCATACTCCCAGAGCACCCCCCAAAGGACACCACGAGGGACACGGTCGAATGCCTTCTCCAGATCCACAAAACACATGTGGACTGGTTGGGCATACTCCCATGAGCCCTCGAGGACCCGATGAAGAGTATAGAGCTGGTCCAGTGTTACACGACCAGGATGAAAACCACACTGCTCCTCCTGAATCCGAGGTTCGACTATCGGTCGGATTCTCCTCTCCAGTACCCTGGAATAGACCTTACCGGGAAGGCTGAGGAGTGTGGTTCCCCTGTAATTGCAACACACCCTCCGGTCCCCCTTCTTATACAGAGGGACCACCACCCTGGTCTGCCACTCCACAGGTACTGTCCCCGACCGCCACGCGATGTTGCAGAGACGTGTCAGCCAAGACAGCCCCACAACATCCAGAGACTTGAGGTACTCAGGACGGATCTCGTCCACCCCCGGAGCCTTGCCACCGAGGAGCTTGCCAACCACCTCAGTGACTTCAGCCAGGGTGATGGACGAGTCCGCCTCTGGGTCCCCAGTTTCTGCTTCCTCCTCGGAAGACGTGACAGTGGGATTGAGGAGATCCTCAAAGTATTCCTTCCACCGCCCGACAACATCCCCAGTCGAGGTCAGCAGCTCTCCACCCGCACTGTAAACAGTGTTGGTGAAGCACTGCTTCCCCCTCCTGAGGCGTCGGACGGTTTGCCAGAATCTCTTTGAGGCCGTCCGATAGTCCTTCTCCATGGCCTCCCCGAACTCCTCCCAACCCCGAGTTTTTGCCTCTGTGACCGCCCGAGCCGCGGCACGCTTGGCCCGCCGGTACTCATCAGCTGCCTCAGGAGTCCCATGAGCCAACAAGGCTCGATAGGACTCCTTCTTCAGCTTGACAGCATCCCTTACTTCCGGTGTCCACCACCGGGTTCGGGGATTGCCGCCGCGACAAGCACCACAGACCTTACGACCACAGCTACGAGCAGCCGCATCGCCAATAGAGGTGGAGAACATGGCCCACTCGGAGTCCATGTCTCCAACCTCCCCCGGGATCAGGGAGAAGCTCTCCCGGAGGTGGGAGTTGAAGACCCCTCTGACAGAGGGCTCCGCCAGACGTTCCCAGCAGACCCTCACAATGCGCTTGGGCCTGCCAGGTCTGTCCGGCTTCCTCCTCCGCCAGCGGATCCAACTCACCACCAGGTGGTGATCAGTTGACAGCTCCGCCCCTCTCTTCACCCGAGTGTCCAAGACACGCGGTCGGAGGTCAGATGACACGACAACAAAGTCGATCATCGACCTCCGACCTAGAGTGTCCTGGTGCCACGTGCACCGATGGACACCCTTGTGCTCGAACATGGTGTTTGTTATGGACAAGCTGTGACTAGCACAGAAGTCCAATAACAAAACACCCCTCGGGTTCAGATCGGGGAGGCCGTTCCTCCCAATCACGCCCCTCCAAGTGTCACTGTCGTTACCCACATGGGCGTTGAAGTCCCCCAGGAGAACAACGGAGTCCCCAGTTGGTGCACTGTCTAGTACCCCTCCCAGGGACTCCAAGAAGGCCGGGTACTCTGCACTGCTGTTTGGCCCGTAGGCCGACACAACAGTGAGAGACCTGTCCCCGACCCGAAGGCGCAGGGACGCGACCCTCTCGTTCACCGGAGTGAACCCCAACACGCAGCGGCTGAGCTGTGGGGCAATGAGCAAGCCCACACCAGCTCGCCGCCGCTCCCCGCGGGCAATGCCAGAGAAATGGAGTGTCCAACCCCTCTCAAGAAGTTGGGTTCCAGAGCCCAAGCTGTGCGTGGAGGTGAGGCCGACTATATCTAGCCGGTAACGCTCAACCTCCCGCACAAGCTCAGGCTCCTTCCCCCCCAGCGAGGTGACGTTCTACGTCCCCAGAGCTAGTCTCCATGTCCGGAGATCCGGTCGTCGAGGTCCCCGCCTTCGACTGCCGCCCGAATCTCTTTGCACCCACCCCAAATGGCTCCTCCCGCAGGTGGTGGGTCCACGGGAGGACGGCCCCACGTCGTTCCTTCGGGCTGGGCCCGACCGGGCCCCGTGGGGAAAGGCCCGGCCACCAGGCGCTCGCTGGCGAGCACCCACCCCAGGCCTGGCTCCAGGGTGGGGCCCCGGTAACGCCAGTCCGGGCAACGTAACTGGCCTTGATCTTCTTCTTTCCATGGGGGGCTTCTGAACCGCTCTTAGTCAGACCCGTCTCCCAGGACCTGTTTGCCATGGGTGACCCTACCAGGGGCATGAAGCCCCCGACAACATAGCTCCCAGGATCATTTGGGTGCTCAAACCCCTCCACCACGTTAAGGTGGCGGTTCGGGGAGGTTAAAGGTAAACAACATGTAATGCTTAAAGGAACTTAAAACTGCACCGCCCTGAATTTTCATGAGCTCACAGCTGCTATGGTGGCCTAGGAAGGTCATGGTAAGATATCCTCTAATAATGATTATTTTGGGAAGACATCAGAGAATTGTTTTGGGAAGTGTTTTCTATCATCAGCCAGGTTCTGCTTACACCTGCTCACTCATTTACTTTTATAAAGTGACTCTTTTATTTCATGGGCATCATACTGAATATAAAGTACGTACACTGCACTGAGTTATGCAGAAACCAAACAAAAAAATGAATGAATTAACTCTTTTTGACCAAGGTCAGTACTACTGTCACTACTTTTGACAATGTTATACCATTGTTCTACTTTTGTGACATTGTCCTACACAGTCACTGACAAAAGTTTTATAATTTGTCTTTTAAAATCTACACTTGACTCTTACTGGAACATAAGAGAATAGACCTGGGCCTTAAAGCTGCACTATGTCAATTTCCTGATGAAGGGTGTCTCCATGGAGATATTATTGCTTTGCTTTTCCACAGTATGACATTACACATATGCATTTGCATTTATTCAACCCTGTGCTTGTATTTCTCAGAAAACTGTGAAAAACATGTGTTCATACTGTAGCAGGGACGCCTCTCCACAGATCTGACAAAAAGTTACATAGTGTATCTTTAAAGCTGCATTTGGAACACTTAAAACAGTCAAGTGAAAAAAATAATTTTATTTGCTCAAAAACACATGTACACTTTGATATATGTGGATTTCTTGTAATTGTGAAATTTGCTTTTGTGTAATAGACACAGCAATCCACCAGGGGGCACTATCAGACTTTGATTTTCTATTTGTAGATCCAGTGTCTTTCATGCCTCTG
Source organism: Periophthalmus magnuspinnatus (assembly GCF_009829125.3). Taxonomy (NCBI): domain Eukaryota; kingdom Metazoa; phylum Chordata; class Actinopteri; order Gobiiformes; family Gobiidae; genus Periophthalmus; species Periophthalmus magnuspinnatus. The sequence continues at coordinate 12,527,376 of NC_047149.1, forward strand.
CTCCCTGTAACCTTTACTTTTAGATTGGTTATTTAATAATGAAGGGCTATACAATTGTTCAGAAAATGTCCAGGCCCAAACTTCAGTGCTCTTCCTGCTTATATGACTGTGAATATGTAAAAATACTGTAGTACAATGTGTGTTATGTGAGGGCTAAATTAGTCCATGTTTGACGTCTGTGTTTCGCGTGACGTTCGCTTGAACGTCCTCCTGTTGCCATGGAAACACCAAACAAAAGACTGCTCTGCTCAGGATGAATTTAATCTTTTCAGGGATGTTATAACTGAACGTTAACCTCCGCGTTTAGCCTGGACTCTTTAGATGAATAATGTGTTTGGGTCCATCTCTATTCTCTCTACTGTTTCTCATTGTTAGTCTTTTTATTTTGGGCCTATTTGTCATTTTGTTTGTTCAATAAAAGGTGTTTCCATGGCAACAGGTTGCAGAGAATGCTGAATTGTCAGTAATGATGGCGCTTGGATGTAGATGACACTGGAGAGGAGGTGTATGTCCAGGTCAAAGGCACACGGGCTGGACTGTGAAGAGATCAGGCAGAACAGAACAAAGTAAAAGTAGTAAAGTACTACAAATGTTAGGTATCTGTACTGAAGTAAATTTTAAAGTGGATACTTTTTTGAGAATATGAGAGATACTTGACCGGTCAGTCTATGGTCCTACCCTCAGCTGTCGTCATGAGCTTTGGGTAATGACCAAAAGAACAAGACTGTGGACACAAGCGGCTGAAGGGGGGGTTCCTGCCACAGGGTGGCCGGGCGCTCCCTTAGAGATAAGGTGAGGAGCTCAGAGTAGAGCCACTGCTCCTCCAAGTCGAGAGGAGCAGCTGAGGTGGCTTGGGCATCTGCTCAGGATGCCTCCTGGACGCCTCTCTGGGAAGGTGTACCGGGCATGTCCCACTGGGAGGAGGCCCCAGGGAAGACCCAGGACACGCTGGAGGGACTATGTCTCTCGGCTGGCCTGGGGACACCTTGGGGTCCCACCGGAGGAGCTGGAGGACGTGTCTGGGGAGGAGGAAGTCTGGGAATCCCTGCTTAGAGCTGCCCTCATGACCCTGCCCTGGACACGCGGAAGAAAATGGATGAAGAACATGAGAGCAGGTATCTGTAGTTTCTACTCCACTACATGTGACTGACCTGAAAAGTGAAATTATTTGTTATTACTGTTTCCAGAAAAGGCTGAGCTTAACAAAACACAGCACAAATCTTTATTAAAAGCACTACATGTTTTTCAGTGGGTTTTTAAGCAGCGGAAACACCTATAGTTGAACAAAGGCAAGACATATATATTAATTAATGCCATACTATGGAACATTGCAGAAAATTACACCTCTGTGAAAACAAGCAGGTGGTGCACCCTCTTCCAGCAAAGTTACATAGTGCTCCTTTAAATGGGGTCTATTATTTATTTATTTATTTTGACAATAAATTTGGTTAAAACTATATTATACAGGCACAATGTAAATACATTTAGGATTTTAGAATGCCACATTGTAGAACATTCCTGACAAGAAAACATACACTATAAATATATGTAGACAAGCAGAACCTTTGCATTTTTTTCATTTCATTTTATTTTGGAGAAAGATTAGATTCAGCCCAAACAGGAGGGGTTTTAGGATCAGTTGGAGCACAGTGCTACATTAAAGCTCCAACAATACACAGTGTATATGAGGGGAACATGTATTTAGATGGTGACACTAGTGAAACGTGTGTATTTGCTGCTGTTGTAGTGGTGTTTTGGGTGTTTATTGCTCGTCACTGTCAGATGGGTTTGTGTAACAGTTTATGAGAGCAGAGCCGCCGGTGCTGTCTGCTCCGCTAAAGCGATTCTACTCAAAACTCCAGGGTGAATCTGTCCCATCATCCATCCACCGCCCGACTGACACGGGCCACACTGATGGATGCACCGCCCAGGGCACTGAGGCATTCTGGGTTATAGCACTGAGGCATTCTGGGTTATAGCACTGAGGCATTCTGGGTTATAGCACTGAGGCATTCTGGGTTATAGCACTGAGGCATTCTGGGTTATAGCACTGAGGCATTCTGGGTTATAGCTCGCCCTGATGTGTGTGAGACATGTTACATTACAGAGTTTAAGACAAAGTTAAGATAATAAAAGATCCTGGACCACACATATTTGTCATGTTCACTGGACGATGAAAATGTGATGTTTAAATGATTTTTAAATGTTCAGACTCTCTCCAAACTTATTGTGTGTGTGTATGTGTGTGTGTGAGAGCGTATCTGGTAATGTGTGTGTGTATGTGTGTGTGCTGATGTGTGTGTGCTGATGTGTGTGTGTGTATGTGTGTGTTAATGTATGAGTGTATGTAGGTGTGTGTTTGTGTGTGTTTGCTAATGTGTATGTGCGTTAATGTATGTGTGTGCGTGTGTTTGCAGATGTGCGCATGTGTGTGGCAATGTGCGTGTGTCTGTGTGTGGGGGTGTGTGTGCATGTGTGTTAACATGTATGTGTGTGTCTGTGTGTGTTAATGTGTGTATGTGTGTGCTAATGTGTGCGTGTGTGTTAACACTATAATGGAAATTAAACCTTTTAGAAATCACATGGTCTCGTTACTAAAACTCATTTGGTTCGGTCGTCAAAGACAGTGTTAGAAAAACCTTTCTCATATCAACCCTTTTGTTCCCTCTTGGTGGCTAGACTTGTTAAGATGTGTTGTAATGCAAGTGAAAGTAGATGCAACCAGACCATACAGTCGGCTTTCAATCCTTCCCTCTTGACCCTCTGAGGGGACCCAGCTCATGAATGTCTTCAGGAGCTGGTCTGACCACACCTCAGCAGAAATACCACACTCCCTCCCCTGAAGTGTTCCACATCTCGTATTGTTTCTACTCCACATGTTACTTCACACCTTGTATTGTCTCTACTCCAAATGTTACCTCCTGAGGGGAACCGGCTCCTAAATGTCTCCAGGAGCTGGACTGACCACCCCTCAATGGGAGTGTCACATGCTTACTTTGAAATGTATGTCCTCTGGTCATCTCAAACTATATAAACTGGGGGCTTTCCAGCATTCGGGGTCTGACATAAGGGGGAGATGCTGTCGGACCTATTTCTTGCAAGAAATAAACTCTTTGTCTTTGCTTCAACATTCATCAGAGCCTGCAAAAGGAGTCTTATTTCCACGACAACACGTATGTGTGTGTCTGTGTTAATGTGTGTGTGGGTGTGTGTCTGTGTGTGTGTTAATGTGTGTAGGGGTGTGTGTGTTAATGTGTGTGTGCGTGCGTGTGAGTTAATGTGTGTGTCTGTGCTAATATGTGTGTGTGAAAATGTGTGTTAACATGTGTGTGTGTTAACATGTGTGTGTGTGGGGGTGTGTGCTTGTGTGTGTGAGAATTGAATATGTGTGTGTGTGCTAATATATGTGTGTGTGTGTGTGTGTGAGAGAATTGAATATGTGTGTGCTAATATATGTGTGTGTGTGTGTGTGGGTGTGTGGGGGTGTGTGTGGGGGTGTGTGGGTGTGTGGGTGGGGGTGTGTGTGTGTGAGAGAGAATTGAATATGTGTGTGCTAATATATGTGTGTGGGTGTGTGCAGGTGTGTGTGTGTGTGTGGGGGGGGGGGGGGTGACAGGGAGGAACAGGCAAAATAAAGCACACACTAACACTGATCCTTTATATTCATGAATGTAAATACCATGCAGATATTCATACTCTCTGTTTAAACACACCCCCCGCAGGTACAGAACTGCACTTGAGTTTGCAGATACTGTTTCATTTTGTACAGTAAGTATTTAACCTGGACAAACTTACTTCCCTTTTATATACACATATTAGTGTTGCTGTAGTCCAAACATTTTAAACCCAATTCTGATACTATGGGAAATACATGATACTGAACACAGATTTTGATAGTATTGATACTTGAGCACCTCATTTTAATGCTGGTTTTATTCATTTATTTATACGCACATACATACACAAATACACAACCCTAACAGACGTATTCAGACGACACACACCTGGTCAAACTCTGGTGTAGTTTTACAGTCCCAGTTTCTCTTTTTTCCTCTTGACTAACTTCAGGATGTTTAATGTCTCGCTCCCTCAGGCCCGGTCTCCCTGAAAATGTGCTCGTCTGCTTCACCTCTGCCGTGTCTGCGTCCCCTCTCCACTCACTCTCTATCGACTTAAGAGAGAGACAAAAGAGCTGGAGGAGTGTTTACAGCGGACTCAGCACCTCCTCCTCTTCCTCCCTCCTCTTCCTCCTCACAGATATGTACCAGGGCCTTTGTGTGCCTGCTTTTGTTTCACTTTGGGGACACATAACACTTTGGCTGCATTACCACAGTGAAAAATGCAAAACATTTGGAAACGCAGGCTCACTCCAAGGCGATATAAATAACTGTGCTTAAATAAGATGTGCTTACCTTTGAGATAAAACGTCCTGGAAAGTGCAAGACTGAAAAAAAAGAGCTGTGATATATGGACAATTTGGGCCCATCATTTATAAATCCTGAATATCTTAATGTGTAAAGTTATCTGGGTTTGGAAATTTAGACTTTATCGATCCACAACAGAAATTACTTAGTCACAGAAGCTCATGAAACACAATATACTACAACTACTACTACTAGTACTATTACTACTACTACTGCTACTACTTCTATTATTGCTGCTGATACTACTACTACTACTACTACTACTACAACTACTACAACTACTACAACTACTACTAGTACTATTACTACTACTACTGCTACTACATCTATTATTGCTGCTGATACTACTACTACTACTACTACATCTATTACTGCTGCTACTACTGCTACTACTGCTACTACAACAACAACAACTATTACTACTACTTCTACTACTACTACATTTATTACTGCTGATATTACTACTACTCCTACAAAATTCTAAATTGAAATAATGAAAAGCCTGTATTTAAATGAATACAAATCTCTGGATCCATCTCTAACATAAATAAATGGACACACCCAATCAGCCCATGTCCTTATGTCCAAATATTGTATAAATATGTTTTTCATCATTGTGCTGTCTGTCGTCTGAGGACGACATCTGTCTCTAGATTATGATCCATTGAGCTCTTGTGTCTTATGTAACTGTCATTATTATCTCTGTGTACACTAGGACCACAGCAGATTACTCAAAATACTTCCCAAACAGTAAAAGGTATTACTCTAACCACTCAGATAAGATTTTCACTGTGAGGCATATGGTCATATCAAAATCTGCTTTTATTTCTGCCTTATCCCATCATTTTGGCTAAAGATGCAATATGTAACTTTTCTCTTTGCCTAGATTCTCCAAAAATATGGGATTAAACCTGTTTATCTCCATGGAGACAAACAGTCTAAGTTGCAGGTCTGATCTGTGAAGAGAGGAGCCGATTCACAGTACGAATGCATGTTCTGAGTGTTTTTGATTCTTTATAAACCACTGGTTAATCAACTAAATGACTGAAGGCCTAATGTTTTTTTTTTGTTTTTTTTGTTTTTTTTTTTTAAGTAAGTACTGTACTGTATTTTCTGGACTATATGTTGCACCAGCCGAAAAAAAAAAAAAAAAAAGTTTAATAATGAAAAAAAGAAAAACATATATAAGTCGCTCTGGACTATAAGTCGCATTTTGGGGCAAATTTATTTTACAAAAACTGACACCAAAAGCAGACATTTTATCTTTAAATTACTGCAATATTGACATTTTAAAATGTCACTGTTACAGGAGCAGTAGATACAATAATAGTACAGACAATAATGAAGATGTGGAATGATCTGTTTTAATAATTTCACATATAAGTCGCATCTGAGTATAAGTCGCACCCCCGGACAAACTATGAAAAAAGTGCGGAAAATACAGGTAAGTAGTATGAAGTAAAGTACAGAAATGTGAAGTCTGTCTGGTATAACATCTTATCTGATGTATTTTCTCCCAACAGTGCCAGCTCAATGTGACTTTAAAACTCTCAGTATGCCCCATTACCTCAGGAAGCCTAGTTACCAGACTGTTTACACGCTCCATTGTTCCTGTAGCCACACACCGGCAATGCACCACTGAATTCAGCCTTTCTTTTTTAAGATAGTCTCAGCCATGAAAATCACAGTCATTATACAAAAGTTTCCTAAAGTTTCATTAGGGATGGACAAAATACACAGCTGCTGATATCAGTCGTGTAAAAAAGTACAACGAAATGTATTATATCAGATTAAATACATGATCTCATTCATCTTTCATTGGGTGAGCGGTCTGATGCACTGACTCACAGGTTGGCGGTGTGATTCCAGCTCCCACAGATGAATGCTGTCATCGTGTCCTTGGGCAAGACACTTCTGCGGACACTGGTGTATGAATGTGTGTGTGAGCGGTTCCTTGTTATAAAGCGCTTTAAGTGCCTTGAAGGTGGAAAAGCGCTATATAAATATGTGATCATTTACATAAAACGTCAACAAAAAACAAATATATGGATAATTTGATACACAAAGAACAATTAAAAAAACAAAACAAGAGCTAGTATTAAATGCCAGGGAGAAACGCTGGGTTTTCAGTCTAGTCTTGATCTGCGTTAAAGACTGAGGTGATCTGACAGGCAGAGGGCGCTGTTCCATAGTCTGCTCTAAATTCCTTCAAATAAAGAGGACCCATAGAGTGCACACATCAAATTATTTTATGTTATTCTAATAAAACAAAATATAAATCTGTTATATACCTGTTTGCTACTGCTCCTCCTGCCGCTATTAAAGGTATATTTATATTTACTTCTTTGGACTATTAGTAGCAAATGCAGCATCCTAAATACACCATGTGGAAACTCTCCTCCATGGTTCAGTTCTTCCAGTCAGACCTCTCTAGTCTTGTAAAGCATTCCGAGTATCTCTTCCAACCTGTCGTTAATATTTATGACGTGAAATTGAGTATAAAATCTAAAGCAAAAGGCTAAAATTGACTTTCCGCAGCAGCACTTGAGATGTGTAAATAATGTATAGATGCCACAGTGTGTAACAGTGACTGTCCAGGAGCGGACATATAGATGCACTGGGGCACAAGAGCGCACACATTTACATTCACTACACACCTGTTTTAAACCGTCTGGATCTCTCTCATACATATGCAACTGTTTGGCTTTCAGACATCCAGGGACCTGTAAGAGCAGCTCCTCCGGGCCACCGTACCTGCAGAACAAAGGTGAAAACAAGTCCAACTGTTCCCAATTAGTGAACATACGAACACCCACTATTATTAAAGCATTCTAAGTAATCTTATTGTCTGTCATGTGAAATAAATCAGTATTTCGCAAACTGTAAAAAGCCTAAAAGCTAAAAACTAAATGTAAATACAGAGCGCTATCTTCTGAGCTGGCATATACTGTTGAGCTTAGGACCTACACCCCCCAGTACTAACCCTGTGTGCCAAAAGGTACTAAAATAAATCCAGTAACAGACGCTTTCAATATAGTGTAAAAAAGCACGATTATAAAAAGTTAAGACGACAGTAGCTCAGTTACCAACTATTATATAGCTGTGTCACTATAGCTTCTGGTCAATTCTGTTCTAAAAACTTCAAAAGTATCTGAATTATAAATGTGAACTCTGCTCAGTAGTTGGCGGTTTCACTGTCTCACCACCTAGCCTAAAATTCTCTGCTTCATTCTTATTCTCTAGCTAAGATTTCTTTTGTACGTTTCCTAATAAGTCTTCTAATTAGGGCTGAACGATTAGGGGAAAAAATGATAATTTCTAACAAGCGTTTGATTTGTGATTTGATTTATTTTAATTGAAGGATGCTGGTCAAAGTTCACATTTTAATCGCATCCAGAAAAATTTACAAAAAGACTGACAGACTAATATAAAAATAACATTTCAGAACATGTTTGTACAGATATAAACTACAGGATTAGCAGTTTTTATATAGCGCTTAGATCAAAGAACCATTCATACACACATTCACACACCAGAGTACACAGACTCTGGAGGTCAGGTCAATTAAGTGTCTTGCCAAAGAACACAACGACATTCATCTGCGGGAGCTAGAATCGCACTGCCAACCTGTGAGTAAGTGGATCCGACCGCTCAACCAATGATGTTTATGTCAAGAACGGGATTCAAACCGCCAAGCTTCGGTGGACAAACACGTTACCAACCAACTGAGCTACTGTCGCCCATATTTTGTCTGTGGAGGAAAATATGATACTGCACTTCAAAAACTGCAGCCTTTGTGATTTACTCATTTTGAGCATGATTAATCTTGCAGAGCTATTTCTGATTACAAGAACAAGTCCATATACTTTTTCACTCCTTCACAGCATATCACCATTAGAACTCTGTGTATAAAATTGCCCGTTCTGCCCCTATACTGGACTCCATAAGGCCGTGTTGTAATGCTTTGAGCCGTGATAGATCAGTGGAGTGGAGTTTTGGTGGGACATTTTTCATTTGTGCACATCCAAAGCTGACAGTTAATCCCTGGAAGCAGCTCTCTGATACAGGCTTCCTCACTGGCTCCCTCCAGCCGTACAAGCTGCAGCCATGTTTGCTCCAATCACAACCACGGCAAAATGTTTCTGTCCATTCCCCTGGGAAATATCTCTCCTCTATTGTCGATTTCCTTTTTTAGGATGGTAGAGTCGAGAGAGGAAGACGAGATGTTATTGTCTGTGAAGTTATTGCGTTAGCTTGAACCTGCGGAGATTGAATTGTTATTGTTTTGCTCTTTCTTTAGGTAGCTACGGGTCTACAACACACTTTTATAGATGGCTGCTATCAGTAAAGACTACTTTGGTAGGCTAGCTATCGGCTATCTATCTTTTCAATAAATGGAAGTTATTAAAAGGCACTGTACACATATTCTTGAGGTCAAAACATCTCAGCTGCATGTCGTCTGCATCTAATTATAAAGCGTTTTATTGGCTGTCCGATAATCAGGAAGTGCGGGTTTGCATTCTAGTTGTTGTTAGCTTTACCATGATGGAAAAACTCCACTCAGGCCTCTGAAATCTGTGAAATTAGCTTATAAACCCATCATGCTTGGAATGCATAGGGTGTTTAAAATGCACTCGGCTAGATCCATATTTTAAACTTCTTTCATTTATGGATAAATTGGTATGGAAGCCCGTTTCCGCCATGAAAAAAAAAATAAAAGCTCCACAGAAAGTCGAAATTACGAGTTTTAAACTCGTAATTAGGAGTTTTAAAACTCGTAATTAGGAGTTTAAAACTCGTAATTATGAGTTTAAAACTCGTAATTATGAGTTTAAAACTCGTAATTATGAGTTTAAAACTCGTAATTACGAGTTTAAAACTCGTAATTAGGACTTTTAAAACTACTAATTATGAGTTTAAAACTCGTAATTAGGACTTTTAAAAGTATGAATTATGAGTTTATAACTCGTAATTTTGGGAATGTAACATTTACAAAAAGTGAACCTTATCAATTTTGATTAAATGAATTTGGTATTTTAATAATTTCCTCAATAAACCAGCGGGGTTGTGACCAGCTGGCACTCTGCTCAGACCAGGAAAACGAGCGCTCACAGACACAGAGCACAGCTCATGAGTGGTCAGAACAGCACTCAGGGCCCACTGATTTGTTCAAGACGCCAGAAACTTTACTGGAGCTTAATTTATTCATTTTTTAAAAGTATGTAGGTGATAAACATAACAGTCCTCCTCCTGTCTCCTCTGCTCTGTACACTCAGTTGCAGTGTGCTACAAGCTCAATTAAGACTTTAAAAGTTCTAATTACGAGTTTTAAACTCATAATTAGTAGTTTTAAACTCATAATTACGAGTTTTAAACTCATAATTACGAGTTTAAAACTCGTAATTTCGACTTTCTGTGGGGCTTTTATTTTTTTTTTCATGGCGGAAACGGGCTTCCATAAATTGGAGTTATATATATATATATATATATATTTAAAAAAAAAAAAACTCTTTGTATTTTATTATTTATTTTATGTAGCAAAATACACCTTATTTTAAATTATTTTATTTTTTCCAAATGCAGTGATATATATTGTATTTTGTAAGTGCCTGATTTGTTTGTTCTGCCATTTCTACAATAATAAAAAAATAAATAAATCTGTATTTTACATTTTTAAGACAGTAAAAATCTGATCTTTAAATAAATACATAAATTAATTTAAAAAAAAAACCAACCAAAAAAAAAAAAAAAAAAGCTGTATTATTGTTTTGTACGCGTATGTTTGTCTATCTAGGAACATTATGAAGGAAAAGTAATCCCATTTACGCAGCCTATTGCTTTCACAGCATCTAGGCCTATTAAAATTAGTTAGTTTTCACCTTCATGCTCCATTTGTTCTTTCCCTCTCTCTTTCCAAAATCAGCTTTAAGACAAACCATTGTAAAGTTAGCATTATGTTTGGATTTGGCAGCTAGCCCACTGGTCCTCACGCGGCACACTTAGCCCTGCGCGGAGGGAGATTAGATTGTTGCGGTTCTTACGTTGTCAACTTTATTACTTTTTTTGGAGGCTTCCCTAATTGGATTGTGGTTGCCTGTATTCTCCGGGCAAAATGAAGCCTCCTAGTCTATAAAATATTCAAATTATTAAGCTTAGAAAGAGGAAAGGTGCGCCTCAATTTCAACCAACTAAAAATAGCAACACAGATGCTAGCTAGCAAGTCAGAGCATCAATCCCAGTGCACAACACAACAGTTCAACACAGGGCCATTCAGTTTTGGTTTGTGTCCAGCCCCGGAGCGAAGAGTCATTTTTAATATGTCAGAAATACAAATAAAAGACGGCCCGGTGGGTGCTATGCGAACAATCACACCATACATCTTCATTAGCCTCACTTTGCTGTGTCATAGAGCCGTTAGAGCCGGCGCTAAGTTGCTTGAGTTAGCATGTAGCGCATCATTACACTAGCACAAGGTTAAATGAGGGAAATGCTTTCGGGGCATATCATAAGAGGTTTTGGTGAGAAACAAACAACAGAATAGATCATGGTTGTTGCTTGAAGGGAGTATGCCATTCTCAGACGTGCTGCCATATTTAAGCACATTGTTTAAAGGTAAGGTGACCACATTAGCAAAAACTGAGGCCTCTCCTGGTTTGGACTGCTGGATAATGGTAAAATAGTGAAAGAAGCATGTAATAGAGGAAAATTGTTATGCACTTTATCCATTCATGACTTATTCACGACTTACTTGTGAGTCAGTGAGTGCAGTGGAGTACTTTTCTTTGTGCTCTTCTCATTTTCAAACATGTTTTTCTGGATTTTGTCTAAACAAATGACCTTGTTCACTGATGGTGCGTATCAGATTGGTCAAAAAAGGGACATCTGGGACATTTCTTCAGGAAAACTGGGAGAAATCCATGGGTTTGGATTTGCTGGGACAGCAGTCTCAAAACTGAGACAGTCCTGGGTAAATAGGGATGTCTGGTCATCCGATTTAAAGTTGAAAAAAAGTACTAAAAGATCTCAGTAGCCTACCTAAATGCAGGGGCTCTCACATCTTTTTATTAAACCTACACTACCAGTCAAAAATTTTCTTTATGTTTACTACTTTTATATACTTTCAGAAAACGTATGAAGGAATATGGAATGTGGAAGAAAAGTGAAATAACTCGACTATATATATATATATATATATATATATATATATATATATATATATATATATATATATATATATATATATATATATATATATATATATATATATATATAATAATAATTATTATTATTATTATTTTATTTTTTTTTCCAAATCTTCAATGTAGCCACTCTTTGCTTGGTCAATAAAACTTTGTCTGCAAAACCCTCCTGGAATAGTTTTCACTTCCCAAGTGTGTCTTGTCAGTCAAGAAATGCCAAATGTGTGTACCAGGGTTCAAAGCAAAGGGTAGCTTAAAAAAAACTATATATATATATATATATATATATATATATATATATATATATATATATATATATATATATATATATATATATATATATATATATATAGTTATTTCAAATTCATTTTTTTACTGGTAGTGTACATTTTAGCAATATTTAAAATTCCACTATATATGTATGATTAATGAACAGAAAACTTTAAATTCACTGATTTCTTTATAATACAAGAAATCACTTTGTTCTTTAAGTAACACTAATTCAAAGTTTAGTTCTGGCACTATGACGAGTACACATTTTGTCCCTTCCCACCTCTGAACAGGAGCCAGGGCCCTGCTCACTGACAGTGCGTGATCAGAACTTCAAATGAGCAGCTCTCGTCCCAGGACACCTTTAATTTATGAAGGACACGGAGCTGACGTACCTCCAGTGTTTGAAACAGAGACGACCCCATTTGTTCCAAAACACAAGACGCTCTTTTAAGTGTACTGCGGGCTACTTTTATTGATTTTTGAAGACAGAAAAATAAGCATTCCTCTGCGGTTCTCCACAATGACATACGCATCTCACCAAAGTAAAGTGGTCTCAAGTGGGTCTGTGCACACTACAACAGAGCAGTGTAACTTTGTGTACTTTAAGTATATAGCTATTAACCTGTGCAAAAGGTTAGTGAGTCAGATACTGCAGCTGTAACCACCTGGGCAATAGCACAGGGAGTGGGTTCCATAAACAGGTGAGTGGAAGTAACGCCTTTGATTGGGTGTCTCACAATTAATTTTGTGTCATATCATTTTCTATGGCTGTATTCATGTTCACTGAAAAAAATATTGTTGACCTTTTTCATTTAAACCTTTATGTTAATTGGAGCTACTTCCTTTTTGAATTTTTGCACTGATCAACATAAATAATTAAAAAACAATGGGTGATATAATAAATTTATTTGAACTCAACATTTTATTTTTAGGGTATTTTTGTGTGGCAGTCTGTGTGTCCGAGACAATTTTCCCTATGTATAGAAAATCTTGAAAATCAAAAATCCCAACACAGTATGTGGCTAAATAACTCAATGAGTGCATAACCTATAAGAATTTACATACAAATCTATCTGGCGTAGCAATATCCCATGTTTACTAGCCCTCATTATATCTACAGTGGCTTTTTAACACTGTAATGATTTTAGATACCTGGGATTTGTTGGCGCTTTGATGCCCTCTGCCCCATGAGGACTATCCGTTTGAGCCTATGATCATCCTAAACAGTGTAATGTATGTATTCAGCACCTGGGAGTGAGTCTAATCCCTGTATTGATGGACCTTGGGGCTGTTTCCATAGATACACCTTATAAATTCTAACTGGAATTTTCCAATAAACAGAATCTCACTGCGCTCTGAGGTGGTTGTTTTGATTGTGGAAAATCACTCATGCTTCTCTGGCCTCAAGGTGTAGAGCTATTGACCTGCAACACGACGAGACAAAGATGGATTCTGTTCGGTTCACTTGATAATGTAAATGCAAAGTGAGTTGTTGTTTTGCTCAGTTGATTAAATTGCCAGATTTATATAAAGTTTTTGTGTGTATGCCATTACTCACAGCAGTTAGCATACCCGTTAACAAGAACCGAACCTTATTTGTCTACAGGGACACTTCTTGCTGCATGGAAAATGCTGCCTGTAAGTACAACACAAAGTTGAAAAAGTACTCAACTTCAATTTCTGTGTACTGTAGACCTGCTTCCTCCAACATCATCTACCTGCTTTTTACCCCATGTAGGTTATTTGAGCAAAATTTGTCTTGCCCCAGTACAGATATATGTCCAGTTATCTGAAAGTTGTTCTTATAAACTCATTGTAGTGAATAATTAGGATGATTGAAATGCATAATGTAAGTGATGAATAACTTTGGACAGCACTTTTAATATGCATCAGTAATGAAATAAGAATTTACATAGGCAATATTATTAAGTACAATGTAGCAATATACAACACAACCCCTACCTAAACCCTTACTTCCAAATACTGTACAGTTTTAGTTGCTTAGTTGGATTTTACTGCTATGACTACTATTACTTCGATGTTATATAATTGTGTTTATTGGGATGTAGGAATCATGGACATCACAGTGTTTTCACATCCTCTTTGATACTAATTGAAAGCAGCTGCTCTACGTCACCCTGCTGATATGTACGAGGCTCAGATGAGGTACTGCCTGGAGCTGCCATTATACACTCAGCGTACATGTTTAATTCAGCATCAGGTTTGGATGACGTCAGTAAAACTCATGTCCCACAGAAGAAGACACTGGGCTAGATGTGACCTGCCCTCTGGGACACATCTCGTTTATCAGCTGTTTCTGGTTTGAGTGAATAACAATGGAATGTCTTCTCCTGCCAGATAAAATTGCTATTGCTGTTTAAAGTGGTCCGCCTAAAGTCCCATGGTCAGAGATATCATTTTATGCAATTTATGTGTGCACAAATTACCTTTGTGTCATCCCTTAATGGACTTAATTCACTGGCACCTTGACCTATACTGACACACAGAGAGAACCTAAGGGATTTAGTGCTTCCCTTTTTTCTTTTTCAACAGCACAGCACATCATTTATTAACATTAAAACACTGATAAAACTTTTATGACAAGACAAATTTTGACAAAGGAGTTACGTAGGCAACATAATCGGGTGTTACTGGTTACTTGTCAGATCTATGGAGAGATCCAACTAAGAATGCATATTTCAAGATTTCAAGATAGATGCGTTTACTGTCATGACCTACAGTAGGACATTCTAGGCAAAGCGATAACAGACAAGCAGGTGGCGGACTCGGCACCATCAGAAAAATTACACAGCGCTCCTTTTAAAATGTAAGCATACCGTGAATCATTTCTGGTTTTAAAGATAAACCTCTAACCCACTCAGTCTCATTTTTCAAACTGTGTAGAATAATATAAATCCGGTAGCACCTGGCTCTCTCCTCCTCGTTGTTCTGAGTAATCACGTGCGCACCTTCCCTCGCTCTGATTGGTCGCGGGGGCCGTGAACGCGCACGCGGGTCCCATCCTTCGTGAATGCAGCACAAACTGTTGAGGTGATCCATGGCAACACGAGAGCAGCAGCAGCAGCAGCCTGCCAGCCTGCCCGTCCGTCCTCTCCACCGCACGCCTTTCTCTTCCCCCCGCTGTTCTTTACACGCTTCCCGCTAACACAACCGCTATGACACGACGGGGCTCCGCTTGAGACATTACCGACTACCAAGGTGACCGAGCGGGAGGCGAAAGATCAGCTGGCCGGGAAACGGATCCACGCAAGCGGCAGGTGACAGCAGACAACCACCGCTTTCGAAATAGCAACACACAACCGCGGGAAACATGCTACTACTACTAGATAACGTTTTAGCAGCTTAAAAAGTGCTAGTTCATCTTCAAATTGAACACTTTAACATCAAAATGGAGCTATATATTGAAAGCTAAAAAGAAGTTGTTTTGTTTGGTCGGTTGTTTTTGAATTTCTGTCAAAGCTAACAGTCTTGACAGTGTCCCAGCTAGGGTCGGCTCATTAGCGCTGTCCGCTCTGATCAGCCCGTATCTCGCCACAGCATCTGAGGCAGCGGCGTGAAGATGGCGACTGGCTCCGGTTGGCAACAGCAGCCGTTCTACTCCCCGGCCGCGGGTCAGGGCAAATTCACCACTTCAACCTCGACGACCAGCCTGTCCTTTCAGTCCGGCATCACCATGGAATATACCCAAGACCTGCACCTAAAGATGAGCAAGAAAATAGCACAGCTGACCAAGGTAAGGCTGGAATTTGACCACTGCTCTCTCATCTTAGTGCCAAAGCCCAATAGGATTTGAACTGTTTTAGCATACAGAGAGACATTTTCTTTTGCAGTAGTATACTCGTTATACTTAGCAATAGCATCTCTTATAGCCATAGCATTATGTACTCATTCTGGCTCAGCTTTTTGCCAGTGCCGTATGTTATGCTAGAACATTTTTGGTAACTACATACATTTTTATACAGCAACCAACCAACTACTTTCCAAATACACTACTAAGCAGCTGTAACTGATGTTTTATTACCATTCTCAACTAAATAATTAATTACACTTTCTGCTTACTCTGTTGAAGTTTGGGGCAAAATATTAATGGTGTTCCCCAGCTGCAGAAGCACCGTGTACTAGAAACTTCTGCTGTCTCATAATGCACTAAATTACTAACACAAGTACTACTGTGGTTTCCAATTTATTCAATAGATGTAGCCATATTAATTGGCTAACTTGTGGAAATATAACAAGACAACCACAAGCTATTTTACATTATAATAAGGACAAGAGCATTATCTAGGAACAATGAGTGTCTTATTGCACCCTGATTCATATCGCTCTAAACATGTTTTACTCTTGCTATGTGCAGTCTGCTTTAAATGAGTAAAATTGACTCCTACTTACTTAGACAACACATTTATAACATGTGGTCTAAAAATATTCAAAAACTTTCTTTATGCAATAACGTTCCACAGAATAAAAAATAATACATACTATACATCCTTGTACATTAGCCCCTGTCTAAACCAGTCTCAGGCATCCATGTATGCAGCGCCATTAACGACTCTATTAATCAAATCTACCTTTAATTACTCACCGCGCTGTCAACCTGCTTTATTTGTCTACATAAAATTGCATACAGGCCTTATATGTAATTATGTATCTCAACCCGGTTCTAAACTTTGATTGCATTTAATGATATGGTGGAAAATTAGAGAGTATATGTAGATTCCCTTGCTATTTATTTACCCTGTTATGTGCATTGCTTTGAATCTGTTGCTTTCGCCCGAGGATATCATCGCTATGTGTGTAGAATTTAAACGCTGTTGTCTTTGATGAATATTTGTCGCTGAAATATTTATGTACAACATGTGTTTAAACTACGTGTGGTGTGATGCTAATATTTAATCATTATCAGGGTTACAAAGAGGTGATTTTGACCTTGTTTAGGGTTGGATGACTATAGTGTGTTGAACTTAATACCTGCTGGTTCAAGGTTGCCCCCAGGACCTCAGCTTTCATCTCTCCAAAATGACAGGTTTGTAACATTCACTAAGGGTCAAAGCGTGTTTTGGCCTCAGGTGTGTCATTATCATCAAGCTAGCGGTGTAGTCTCGGTGTACCACACACACGGCTCCTTTCAGGTGGGTTTTGAAGCTTCTTTTGACACCTTTAGTTCACAGCAGGTTTTGAGTTCACTGAAGGAAGCTAAGATGGTAAAATACAAGTGTCAGCATGTTCTGGACTAAAAATGGCCAGTTTTCAAATGAACTCGTGTCCCAGAGGCTACTTGTTGCAATCTCAGCCGTAGCCGTACAAGTTGATAATTCTTACATCAGTGTTTGGTCAGAGCATTAGTCATTGAACAAAAGACTAGTGGAGATCACAAAGGCATGTCATTTGCAATATCGCAGGGCTGCACAGTATATTGCAAAAATATCACAATAACCAACATCACAACAACTCAAGGCTCTGTTTTTACAGAAATATACTGTTTTTGAAAGAACAAAAAGGCATATTTGGATTGATGATTTTCCTTATTAGGCCCTTCATGATCTTGGTTCTGTTCCGTTTTTATTTCACTTTTACACAGTTTGACTATTAAATGATTTTATTTTAAGCAACAGTAACAACATCAACTGAGAACGGAACACCTTGGACTATTTTCAACTCAACTTCATCTTTTTTGCCATTTGGTGTTGACTTTTATTATGGTATTTGTGTGTTCTGTACTGTACTTAAGATCCATTACATAAGTGGATGAGAATATGCATTTTAGAATTCCTAAATTGGGTCTTGTCACAAACATTGTCAAGTTGTTAATAAGTGGATTATGAAAACTAATATTTTCTCTCTCAAGCTGACAGAAATGGTTATTTGTATCTTCACTCATATAAACACATCTCCATTCCCGTTTTGTATTTCCATCCAAACGTCGGTCTGTGTTATGTCCCATCATGTCCCATGATTCCCTGGGGCGACACATCTGAGCCCTGTGCCCCTGTGCCACTGGATCAGCTCACAACAAAGCGGGCAGTGGACGGGTAGTGCTCGGGCCATCTGCTCACCCCGTCTTGCTGGTCTCTGCAGTCAATTAGTCCTGGAACACTGTGATTATCTGAATGTGGTGCAGAGGGCGCTCTTCAAAACCTCCAATACAGTCTTCATCATCTGCCTTCATCATCCTTCTTCACCTCTTCACACCGCATCTCAATATTTCATCAAGTCATTTTAGAATGAGTGTTGTGAAGTGCTGTCTGCCTGTGTATTTTAGTCTCGGGCAGTTCATCCGTTTTAAACTGTCATGTTATTATTGTGTGGTGTTGCAATGAGTCTGAAGCTAATGTCCAAATCTGCATGACCTGAACTATTGTCATATTGGATATTTTTCTCTACAAAGCTGTTTGACGTTTAAGTGAAAAGGCCTGCTGTACCTCGCATTGATATGATTTGATTTAATACATTTTGAGTAAGATTTTAGTGTTGTTGTTAATTTTATACATCTGTATTTGATGTGTCTTTTTCCTTACAGTGGCCATTGTATTACTTCAATAACTGCAGCCTTTGTGTTGTGAAAATTGAAATTCAAATTGTGATTTTAAGTCACTTGCGATATATTGTGCAGTGCAACTCAACTGTTAATGGGGAGTGAAAAGAACTTTGAAGATTGACAGGTGCCACTCACAAAGACAGACTTAAGTCCAGGACTGGAACTGCAACATGTTTCACTTGTATATAGTTGGACACCAGGGTCGTATCAAGACTCTTAACCCACCTTGGCAATATATGAATGTGGTGGTCGGAGAGGCTGATGGCGCAGATTGAAAGCATTTCCGTTCTGCATTTCTACCCCAGGACAGCTGTGGTAAAGTGTGTTAAATTCCTTAACGGCACCAAGTAGTGAATGAATAATGGATAATATTGTAAAGCAACTTTGATCATCTGGAAAAAAGCAGAATTAGACTACATTACATTATTATTATCATTGAAGCATTGTGGAGGCACGTTTTTGAAATAAAATTTGGACTCTTTATTTAATTGGATATGCTATATAGGCTTTTGATCGCTTTGAACCATGTTAGAATGGATTTCCCTTCTCATTTACTCAATCGAAGTTGTATTTAGAGCTATTCATGCATGCAGTTCAGTTATCTTTGTTCTCAAGACGCCATCGCTCGACAAATTCTCGTTTTTGCAGACCCTCCCTTTTAATGTAAATACACTTCATAAATTCATATAAATAATCCTCTCTTCTCTCCATTTCTGCGTCTTGTGCACTTTGGTTTATTGAGAATGCACCTATATCTGGGGCTCCAATGTGGTGCTGGGATTTCACGCCCAGTCAGTAAGTCCTTCATTGATTACAATTCCTCTGTGGTATAAAATTTCATGATTTGTGCTGCTCGACCTGTTGGCTGTCGTTGTTATTTAAGATGTCTTGCAGTAATTTTTAATCCCACAAAGCTGCTTTGTGTGGTGCTGGCTCTGGCAGCATCTCATTCTTTATTTATTTTGTGCCATAGCAGCATTTCTGAATTCCATAGCTTTTTATATTGTGGCGTTTCTGACAAGGAGGAGGCAACTGTGGGGTTTGCTGCTATGGCAACAAGTTTAATAAATTAGAATTCAGGCCAGTCACTACAGGATGGGAGCTTCTTTAGTATGAGATAGAACTAGCGCGTTACCGTTAGCCTTGGGTGAATGCATGGACGATGTGAGACTCATCAGTGATGCCTGGCTAGACTTGAGTGCTGTAGAAATGGCTGTGGATCAAGGTCGTGTAGTAGAGAAACAGTAAACAAGAACTATGAATATATTTGTGAGCTCAAGAAATTTACCTTGAGGTTATAGCCCCTTTGCTAATGTTCACTACCCCATTGCTGACAGCTTATTTCAATAGCTTGTTTATGTTGTTTAGTGATATCAAATTGACTTTTCAAACTGCAGTACACAGTACTGCAGTACCGCCCTTATTTAAGTATCAGTTTGGAGACATATTAGGATTTCATTAACCTACTGTATCTTAGTTTGCTCTTGGCATCTTGAACTCTTATCTGGAACACTTTTAGACAATCAAAGCCAGATTTTCTTTAATATTTAATTAGACCGTAGCCCAAGAAACAAGGTTTAACTTATCTAAAGAAACATTATAGGAGGAATTAATTGGAACGTGGACCAAATACCCTATCTACTCTGTCTTTCAAGTAATTACCCAAGGCTGTAGTTAGAAGTTAGTGAATTTTCTCGATACTTTAAGGTGCTGTACCTGATTTACTGTCTTTTTTATTTTAAGTGGTGGATGAGTTTGCAGTCATGGTAATGCCAATAACAACTAGCATGCTAACTGCACTTTGTTATTACCGGACAATAAGGCGCTATATAATTAGATGCAGGCACTACACAGAGGACATTTGTGACCTCAAGAGCTGCTCAGGCAATATATCTGTATTTGGGAAAAATGAATGGGAAAAAAATTGTCCACAGGTCCTTTAAGTCATGGTGACTTCTTACTTGTGTTTGCCATTGAGCTGCATAGTCATTTGGTTGTTTAACCACAGTATGCTTTTCCAATCTGTTCCCAAGACAACAATTCTTTTCAATTTTTAGTTTTATAGGGGCTTGTATAGGGGCTTGTATGGATGTATTTATAGGCATTAAACTCCATACTAGGAGAGTAATTGTTTGATTACAGTCATTAACTATGTCTTTATGAACAAAAAGATGAAGACCAACCTTGACTAAATACTATACAAAGTAAACGCACCACCGCAATCAAATCCACTTTTCTCCCTCGTCTGATTGACCAAACACTGCTGCCTCATAAGCACTGGCCGTGGTGGGACAGCACATTAAAGATGGAGAGTGAGTGTGTGTTGATAATCCAGGGTCTAAGGCAGTGATCCACGTTGGCCCGGCATGAGCGTTGGGGAGCAGATGGTCAGAGCTCCACGACTCCTGGCCCTGGGACCACAATACGCCTGACGGGGATTTGAAACGCTGATACTGCTCATTCAAATCCCAACTGCGTACTTAGCACATATGCACTCTTTGTTCCTGCAAGACAAATGGAATGGATATAAAAATGCTTTGGCTCTTTTGGCAGTACTTTCCCCATGCGGTGTTTGGAACAGGACATTTGAGTCTATTAGTGTAATCGACGTGGTTATGCACTCAAAATCCTAAATACTGTGGTTTAGTTTGCGTGCTATTACATGACTATGCTGTGCTATACATACATTGCAAATCTATCTGGCATTAGCAGACGCCATGTGGTGATGCTGCTATTAATTCCTTCTTACAATACAGATTATATGCTCCATTTTAATTTAAGTTTATACCATACATGCTTGGTTTCTCTTTTTATTTTACCCTATCTTTAAAAATGTTTTGAATCTGCATGATCTCAACAATGTCTTTTTAAGGCATGTCTGTTGTATGCATGATTTAATACTGATTTTTATAGTATCAACGAATCAATCTAACATCTTAGAATAAACTGGACTGGACCCAGCCTATGTGAGGGGTCCTGTTCCTCCTATTAGGGGCATCAAGCTTACACTCCTAGAGAAGGTGTGAGGGTGACTAGTGATGTGTGGAGAAAAAACAAACAAACCTGAAACTAAAGCTGTGCCAAGCCTTAAAGCACCTGGAAAGAAAACACTAGAATAATTCACATTTTGCCTTATTCAGTAGTTTTAGTTGTACTGGATTTAAATTTGCATTCAAGTCCTTTATTTTGAGGGTGTCTGACATGGATATTTTGAGCTGATACTGATATTCGATATATCCATAGCAAGGTTCACATTTTCTGTGAAGCTAGTAAGCATAGTTAAGTTCACTTTTGTGTTTTTCTGGGATTTGATTGTTTTGATTTACTTGGCTTTTGTGTACTCACCGATACCAGTATTCATCCAATACCACAGAGTGTGAAGAAGTAGACTAAGGCTATTTAACTTTGGTTTAGTACGAATACAAGTACGAAAAGTAAGAATAAAACCTAATTCTAGTAAAAGGCTACCTCTAAAGAAAATCTACATTTGACTACAATTTGACTTTTCTATTTGGTCACTTTCTACCACAGAGCGTGGCTATAAACATTGAGACCTGTAAAAAGACCTCAGAGCACATGGCTAATTATGCAGAGTAAACAAAGTCCATGTTAGCTGTTACCCAGCTGCAGTAAGTTCAGTGCCCACTCCAAAGGCTAAATGATGGTATCAAAGAGGAAACACAGATGTCTTTTCTGTCATTATTAGTGTGTTTTATGTGTCTGCAGAGCCTCCATAATTTACATTTAACCTGCTTTAGGCGTTAGCGGTAGCATTAGCTACAGACGTCAACAGCGGCAGTGCTCCAATCTATGGGTTCTCATTCTAGAAATACAAAGTGGTATCGGATTTGGTCTGAGTACTCGCTGATACCAATACCCGAAATATGTGCAGTATTAGAGCTTTTGCTGATACCATTATCAAAAGAACCCTAGAAAAAAGATCAGATAACTGAATAAAATATGACCTTTCCTTTACTAGTTGTCAGAACTAGTTTAAGACCACATGGTATAATAAACCGATACTATTGTTTTGTGGTAAAAATTACAATATTGTCGAAAAAAGAGCTTTTAGGTAACAAAATCTATATCGAGTATCAAGTCTATTCTTAAGAATCGAAGGTTGAAATTTTAGTATCGTCACAACACTGTCAATATATGGATATCCCCTCTGACATTACCGATATTGATAACTGATATTTCACCATTCCTACTTTCAATCATCCTGAAGTGTGCTGATTAGCGTAGCATTATTTGTGTTGAATATGATAAACCCCTTTGGCTGCTTGTGTTTCTCGATGGTGTAAACGCTGCTCTCCCAAAATGCCAAGTGACAAGTCTGTATCACACAAACAGGAAGTGTGATGTCACTACACTGCTCTTTTCAGGAGGAGACCGTCTGCTGTGATTGGCCGATGCTCCACAAACGCTTTCCCAATTTGTCATTTCTAAATATAAATCCATAGAGAAGCAGCACCTCGGCGGGAGCTCGATGTGTGGGCCTTGTCTGAGTACAGCGTATTAACCTCCGTGCTGATTGTCACAACTCTCTGTCAGATTTCATTAAGATAGGCCCGGCCGGCGGCTTCTGGGAAAGGCTGAAGATGTGCGGGCGCGGGCCGATGGTGAGTCACTCCACATGGGTGACCTTGAGCTCTGTGGCCTGGTGGAGCGTAGTACAGCCCTGTCACAGCTATTACATAATCACCCGAGTAGCACTACGGCTCTGCACATGTGGGTTAGTATGGCATTCCAACTTTTCCTCTGCTCTACACTAATGAGAATAGAGTTAGTTTTTACTGTTCACGGTAAACCGCAAATAAATATGTAATCATCATAATAATAGGTGCTTTGGAGATTTTTTAAAAGAAAGGAGAGGCTTTTTAGACTTTTCCCTAAATAACATGTAAAGAAACACAGTGTAATCTCCCAACTTATCTTACTTTTGTAATTAATTTTATTATCCATTCATGTTTTGTTGTTATCCATTCATGTCATGTTTTGTACTGAATTGCTGTACTGGGTTACCAGTAACTTGCATCATATTTTGTGCAAAGTTTTAGTTACAGTTACAGGCATGTCAGATTTTGCAACTCTGGACATGTTCACAAAACCAGATCGGCCTTTTACGAACATACTAGAAAATCTATGTGGACAGTGAACCTCTCTGTACAGTCCAGTCCAGGCTGGTGTAAGCTGCAGCTCCTCATCACGCTTCTCTGTCACATCGGCCCCACACCTGTCTGCTCCTGTCTCTTCTCTCTCTACCAGAGTCTGGCCTGTGTCTTGGTTGATCTGCTCTATCCCAGGAGCAGAAGCATGTCTCTTCTTTGCTCTCTGTTCTGCCTCTAAAGCAGTGAAGGTGAGGCCAGTACAGTAGTGGGTCTGTTGTTGTTGATGCTGTAAATGGCCTGGAACCAGCCCCTCTCTCTCTCTCTCTTTCTCTCTCTCTCTCTCTCTCTCTCTCTCTCTGTCTCTTTCTCTCTGTCTCTTTCTCTCTCTCTTTCTCTCTCTCACTGTCTCTATCTCTCTCGCTCTCTGTGTGTGGGGTTTGTCTCAGCGCGGGCTCTCAGGTGATGTAACAGTCCTTCTGGTGGCCATATTGAAAAGGCAGGCGCTTGTAGGCAACAGCAGCTGTGAGAGGATCATTGTGAGAGATGCATAGCTACATTTAGGGCAGAAATGGCACATTATTGCAGTCATTATAAACACTGATTAGCCTTTAGTCTAAGGCACTTGTATCTAGGGCTGTAGTTCTTTAACCAATTAACCACTCGAAGCTGCCTTAGTCCACTAAATGTTTTTTATTAGTTGACTAATTATTCATTTGACTATAGCTCTACTCATATATAGGGATGAGAATTGGTTAGATCTTATATTAATGGCTTAGTCAATTCCTACCATTGATCCAGTTCTTTAACAACTCTCTTATGTTTGATTAATAAAAAAGTGGATTTATGTATATAGTATATGTATATAGCCTATATTTTTGCTAAATGTAACTACTAAATGCTACTTCAATAATGCTATGGAATACATGACTAAAACTACAAACTGTAAAATTAATTTTAAATAATGTAAAACTGTATTGGAAGCTCGCTTTCAGAAGGTTAGGTGTAAACAAATTTTGCCAAATTTGATTACAATGTAAGTGAAACACTTCTACATTGATTTGCATAGACAGGACTGCATGTCCATTAATCAGTTTCTTGTTCAATATATGAAATGGCTGTATAGCAATATACAAATACCCTAAATGCATTATCGAAATGTGTTCAACCTTACAATGCATCATACACCCTTTTACTAGTGATTCTCTTTACTGCGATCACTTTCCCTTTAATGGTGCACACAGACAGACCATTAGTGGCTCTGTTTGACCTGAAGCCAGTACACCTGATAGAACACACAGGAACACAGGGAGGACACGCAGGCTGCCCTCTGGAAAGCTTTTAAAGACTCCAAACTCATGTGCACCTTGGTCCTGGTACAAATAGGGTTAACTACTGAAGCGATGCATGCTGTTAGTCTCTCTCTGCCATCAGAATGAGAAATAATACCAGAGAGCGAAAACAGGTCCCCAGTGGCCGCACAGCCTCATACTGCTGCCAAAAACTGAACACAAAGTAAAAAAATAAGACTATTGCCTGGAAAATCCTGATGCTTTTGAATGTTTGTGAGGATGTGTGCCAGCAGGCTTCCAGATCCTCTGAAATGTGTAGGCTGGTGTCACGTCAGGACAGGCTATAACAAACATCAACCGGTAAATATGAAAATACTGTAGGAAATCTCTTCTTTTACTGTTTTGCTCATATTCAGTAAAATTGCATACATTCAATGAGGAGTACGAAAATGTATTTTGTCTGATCAATTGATACTTTACAGCTGATGTCATCAACATTCCCTTGGTGTATGATGCTAACTAGAGCCACTTTCCTGTTTAGTTTTAACACAATTTGACCAGAAAAAAACGACTTAGTTGGAATTACAATATCAGATCTCATTCAAATAACATTACAATCACAAGCTAGTTGTTATTAGCCAACAGTTTTTCAGTTACTCACCTTTTTTGTTGAACATCAACAACTAAATGGAGTCATAAATGCTTTCATTAGTCACAGGCTCCTGAAGATGTTATTTTAATCCATTTTGTATTTTTTCTTTTCTGTCTTTTTTTGGCAGGATTTGGTAATGTTTGCTGAACATGCTGAACATTCTGAACATTGATGTCAATGCAAAGTATCTATAGAGTTACATGAAAAATCTGTTACTGAAAATCTTCCTAGTCTGACCCTTATTAATTTTGTCTTTATTTTTGGTTTGTCAACCTCAACTTGTACTGTGGGCTTGGTTCAATGAAAAAAAGCATGACTGTAATCGAATATCCCAGTTGACCGTAATCTCTAATCTCAGCTCATCAAACTACGCTTCCAGACTGTAAAATAAGACAAAACGCCACAGAGTATGTTTTTATTCATCCAACCATCTGCACACTAGATTTCCTCCTCACTCGAGCCATTGCCAGCAGGATGTGGTTGGCAGCCTTATTTTATGCAACTCTAATAATTGCTCCATCTCTCTGTGCTATTTTTCTCTCCTGAAGTCCATCTTGGCACATGTTTTCACTGGTCACCAGCCTCCCTCCGTCTCTGTCGGAGTTAATCTGCCTGCCCTTCCCTCCGGCAAAAGGACGTCCAAATAACGCTGTGCTCTCCATGACCCCTCCTGGTACCCTCAGCCTGTCTTTCTATTAAGATAAGACAGAAGCGATCCTCTGGGGCATATTTGGGCCTTTACAAGAACAAACATTAGCTGGACAGAAATGAAACGAAATGCAAGAACAAGGGTAATTGCCGTGTAAAGGATACAGCAATAAAGCTAATAATCACTTGCTGAAAATCTGACGGCTACTGCTAACGTGACCTACTTAAACTGCTAGTCCATAATTGAGCATTGTATTGGCTTTGACCTATTTTTACCCACAGTGCAATACCCATGACTCAGCACTGATGCATCAAAACCAGTCTCTTGTTAGAAAGCCAGTTTATGTCAAATCAATATGGCAGATTTCCACTCATGCTTATCAGCGTCCACTTTGCCTTGTGTACCCCGCAGTAAGTTTCCTAAATAATTCAGATTTTTTCTAAATAATCTAGCAGCGTAAAGTTTACAAACTAAGAAAGCTTAAATTAATAATCACCACAATGAGTCATACATATTACAAAATTCTGATTCATCCCTGTTTTATTCTGAAACTTGTATTGCTAGAAAAAAGTCTAAATAGGTTTAATTTATACATTTAAGCAGCTGTATGAAAAATAGGACCATTTCCTTTATCAGAAAGCTATAGATTTACCTCTCCATATTTTCATGGGTTTTATGGGCAATTCTCACAGCACAGGTGGAGCTGACTAACCAAAATCTACAGCCCTACAGGCTCCATTCTGCAGTACTAAAACTTTAACTAATATTCTATAGGGCTGGGCAATATGGCAATAAAAAATGCTATCTGTTCTTATGACAATATGCTAGTTTGATGAGATTGCCATAACATGGATCAGTACGTTTCTCTTTAATGCAGCTCTATGCTTAAACACAGACACTTTTTCCCACCCACTCTTCATCTTGGTCAGCTTCTTTCATGCTCCGTGTGAGTGACAGGCTTTAGTTTCTCTTAATGGTAGTTCCTAACAGCATAAATAATCATAAAATCTAATTTGGCAATGTTAGCACTAAAAAAATTGTGATATGATTTTTTTGCCGACCCCTAATTCTACACATGGTACAGCTACATTATTCACATGCAAATAATAATTAAACAGACAAGAAATCGCATTACACAAGGGTCTACACACACTCCACCGTGTCTCTTTATCTCCTCTTATGAACCAACACACACATTTTTTCAGTTAATATACATAACTGTTTGTCTGGGATCCAGAATACACACTTCTCCAATACACTTCCCCCATTGAATCTCCCCAGATTCAGTGTAATTGAAAGGTGGATTAGCCAATATGAGGCACGCGTGGTCTCCCTGTATCAAAACAAATATGGCTGCTTATAAAGAAAAACAAAGGGCAAAAGACAGCACAGCAAAGCACTAAACTCACTTAATCTGAGGTGAGAGAAATTTCAGTTTGTTCAAAATGAAGAGACCAATGAGCTTGTTTATTTCACATACATCACTGAAATCAAATCTGATTGTAGAGCCATGTTTGATGCTGACTCGAGGTAGAACGGCCCCAGTGGTGACCAAACAGGTATCCCTCTGTATCAAACATACAGAGATATTATTCCGAACTTGCCACTTGCAGCTCACCTGTAGGAAACGCCAGGAAAGTTATATACACTTTATTTAAACTTGACACCTGAATCCAAGCGTGATAAAACACAAAGCTTGAAGATATTAAAAAAGTTTTCATCGAAAGTTCTTCGGAAAGATAAACCTATTCACACAGCTTTCAAATAAAAAAGTAATGAAGTTTGATCATGTAAAATCCAAATCAAACAGCCTGCCTTACACCACTGTAGCCAAGTATAGCCTTTTAATTTCACTTCTAAGATGTAACTGTTGCTATGGGAGACTGATACTGAAAGTATCACAAAGGAGTGTTTTTATTGTGCATCACTCTCGTTCTTTACTTACTGGTGTCTATAAGCAGGTTCACCTCAAACCTCTTACTATTGACACAGATAGTTGAAGTAGCCACCGAAACAAAATAAATGAGGTTATTCTTGCACTTTTTAGTTGCTTGTTTTTCACTTTTAATTCAGCAACTGTTATGGAACTGTTTCTTATGCATGGAGAAAATTAGATTGGTATCGATTCTTTAACATGGCCTGTAGGATCTTCAAAATGAGGACTTATGGTCAGCAGCATTTAACCAGTTGATTGGGCAATACATTTTTTTTTTTTTAATAGCTAAAACATTGCTCTACCGTTACTATATATTCCATGCTAACAGTAAATATCCTTTTTCCTCACAGCCCTTTTAAACCATAACTCTAATGGGTGCGCTGTTGCTGTGCTCCTGGCTGGTGGCTGTACTTTCTGTTTCAGTGAGCTCAGTATGTGGACAGTGAGCCGTGCATTCTTCAGCTTATTACCTCTCTGCCCCATTGTTGTTGTGCCCGTGTCGCTTCTCACTCCGGTAGTAGCACATGCTTTTGATTTGATTGCTTGTTTGTACGACAGCTCGGAAGGTGAGCTACTACCATTCACTGCTTCTGTTTAATTATTTATATGTTTACACTGTTAAAAATCCATGTACATGCTAGCTAGCTGACATGTGACTGCTGAGAATATGTTTTTGTATTTTTTTTGTTAGGAAGAACATTAACTATTCATTGACTGTATGAGTAGGCTAGGACACAATGACACAATGCAGTTCAAAATTGCAATAACACTATACTTGCAATATACCATGGAGCTCATATCTTACCAGCTCCCATATTCAATAAAGAGCAGTTTTCCATCAGGCTCCTTGGCTTTTCCTGGCTCTGTTTGAGCAGGACTGAGCAGCGTCTAAAACACAACGGATGATGAGATCACACAGATGCACACACACAGACACACACACACACCCACACACACCCACACACACACAAAAGACAGGCTGCAGGCTACAAGTGCTATAGACACTGATGCTGCTGCTAATGGAATTCAGTTTGTTGTGACTGTGAGCAAAATAAAGAGAAGACGACAGGAGGAGAGGGAGCAGGCCCGAGAGAGCCACAAGCACAAGGCACTGAGCCATCTTAACACCTCCTCTCTTACCAGTTCCATTGAGACATAAGGTCTGGCTTTCCTTTTCAGTAATATAGTGGCATTTAAAGGTGCACTCCATAACTTTGGTGGAAGGTCTGCCAACCACTTCTCTTTGTGTAGATTCTATTGCGTTGCCTGCAATGTTCAACAGTATGGCATTAAACAAATCTATCTCCATGGAGACAAGCAGGTGACAGCACCAGGTCAGATCTGTGACTCATAGTAAGATTGCATTTTTAAAGTATTTTTTTCAGCTGTTTTTTTAATAAATATGCAGATGGATAGCTTAAGACCATATTGTAATATATTCCAGGCAAAGCAATAACGTCTCCATAGGGACAGGCAGATGGCGTATGCCCTCCAACAGAAAACACCTTGAAAGGTACAGAAAATCACATCAGATGTTGTGTGTACTGTATATTTGCATTTGCATGATTCCTGAATATGGATATTTCTGAGAACATCCAGGACGTCTGTAGTTGATCTGGAGTGTGACTCGACAGAAACTCACCACACCTTTTAAATGGTTTTATGCTTCAGCAGCAGTGAAGCCTAGCCCGCTAAAGGACACAGCGAAGGCAGTAAATTCAGAACACACAGAGGAGCTAGATCAACCACGGCACTTCATTACACTTTACTGCTGTGGTTTATAGCAAGGGCACACTGGACAATCTGCCCAAAAGATCAAATCACAATGTTTTCAATTAGGACCATGACCTGTTCTATAATTTGTGACCTTCTATACAGTTTTTAAATGGACTTCAGGGTTTGAACAACTGAAGCTATTCAATGCATCGGCTACAGTCTTGCCTGCTCAGCTACTTTAATTCATGTTCTTTCTTGTCAGTCTCTAACCTGGCTGAATCCTCGCAATATTTGTGAGTTCATAAACTCACGAGAATCTATTTGTCCAAGCTTTGGGTGTTGTGATTGGGCCTGAGCCACCAGTAATTTGGAGACTGAACTGCTCACAACTCAATTCATATATCAGTTTGGCATTAGCCAAGTTAGTAAGTCTCCTGTCCATTGCTTCTTTTCCTACTTCTCAGATTTTGATAAAATAAATGTTAGGCTCGTGAGATAATTGTCTTACCAATTTGAATGTTGTTTGTAAAATAAATAGAACTGTGCTATGCTTTTGACTGTTTTTTTTCTTGAACTCTTGATTTGGCATGTGCTAGAAGTGGTTGCTCCAGTTTATAATTGACTTGATAAAATCATTTTGACAGAGGCATAAACATATTCACATAAAATTCATTAATTATGGCTTGCACGGTGAATTCTCTGCATTAGCCTGTTAAGCAGATAAGTGACAAAGTGACATATTCTATTCTCTGAAGTGACATATTGTGGACATCTGTGATTTGTGAGTGATTCAGATGCCACACAGACATAATGGTTGTAAAAAGAGACTGCTCAGTGTCAATAGACACCAAACATCTTACAGACACTGACGAGACTCTGAGCTCTGCAGGGGACCCACATCATAGGAATGAGCTGTCGTGCCGCCGTGGCTCACTCCTACTACCCCATGGATCATAGTACATGTAATAAAGGTACATGTAATAAAGGGGAAAAAGAAGTGACAGGAATGCACATGTAGCTTTTGTAGTCCAGTTTATAATATTGCCAAAGAAGGGACAGTTATTGTGGCAGGTTTTACACATGCGACAGACTTGAAAAGAGAGGGAGAAGCAGAGGAGAGCAGCGGAGCTTAGTTCAGCGCTGGATCTCAGACCGATCTTGTTCACTGTGGCTTGTAAAACCTTGGAGATGGCAGCATTATAAAGGCTAATACTTTCAACACCTGACCTCGATCTAAAGCACACCTGAATCACAAAGACCAAGTCAAGCACATACACATGGAGGAGTGTATAACGTGAAGCTACTGTGTTCATATGGCTGCACAAGGACGGCAACCTACCTAAGTTAATCTTCACACAATAACACAACATAGAACAAAATCTATTTCCCCACTATACTGAAAGATATTGTAGCAACTTCAGAACAATCACGAGTTAGAGACTGTAGAAAGTCATATTGGAGTCCATGACCCCAGATCACAAGTGCAAACGCCACACCTGGACAGTTGCAATAGTAGCATGAAACACATTTTAGTGGCAGGGCCCGTGTGTATTGGGGGCAGTGTTGTTTCCCAGGAGGCCGAGTGCAGCAGGTGATGGAGTGGCTCTCATTGCTCACCAGCTGTGACCACGCAAACCACAAAACCATAGCACCGCTCCGAGCCTGAGGGAGATCACACTGCATGTCAGGAATAATCGGCTTTACAATCAATCGTCTCTATACATCACTGTAGGAGAAGACATTTTTGAAGCAACACTGCCTGCCTCGATCTATAACCTGCAAATAGTGCATCTCAATTGTGTTATTTCTAATGTTGTAGATATTTTTGATTTCCAGTGATATAATTTTCACCCCATATGAACTGGCTTGCATTGGTTGTCAATTCTCTGCAGTAGCTGGTAAAAGCTTGGAAAGAGCATTAGCAGCCTGACTTAAAGTGACACATCCCTGTTATTCACCGAAGCGGCATATTGTGGACATGTGTCTGTGATTCATGAGTGTATCAGATGCCCACACAGAGATAATGGTGCATTATCTCTGAGCACTATGCTGTAAAAAATGAGACCGCTCAGAGTCAAACAGATTTAGACATTGTTAAAAAAAAGAGGAAAAAATAAGAAAAAACACACAAATTGTAGCACTAAAATTCGACATTGTGGCATCTCTAGATCAGACTGCTGGAGTAAGTCTTCATGGTGTTTTGCTTCAGGGCAGTGTCAGGGTGCAAAGAAAGAGAGAGGGGGGCAATATGGACCACTGAACCAATAAGACAGCAGCTTGGCACACTAAAACCTTGGTCAATATATTTGGACAGACACAGTATAATTATTGCTACTGTAGATTTAACCTGTCTTAACTCAAAAAAGAAACTATTGTTGAGAGAGATCTACAGTTTAATGGAAATAAATGGTAAGCATATTTTCAACTACAATAGAGGTGTCATTATAAAGACCAACTTCTCCAGCAACATTGAAAATCTTCTGCACATCTGCACACTGTTCTCCTCTTCTATAGTTTCTCTCGGGTTTATTATCATAGAGAGGGTTGATAAATGTCTTTAAATGACTCCCAACATTAGCCTAATGAAAGCGCACAAGGACACCTGGCTGCTGTTCAGATTTTAGCCCAAACTTTGAAATTCACAAAATGACAGTCATTAACTGCCTCGTCTCTATTCTCAGTGTCCCTAATTGAAAATGATTATCCCAGAGAAAAAGGTATGAAATTAGACTCTTACTATACATATTCCCAAAAAGTCCTGACTATCTTGCTCCCAATTTGCGCTCTCTTCCTCCCTCGTATGATGTACAACAGTAATTATAAGCCTATACTTTGGGGCCATATTTGCAGGTCACGCTGGTGCTTCTAGTTGTAAAATAAAGGACAGCTGCCTCAGAAAATGGCAAAAAGCGGTCACAGTCTAGAGAACTGAAATGATGGAAATTTCAGCCTTCATTGGTTAATTTGAATCCTTTGTGGTATAGCAGGAAGCAGTCTGCCCTTTCTGAAGTCAAAATTAAGTTGGAGGATTATATATTCTCTCACAGGGTCATTATGTTCATATTGTGAGTCACTATTTTAGTATGCTGCAATTCTACAACTGTACAGATAAGAGAAGTCGCTTGTGTTTTCTGCAAATGTATTTATGGGTTCCAGTCACATGACCTGAGGATGTCACTATACATTAGCCTATTTCCACTGTTAGTCATTATGTGACATTTTGACACGATTAACTTTTATAGGTCATTATATCTACCTCATCCATGACCCCTCTCCCTATCGGCATATTTTACATTGTAGTGTTAAACCTAGTGATTGCTAAAGTGATGCTAAATAGTAACTCTGAAGGCGCTACCCTCTGTTAGCGGAGTCACGGTTAGCAAACAAGTAGTTAAATGTTAGCATGAAGTGAGTTAAGGGTTTAAAGATTTTTCACAAATTAAAGTGACATTTGAAAGGTCAAGTTCTATTTCATGTTAACCAGATTAGCGAACCGGCCAAAATAAGACTGCTAATCTCCTTGGTTGAGGGGAAGCAACTTGTTCAGAAAGTTGCTGATCCACAAGCTCGATCTAAAATACCTTCCAAAAGTACTTTCATTTACAGTGACTGGTGCTCTGTGACCAATTCTCTGGAAACATGTTCTTCTGAACAAGTCCTTCAACAAATGGTGCTCATATCCCTCCGAGCAACTTCCACAGAACAAATCATTACATGAAAAACAGCCACTGTAATTATTAACGTGCATTGTCTGGAACAGAAAAATGACACACATCCTTGAATCCCTTTGACGTAGTGGCTATTTTTGAAACCTCAAATTTTTAAGATGAAAAATCCGGACAGTGTGGTTAGTCATATTGTGGAGCGCCTGGAGCTTTAGAGATGACACTCTTGGGAAACCGTATTAGATAAAGCAGGAATAAGAAGACAGTGGAATGAGATGCCGTTAACACATCAAGCCCAAAGTGGATCACTGCGAGTGGTTGTAGCCGCGGTGACTCATCTGACCTGATTTTCAACAGCTACGGCAGTAGACACAATGAAAGGCTATTCGAAGTTGCATCCATCACCTACACAGCCCATATGTGGCGTGTTAGCTAGCGTCATTAACACACATTAGCCTCCACGCTTCTTCTGCCATTGTTTCTCTCAGTGGTGTTGGGGCACCAGCAGCTTTTAACAGCATGTTCAACAAAGGAGTGTTTATGTGGTTCGGAACTAGTGTAATAAGGACAATTTGTACAGAAAAAAACAAATTCAGCGTTTATTATACTGTTTGTGCATTGAACACGTTTGCAGGAAGGCACAGATGTTAGCTTTAAGAGTGTTGTAATGTGTTGTAACAATAATGTAACATTTTCTCATTACATACACTCAAAGACCTACCTAGTATTGCTATTTTAAATAAAAGCCTACAGTGTTTTAACATTTTAACAAAATTCAAATTACCATGCTTGAGTTAAAGAACTAGCAGATATATAGCCTTCTAGATGGCTTACTTATCTAGTTTAGTTCAATAATAATCAATAATCATTTGATAAATGTGTGCCTCATCTTGTGCAGGAGATTATGCTATTCAAACAGTAAATCACATTGTATTGTTTTTCTCTGTATAGCTCACTGTTGCCATGGTAGCACTGGAAGTAAACTTTAAGAAAAGCCCACAGTGGCAGCTCAAAGGTGGCATATTCAGTACCTGTTTCTTGCTGTGAGCACTGTGCTGCCTGTTTTTACATTTCTGATGGGTTTGGAACTTGAAAATGGTGTTGGCTAAAAAACAACTATTGGCTACAGAAAATGTTTTAGTTTTCTTTTTATTGTGCAAGCCCTTTTATGCAACAGCTGTTCTTTCATTTTTAGCACAGGGACTATGCAATAAACTAACCTGGTTGATCATCATTTTTTAGTTTATACTGAAACCTTTCTACTTGTCAGACAGGAGGGTTTGTTTACCTGCTAAACATGTTTCCTCCCTGGCTGGCAAGACCATGTAAGCAGCCTAAAGGACACGCCACAACACATCATGTAGTGCCTCATGACCTGACCTGAACAATGGTCAGCCACAAATAACTCTTCCAATTCTATACAAATAGTCTGGATTCCTACCAACCCTTCGAGTTCTGATGGGTGGGAGTGGTAGACTGATTATAGAAATTCATGGTGAGTATTGCATAAAAAATAAAAATATAAACTGTATAAAGAAGTGGACTAAGTGAGTGATGTAACCCATAGCGTTGGACTCCAGCCAAATGAAGCTCATTGAGGCTAACAGTTATGAGGTGAATTTGGACTTCCATATTTGGAAATCCAACTGTGATTATCATGGCAACCCAAAAGCCAATCAGGAGCGAGGGTGTTGAAGGTACACACCGCTTCCCGTCCGCAACACTGGTTTAGCAGGGGGTGGGTGCTTAGTAATGTTGCCAAACTGTTATTAATGCTAGCGGGAGTGACTTCGGGAAAGAAGGAACCTGATTTGTCTGTTACTAATGTTCTTATCTTGATTTATCAACAAAGGTTAATACAAATATTTTAAGATCAAAATGACGAGTCTGACAGCAGCAGTTACGGAGAGAGGGGTGACAATTTTACATAGAAAGTGAATTGGAGCCAGAGTGGATGGTGCCGGAGCGTGTTAGCTATGTCTATTTATATATAGACTCAATAACAAAAATGGCACCCTACAGACTATGAAGCAGTGGAGCAAACAAGACATTTATAAATTGCGAAACATCTCTGACATTTAGCAAATCAGGTCAAGCAGTAAAGATGGTTAGCCAGAGGTGAGAGAAACTACAAAGGTTGATGTAAGTCAGGGGTGTTCATTACGTCGATCGCGATCGACTGGTAGATCGCGAAGGCATTTTGGGTAGATCTGTCATCCCTCCAGTCACATGACTAATATACAGGACAACCAGTCAAATTACACCTGACTCTAGGTCACATCATGGGCGCTGCACATGCATAAACAAGTGCGAGTTAGCTTAACCCTATAGCGTCGGATCCTATCGTCGCCGATAGAGCGTGGTTGCGGACTTTCCAGCAGCGTAACTTCGCAACTAGTCGTGCTCTCATGTAAATTCAAAGGGTGTCTCAAAGCGGAGACACGGGGCTATCTAAATATTTTACCGTCATTACGGTAATCTGCTTCTGTTGTCCTTCGAAGGTGACGAATGAGAGCGCGGGCGCTGCGGGGATTTTCACTCATTTATTTGATGCATAAAATAAAAAATACGGATGGATGTGTAAAATAGAAGTTGTTGTGTGAAAAAATGCAGTAAATTCTGATACTTCGTTTAACATGATTTTTATGGCTATAAAAAAAAAGACAAAACCGTAATCAACAAAATTAGCTCTGTTATCGCTGTCAGACGAAAAATGCAATTTTACTCTTAGCTGGCTGTCAGAAACTACTGCCTGAACTATACA
This sequence comes from Periophthalmus magnuspinnatus, assembly GCF_009829125.3. Classification (NCBI taxonomy): domain Eukaryota; kingdom Metazoa; phylum Chordata; class Actinopteri; order Gobiiformes; family Gobiidae; genus Periophthalmus; species Periophthalmus magnuspinnatus. Next base: position 12,563,610 of record NC_047149.1, read on the forward strand.
TCCCTCACTGATTCCATTCAGTGCAAGTCATCAGAGCAGTAATCATCATTCAAGTAATGATGAAACATGTTGGAAGTTCAATTGTGTTGTGCAGTATTATCTCATGACGTTGTTCAAGGTACATGAAAATGCACTGTACATGTAAGAATTCATAATACATTTACAAATAAATATATGTTTAACATTTTTGTATTAGGTGGTAGATCTTTCAGACACGATCATTTTAAAAGTAGCTCACATACTGAAAAACTCTGAGCACCCCTGATCTAAGTGATACAAAGATATCTGAGAGATGAACACATTTCAGATTAACTCATTAGTTACTAGACTTGTAGCGAGATGAATTTGCAGTGAGACAATTGGAACTTGGACTTTTGCCCAAGTGTTCAAACCTGAGACCATCTGTGAGCTTTGCAACAGTGTCTGCTAAAAGTTTCTTCACATGACATTTTGGCTGTGCTCAAGACAGAACTTTCAGCATTTCGAAAGGTGCCAGCTCTGAAAGTATAAGAATCTGATCTAACTGTGTCAAGACTTCCAATGTGACTTCAATGCCATTGGGATATTTCCTGACAAAAACACTTTGCTACACCTCCACTCACTGCCCGACTGACACAAACTTTCAGGACAATTATATTTAATCAGTGGGAGAATTAATTGGCCACTGTCTGTGCCATTAGCTTAATAATCATCTGTCTGGTGAGCCAACCTGGCCCTCCTCTCTCTTTTAACTCAATCACTGCTTTTAGTGCATGCGGCACCATCGGCAGCAGTGAAATTACAGGTTGTAGAGCAGAAATGTGTCCAGTCCATCAGTGCATCATTTGCCTCTACCTTTTCCCACCCTCTCCAGGCAGCTGTGTCCAGTTACTATGACAACCCTGGTGATAAGCTTTGCCAATCACAGTGGTAGGTGCGTGTAAAAGAAAGTTTCCTGTTTAAAGTGCCTCCTTTACAATGTCACCTCACCTGTCTATGTAGTATGTAATTAGAGTCTGCCCACTCTAAGCTAAATATACCTACCTTTGCTTTCAAACACCTGTGGAACGCTAGCCATTACTTTAAAGAAGTAAGTCAACTCCGGTAGTTGAACTGTTGGTAAGACTTTTACAGTTGGACAGATAACACCAAATTTGATAAAACATCCATCCATCCATTTTCTTCCGCTTATCCGGGGCCAGGTCGCGGGGGCAGCAGTCTAAGCAGGGACTCCCAGACTTCCCTCACCCCGGACACGTCCTCCAGCTCCTCCGGTGGGACCCCAAGGCGTTCCCAGGCCAGCCGAGAGACATAGTCCCTCCAGCGTGTCCTGGGTCTTCCCCGGGGCCTCCTCCCGGTGGGACATGCCCAGAACACCTCCCTAGGGAGGCGTCCAGGAGGCATCCTGAGCAGATGCCCGAGCCACCTCAACTGGTTCCTCTCAACATGTAGGAGCAGCGGCTCTACTCCGAGCTCCTCCCGTGTGACCGAGCTCCTCACCCTATCCCTAAGGGTGCGCCCGGCCACTCTGCGGAGATAAAACATGGTCAAGTTAAAGTTTTCCATGTCACTGCATTAACCTGTTCACTTTATTAGCTGGTATGGAATCTACCTGAGGCTATAATTCATTTTAGAAAATATTTATTTTTTTATTTTTTTATTTTATTTATTTATTTGTTTCAGACATTTCTGTCTTAAATCCACAAAAGCAAATCAAAGTACACAAAGTCTGAAAAAGGAATAGGCAGAAGCCTAAGCTTATGACGCCTACACCTTTTGTACTAAACATAAAGAGCTGCTATGTTCAACAGTATGTACAATATGAACAAAAAAAAAGAACAAGTAAGCAATTCAGCATTCAGCGTATGAGTTTATGATTTTCTTTTTGTACAAACTTTTAAAACGGCTCAAGGTTCTGCAGTCTTTAACATCGTCCTCTAACCTGTTCCAAACATTTACTCCAACAGTTGAAATGCAGTGCTGTTTTACATTTGTTCTGACACTTGGTTTTTTATATACATCATGTCCTCTAAGATTATAAGCACAATCTCGATTTTTAAACAGATCTTGGATATGAAATGGTAACTGTTTATTCTTAATTTTATACATAAATTGTGCAGTTCTATAATCTACCAGGTCCTTGAATTTCATTGTATTTTTTTGGATAAAGAGTTCATTTGTATGAGCCCTATAGGGGGCTTTGTTCACAATTCGCATTGCTTGTTTTTGGACAATTGCAATTGGAATGATGTTTGTTTGGTATGTATTTCCCCACACCTCCACACAGTAGGTCATGTAGGGAAATATCAACGAAATATACAAAATGAACAATGTTTTTTCATTCAAACATTCTTTTACTTTGGATTTAATTGCTAAAGATTTGCATAATTTTGTCTTTATGAATTGTATGTGGCTTTTCCAACTTAGGTTATTTTGGATTATTATTCCTAGAAATTTTATTTGATTTATTTGCTCTATTTCTGTATTATGAATAATAAGATTCCTGTTCACATTTATTCGGCGATTTGTAAATACTATGAATTTAGTTTTCTTTAGATTTAAAGTTAATTTGTTTGAGTCAAACCAGCTTTTCAGCAATTTTAGTTCTTTTTCTAGCTCCTCAATTACTGTTTCTAAATCATTGCCACAGTGTATTATATTTGTATCGTCAGCAAATAATATAAGATGCAAAGCTTTTGACACCAAACATATATCATTAATATAAAGGATAAAGAGCAAGGGGCTCAACACTGACCCCTGGGGGAGGCCACAGGTCACTGTTTGAAGCTCTGAATCCACTCCGTTTATATGGACATATTGTGATCTGTTTTCTATATAACTTTTGATCCAAGAGAAAGCCACACCCCTAATACCATATCTGTACAGTTTTCTGAGTAGGAGATCATGATTGACTGTATCAAACGCTTTAGTTAAATCTAGAAACACTCCAATGGCGTACTGTTTATTATCTATTGCATTAGATATGTTTTCAACTAGATCTATTAATGCCAAGGTAGTGGTTCTATTTGGTCTGAAGCCATATTGTTGTTCACATAGTATATTACGTTTTTCGAGGTAGTTAAATAATCTTTTATGGAATAATTTCTCCAGAATTTTAGCAAAATGAGACAATAGAGAAATAGGTCTATAGTTTGTAAGGTCGTGTTGATCGCCAGACTTGTAAATAGGGATAACCTTTGCTGTTTTCATTCCTTCTGGGAATACACCCGACTGCAAAGATAAATTAAAAATATAGGTGACTGGTTTAACTATATATTCAATAGTTTCTTTCAGCACACACATGTCCAGTCCATTCCAGTCTAATGAGTTTTTGTTCTTGCTTTGTTTGACAATTGTGCATATTTCACTTTCATCTGTACCTTGTAAGAATATTGTTTTATCCTGCTTAGCAATTCTACTGATTATATCATTCTCTTGGTTGGATTCCGGAATCTCTTTTGCCAATTTAGAACCAATGTTACTAAAGTAATTATTAAATTCATTTGCAATTTCCTTGGGCTGACTGAGGAGATGTCCGTCATTTGTCAAGATGTGAGTAGGAAAGTTAACATTCCGTTTGCCCTTTTTAATTAATTTATTTAAGACATTCCACGTATTTTTAATATCATTTTTGTTTTTTTCCAAAATTGAACAATAGTATTCTTTTTTCCTTAATCTCATAATACTTATTAATTTATTCTTGTATGTTTTATAGGAAACCTCTGCCTCATTTGTTCGTTTTTAAAAAAAGTCTTTATACAGTTTCTTTTTTTTCTTGCATGCTTTTTGAATACCTTTGGTCATCCAAGGCTTCCCAACAAATTTGTTAGAAGTCGCTTTACTAACTAAAGGACAATTTTTTTCATAAAGAGAGCAAAAGATTTTCAGAAAAACCTCATATGCTGTGTTTACATTATCTACATACACATTGTCCCAATTTTGCTCCATTAGATCACGTTTAAATTGACTGAATGTTTCGTGAGTTTTTTGTCTATATATTTTGACTGTTTTTATTTCATTATGCATTTTTGTGCCCTTCTTTATGACTGTAAATATTGGTAGATGATCTGATACATCATTTATTAGAAGCCCACTTGTTATTTCACTTTCTATGACGTTAGTGAATATATTGTCAATCAATGTTGCACTATTTCTTGTTATTCGAGTTGGTTTTGTTATCGACGGATATAAACACAAGCTATACATTGTATTTATGAATTCAGTAATTGCAGTTTGTTCTAAAGGATTTAATAAATCAATATTAAGATCCCCACAAACAAAAACAATTTTCCTGTTATTTAAACCCTCATATAGATCACACAATTTTTCCCTAAATGTATCAATACATGAGCCCGGCTTTCTATATATACAGCTTAATATAATGTTTTTGGATTTTTCAGTTTCAATTTCTACTGTAACACATTCCATAATTTTATCAATGACTAAGCACATATCTTTCACTATCTTACTTTTCAAATTTTTATCAACATATAAAGCTACACCACCACCTTTTTGAAAAGTTCTACTTACGAAGAACATGTTATATCCTTCAATCTGAAACTGGGGACATTGATCCTCAAACAACCATGTCTTGGAAATTGCTATAGCAGAAAATTGTTTTTTTGTTTGTTTCAAGCAGTGTAGAATTTTTGAAAAATTTGCATTTAGGCTTCTACAGTTAAAATGTATAACAGATAATGAATCTTTTGTACTTATTTGCGACTCAAATTGGTCCTCTGTGTAATATTCACATGTGTTTTTTATTTTTGTATAAAAGTTATTCTCTGGATCGAGGTCATTCTGTATGTCTTGAGGTTTATACTCTGTATAGACAAATGATTTTAACTGAAAATGTTCATAGTTCAAATAATCTGAATCCATTCTTACTTTGTTAGTTGAATTAAGTCCATCTGGATGCATAATAAATCCAAATCCTTGTCATTGTCTCATCTTCTCATTTTAATTTGTCCATTTCTAAATTGTATCATTTGTATTGTTCAAGCTCTTTGATATCCTTTATGACGATCACCCGGGCCTGTTCTGGGGGTCCATTCAGCTTGATCATAATTTTGCAGTTTCTCGTCCAGGTGTCTTGAATCTTCTTTTCTTTCTTTAACATTCTTGCTTGTCTTGCCATTTCAGCATTTCTTTTGGTAAGGTGTTCATTCACATAAACACCTGTACCTTTCAATTTTCTGGCATTCCTCAGCAACTCCATTTTGTTCTTTCGATTGGCAAAGCGAATGATAATGTTAGGCTTTTTATCATTTCTCTGCGGCAGTGTATGACATGCCGCAATGTTCTTGCTGTCTATAGTGATATCCTTGCTTTCAAAGAACTTTATGACTTGATGTTCTAGAGGAGACAAGCCAGGACTTTGAATGGGAGTGAGCAGGTTACCTTCTCCTTTGTCCCCTGCTGCAGCCTGGGCATAGGAGCGTTGGATTTCAAGACCTGAAATCAAAAGATCCTCCATTCTAGAATATTGTTCCAAGTCCTCAATTCGTCGTTCTAAATGTTCAATTTTCTTGTCCTTTTCTTGTATCAGTGTCTTCAGTTGTTTAATTTCATCTGTTAGTTCCTTCAGGGTTGTTTGTTGTTTTGCCACTTTGGTTATTTCCTGGGACATAAAATCCAAAGATTTCTTTATGTCTTCAACATCTTCAGCCAGTTTTTTATTGGCCATTGTTGGTTGGAATGTTTGTTTTTGTTTTTTTTTTCTTTTTAGAGGCAGGCTTGGTTTGAGGCCTACTCTCTGATAGTTAATCCACTGGTTAAATCCAAGATATGTCACAGCAAGTTCAAAATGTTTGCACAATAAATGTACTTAGGTCTTCAAAACATTGTCCAGTCCTTCAGATGTAAAGGATGCTGACCTGTTGATTAGATATTTCTTGGATTGTGGAGCTGGTTAGTAGCAGCCCAGCAGCACGGCAGCCATCTTGTATTATGCATCATAAAGAGGTGTCACAGAAGTTTGCATACTTATTTTGAAGATATCTGGGTATAAAAAAGTATATCCCATATTTTTTTCTCCCAAACAACCAAAAATAATAGCATCAGACAACATGGAGAATTAAATAATGCGTTGTCACAAATGAAAGCAGGTAGTAATGCATATTTGATGTCCAGAAAGTGCCATGAGCAGCTTGCTCAGCGTAGCACGGCCCACTGATCACAAAACATGCATATTTCATCTAAGCAGCCCTGTACTAAAGCCTATGTTACCATACCTTTAATTCAGGCTGAGGCATCAACCACAGACAAGGTTTGCTATTTGGAGTGCATTTGTTTTTCTAACATCCATCTAACATATTGAAATTGAGCTAATGGTCTGTGTTACTCTGCTGCATGACCGTATTGATCATAATGACTTTGTGTTGTTTTTCTCAGTCAACCAAAAGGTTTTCTGATAAACATCAAACATAAATGCTCTTTGACAATCCCCCTATTACAGTTTGTTCTGAAAGACCATGTGGTCTTGTCTCTGACATATATCTAACATAAGTAGGACAAATATTGTGCCAGAATACTGCTGAATCCAGCACAGAGAAGAAAAAAGTTGAAAACCAGCAAATGAGCTACAGTGTAAAATGAACTGGGGAGACCTTTGACCTAATTGCAATCCCCCTTCAATATCAATATTATCGGATTCAACTGAGAAAATAAAGATATAACACGTTACTTATTAAAATATTAAGCATATCTTTTTCACTTTGTGCATGCCCTTATTTGTATTGTATTTATTCAGTGTGTTTATGTTGCACTTTTTCACCGAATCAAGTTCCTAGTTTGTGAACTGTGTTCACAGACTATGGCAATAAAAGTCTTCTGATTCTGATTCTGAAACATTGTAAGTAAATCAATGTTGTTGTGTTGGCTGATAATGTGGACAAATTAAAGCCCAGGAGTTTATAGGAGACTAAACTGGATATCCAAAACCGCTTCTGCAGAACCCAAAGGACACTTTACTGAACAGACAACTGTAGAAGAGCATCTGACTGGTTAAACTTTCATCTTGATATTATGGGGGAATAACTTTAGGTGTACATTTTAAGAAATACATGTAGCATATTATTTATGCTATTTGTCCCCCTTCAAAAACAATGAGAGGTAATCCTCATTATTTAGCTGCCACATGTAAACATCCACAGACACAAAAACATCTCTGCCTGATTCATTCATTCATTGTTCTGACTTTGTTCTGCACCAAATACATGGTTTTGGCAATGCAATTAACAAAGCCATTGAGTCTATCACACTCTTTATTCACTATGTGCCAATAATGAATATATCTACTCTAGCGGTTTCATTTGTTATTGTGCAATGCTTATTAAACTGGGTCCTTATTCGCTACAGTGCGCAGTGTGGTTGGGGCAATGCCTTTGACTAAGAATACAAAGAGAAAAACCAGATGGTGGCAATATTTGTCATCCAGGTATGCTAATTAAACACCCAGGAGTTTCAGGAAAGCTAATGTCTAGCAAAGCCAGATACAGCAAATGTGGTCAATGTCAATGTTAGTTGCAGTTAAATGGATTTAAATACATTATAATATTGAAATTATAGTTTCTATTACATTCACCTTCACTTTACCCTTCATTAGGCCATAGTCCCATTTATTTCCCTGCATCTGCGTTATCCATGGGTTTCAGATCATTGCCATAGCAATTAAAATGACAACAAGTCCTCAAAATGTTGCATATGGCAGGAAGCTGAAACCTATTAATTAATTAATTCGTAAATGGTATCTTGTGAGTGCAGACTGAACAGTAAGGCTCTTACAAAGGTTACACAAAAGTTACTCTGTATTAAAATTAAATACTGTTAATTTCATAGCTTTTAAAGTGTTCATATGCTCACTTGTTCAGAGAGGGTTTATCCAGGTAAAACCAATAGAAAACTTCTTGTACAAAGTTGCAAATCAGATCATTCTTTATGGTGGAATTGTTCATTTGCATGCAAATTTGTTAATCTGTTTGATTTTACTTTGTTTATTATTTTGCAGTGCTGAATGGAGCTTAAATCTTTCCCGGAAATACACTATAGGCCCCATTTTCTACCATGTTTATGAACCAAGCAATGCAGTACACACCCCTTTTTATATTGTGCCCAAGTCATTTCTTTGTGAATCCTAATCTTAGTGGATCAGGTGGCTGTGGAATTCAGGTGATTATATGTTAATCTATTGTTTACCCACTGTTCATTTGTGCCCCGGAAATAACCAATTACTCTGATATTGCGACTTGTTCACCGTCACATGCGCTGTAATGACTTTAAAAAGCAGAATTTTTGCTTCTAAAATGATCTCTACTGGAATAAGAAGAGCCAAATGCTGAATTATTCCAGATCATTCCAAAACTAGCATACGGACATCGGCGACTGCACGCTGGGACAACCATGGGGAAAACATGAAAGGCAAAAAGCAGCCATCCAACGAGTTTTACTCTGAGAGAATATTAAGGGGAATCAGATATGGAGGAAATGAGCTCTAGAGAGATGTGTCATGGTGGATCTCCACGGGCATCGTCTACACCGGACCCCCCGAGTGTACCGTGTTCCTCTTTTTCTCTCCTAAAAAGCTCAGGAAGTTGTCCTGTGTGAGCTGCGCAGCTCTATCTGCTGAGAGAGGCGTTATGGTGGGATGTAAAGAGGGTAGGAGCGCGGGGAGCCAAGAGCAAGAAATGACTTTTGTCTCGGTGGGTGTCATCTGAAACGCTTTGGAGTAATGAGCCACGGGGGTGTGTGTAATGGAGGAAATACGAGGCGTAAAAGTTAAGGCTCTTTTTTGAGTGAAGTTATCCAAATCAGCTGCTTTGAAATGCTAAATATTGTGGATTTGGTCAATGGTTATATATATCTCTGCTAAGGATGTCACCAGTTTTGCAGTTGCTCATGACAATTGAGTATAAATTAACCATTTGATGGGACAACAGTTGAACAGATTACTTCTGAAAAAAAGGTTGTGGTGCTGGTCAAACTCTCAAAATATATTAATGAAGTAGTATTATTACATTTTTAATATATGCAAGTAGTTTGTTTAAAATTTTTGAGTCAAAACATATTCCTCACTAACCTTATCCATTCCGAGCATCCTAATTATTCACAGTGCTGAGTTTATAAGTGCTTCTCACAACTTTTAGAGAGAGCAAAGTTTTGGTTTAATGCTAACAGGAACTAATTAAAGGCTTTATAATTAGATGCAGACAGTACACAGCGGCCTTATTTTGACCTCAAGAGCGGCTTATACAATATGTGTGTACTGGGGCAAGACAAATACAGGCTGTTGAAGGTGAGGCAGGATACCCAAAATGCCGTCTATATATCGGGAACAAATGAAGCAAGAAATTTGGCCATTTTTACACATAAAATGCCCTATTTGAAGATGCTAGTTAATAGATTTTAAGGTTTTCAAGTACTGAAATATGACTCATCATTTTGAAATGCATTACCAATACCATAATAAATAACAAACCAATGTAATCTCTCAGTGTTTCTGTTAAAACAAACCCTGTGCCTCTGTAGAGGACATTATTTTAGGCGTAAGGACTGTGTCCTCTAGGGCCATCACTCAAAACTCCCTCTATGGCCAAATGTGGCACTGGCACCAGCCACTGCCCACATTATTTTAACAAACACTTTGTCTAATGCACCGTCATGCTGCTGCCTCCTGGAGAAAATCCCAGAATGCCTTGCACCCTCAGCAGTAGAATACAAAAATCTACGCAAACGGAGGCGAGACCCCGGGATCGATAGAAGCCTTTCCTTGAAACTAGGCTCTAAAGGTCGAGGTGCTCTGAGCTTTCTGACTTGTTCTGGACAAATTGATACAACAGTCAGTCAAAACCTGCATCAGGGGAAGCGCTCGTGTGTGTCCGCATCGATCACAGTGGCATTTCAGCAGGTCACGGCTCCGCTTCAGCGCCAGGAGGAAAGTAAACACTATGGAAAGAGTATAGGGAGCGATGGAAGAGAGAGAGAGAGAGAGGTGATAGGGATCTAAGGAGCCTCACATGAAAAGGTGTGGTGCTGACAGCTTGGCCGGTGCTTGGCTCACAGATAGGGATTCTTGTTTGTAGATGCCAAGTCTTACAGCTCGCATACTGATAGGCTAGTCAGAGCTATTGGTCCATGCTTAATCTAAAATATTTAAAAAGATGATGGGTTGCATAATTTTGGGGAAAAATTGCATTTTTTTTCTGATAAGTATTGCATTTGAGATTAGATTAGCAATATATAAACTAGGATATTGCACATTGTAAACAAGCAACGAGCATTTGAGAAAAGATTAAAGTATGAACTGATAAACTAATTTCAGAACATATTTGTAGAGTCTAAACATGACAACAAGATTTTAACATAAGAATGTGTATTTTGTTCTTTGCAGAGAACATTCAATTATCCAAATAACTATGACCTTTGCTATTTGATAATTGCAAAAACTCAAATTGCAATTTCAATTTGAGTGTGAAAAATAGTGCAACCTTAAAAACATGTGTCTTCCAACAATTTGTCACTAAATTCAGTCAATCCTTTACTTTGTAGGACTATTGGGCAACCGTTGAAGGTCTTATATTGTGCAAAATTGACTCCTCAAAAACATATTTGGAATTGTGCTTTGTTTCACTCGCATATGCTTGAATATTTTTACTTCATTATTAGTCTGCGTCTCCAAAGCTTCCACCTTATGATTTCAAGAAGTGGTAGTTTTCAAGTGAACAGCTACCTTTTTCTTTTTGTTTCGTAGAGATTGGCAATTCCAGGGCTGAAATTATCAATATAATTCTAGTGAATGTGAATGGGATTTAAAAACACAAGGTGGAACAGAATGTTTTCAGTTTGAGAGAAGAACTTGTGCATTAAATGTGTGAATGAAACAAAACACAACTCCAAGTATGCTTTTGATGAGGAAACATTATAACAGATCAGAAATAGCCTAATATGGCCCCTTAATTAATTTGTTAATCTGTTAATTAATTTGCAAAACCCACCAGTTGGAACCTTTGGCAGTGAAAATAGAATATAATGAAATAGAAAAATTGCTCCTATTCCTCCCTGAGCCTCAGTCTGGTCTGCGCTTAAAGAGCCGTTGGTTTGAAGCTGGAGGCTCGCTGTATGATTCTGCTGAGCACACAGGTCAGCTCACTTTGAAATGTGCACCACTTTTATGTAGGCACTGGCTCTAATATAAAGGCAGCCTCCTTTCAGCAAAATGCTTTTTTAGAGGGACTTAGAGAGAGGTGCTTTCCCATCTGTGCGCAGAAAAAGTCCGGTGTCTCCTGCATGTAGAGGCTCTGGCTACGCACTGTAGATTGAGTTGGCGTTTGTTTGGCTTTGAGACATCATCAACAGGAGACCAGATTTACTTTTCTGTCTTTTGGCTCAGGCCTTAAAGAATTAAAACAACAAACCAAAGCAAACGCTCCATCACAGGCACATAACCACAGTCTCCATCAGCACCTGTTTACTCACACATTACACAACCTGTTTTGGTCTCTTATTCCATCTTCAGTGGATAGTGTCACGCCTCCTATTTTTTTTTCTAGCGAGGCAGAATATTTTGGTGTTTTATTACTTTTTAGTAGTAAGAATGAATGTTGTTTATACTTCTTTTTGATGGGGATAAAAACCTCTTTAATTTAATTATTTTTTTTTTTTACATTAAAACAGAATTTGCTGAACACAAAAGGATTATGTGCAATTTAGCACTACTCTCAAACAACTTTTTTGTAGCTAGTGTTGTTGCGATATCTTAAAAAAAAAAAAAATCAATCTGATTCATTACCTATACTTGCCGATACCAATACCAGGCCGATACAAGTCCGATAGCACTTAGTGTGAAGAAGTAGACTAAGACTACTCAATTTTGCTACAGTACAAAAGCAAAAATAACTCCTCAAAATCTAATTTATTCTTGTAGATTTTCTTTAGAGATAGCCTTTAATTAAAGTGGTCTTGATAATAAGTTGTGCTGGTGTAAGCACTTTAACTTTTCTACTTGGTCACTTTCTACCTCAGAGCGTGGCTAAAAACAGCAGTGAGGCCTGTAAAAACATGGCTAATTATGCAGAATAAACAAAGTCCATGTTAGCGCTGTTATCCGGCTGCACTCACTTTAGTTATTTTATGTAAGTTCAGTGCCCACTCCAAAGGCTAAATGATGGTATCAAAGAAGAAACACAAATGTCTTTTCTGTCATTATTAGTACGTTTTATGTGACTGCAGAGCCTCCACAGTTTACATTTAATGTGTTAATGCTACCGCTAACTAGGCTTTAGCGGTAGCATTAGCTACAGATGTCAACAGTGGCAGTGCTTGCATCTACGGGTCCTCATTCTAGAAATACAAAGTGGTAACGGATTTGGTTTGGTTTGAGTACTCCTGAAAAATATACAGTATTGGAGTGTTTGTCGATACCAGTATCGGTATCGCAACAACCCTACCACTAACCACTGATCAATGATTAGTAGATAAAGAGGGCACTAGTTGCATCCCTTTCCCTAAAAAATGTGAATCATGAATCCAGCCTAATCTCAGATTAGACTGGAGTAAATTAAAACCCACAAATACAGAAGCCCAAACTGCTGGCATTAATGAGTACAGTAGATCTGGGACTGGACGTGCAGTAGGACACACAGGCTTGGCACAGGCTCACTCAGAGACCACTAAGACCCTCCGTCTGGTTTGTGGAAAACCCTGGCTTTGAGGCCAAATCCAGCCATGGTGCTCAGCCACAAAAACCTAATCACCTGGAACACCTCGCTCGCCCAAATCCACTGCCCTGCACACTCACTCTGCCAACAAACTTTCACTTGGTGGTTTACCTGGAGCCATGGACTCTTAAAACACATATGATGACTTAAATATGTAAATATGTATGTGGATTGATGACATAACATCCCAAAGAGAATTACCATGTGTTGAATTAATCTATTTTAATTCCAAATGGTTGAAGTAAGCTTTATAATGATTCGGTGTTTTTTACTTGATTTAGTTCTAACAAAGAAAAAAAATAAATAAAAATAATGATAATAATGATAAGAAGAATCTCTCTGCTAGGCATGGGACGATATTGGTCTTATGGTTATAGGGCCAAAATAATTGTGATAACGATTATATCATGATAATGATTAAAGTTGTTGACATGTTCTAGATATGAATAAGCATAATTTTAATATTATGGATAGGTTCCATTTTTAAACTACTGTTATAGTATTGCACTTTGTCTTAAGTGATAACAACAATGATCCAAAAGAGATCCTAATGGAGCTTTTTCCTTTATCCTGCACATTCTGGTGACATTCTGATTAACATGTCCAGCAAAACCTTGTAAACCCTTTTTATCACAATAAACAATATTAATGTTTATTGTTCCATCCCTACTCTCCAGTTAAAGGTGCACTATGTACTTTTCCGTTGGGCAATCCGCTACCATGGAGATGTTATTGCTTTGCCTGAAATGCTCCAGAGTATAGCCTGAACCTTTCTTACCTTTATACAAAACTAGAACACTTACTGTGATTGTGGTCACCTCTCTCCAGAAAAGTTAGTGCACCTTTAAACATCATAGTATAGCACCAGTATTTCTATTGGTTTTCTTTAGCATCAGAAGGCTTTTAACAGGGATGAAGCAACTGACAGGACAGAGGATGAATGTAATGTTGCTCACGTCATAAATCAAGTCAAAGTGGTGCAGCCCTCTTCCTCCTCTCTCTATCCCTCTCTTCTCTGCCCCTGTTTCAGACTCTCCTCTCTGTACACACCAGTCTACCAGAGGCAGGTAAAGTGATACCAAAATAAGCTGTGTCTCACCATGAGTTATTGTTCAGTTAATAATGGAAAAAATGGATGATTGTGGTCATGAGATTAAGAAGATAATACTGTTAAGATAATACACTGTTGAAGAGTTATTGAGCAATGATAAAGCCAGCTGAGCATATAATGTATGATAATGGAAATATTGTATTGGAAAATATCTGGCCATGTTAAATTTCCTTTTCAATTAATAACGTAATTAATTTCGATTTATATCCAGCCATATCAATTAAATCCTATTACATCTGAGTCATTTCACAGCATCTCGTTCATGGGGCAATTGACACAAGTTTGATCATTATTCTTTACATTACAAACAAGCTCTAGATTAATTTTGGTCATTCACTCCAGTTAGATCTTAAAGGAATTCGCTGAAGTCTTTTTTCCCAGTCCAAGGATCTCACATCAAGACTTACCACAAATGCATCTGCTGCTTATATTCTCTATACATCTATGTAGTTCTTCCCACAAAACCTTATAAAACCAAATAAAAGACATTAGCTTTTCAGCAAGTGGCAGTCAAACTCTATGGAAGTTTTAGAGCTTCAACTACACAAAAGGACAGTTAATTTTATGGATTGATCTTATTCTTTTGTGGGGGCGGATTACTTCTGGCTCTTGTATTATTTATGTGTGTGTATGTTGGAAAGTAAGATTGAAGTAGTCCATTTTGTTTTTTGTAGAGAAAGAAAAAACATAGATACATTCTGAGAGACAGTTGTTGACCAGTTGCCAACAAACTTACAAACCAGGATCCATTTGTTTGAAAGTGCAATTTCTTTCCAGTCAGCCCGCGCACCTCTCTAACACAAAGAAGCAGGTGTAAGCTCTTAGTGCATTGGGGGTTGCCAGTTATAATCCCACTCTGACTGTAATGAACTATCTGCAAACACAATACAACTCTTTGTCACAGTGTTACTCAACTCTGGCTGGTGGTCAGAAGCAAGGCAGTAAGTGAATGAGTCTTACTGCAGATACAGGTGAGTGTTAACAGCTATGTAAGGAAATCCATGTCTCACTATGTGTCATGCTGTGGGTTGTAAGATCAGTTACAGCTGAAACCAGAAGTTTACATACACTATATAAAAAGACACATGCACATTTTTACTAAAGCATCAGCCAGGAAGTTAAAGTTTGGGCAGAAATGGATCTTCCAAATGGACAATGACCTGAAGTATACTGCCAAATTGGTTACAATGTGGTTTAAGGATAACAAAGTCAATGTTTTGGAGTGGCCATCACAAAAAGGCATGTGTGAGCAAGGTGGCCATCAAACTTGGCTCAGTTACACAAGTTTTGTCAGGAGGAATGGGTCAAAATTCCTGCAAATTATTGTGAAAAGCTTGTGGAAGGGTTTCCAAAATGTTTGACCCAAGTCATACAGATTAAAAGCAATGGTACCACATTTTAATTAAATGTATGTAAACATCTTACTTTGAAGAAAATAATGAAAAATCTCCTACTATTCTGGCATTTAGCAAATAGAAATAATTTTGGTAATCCTAATTGACCTAAAACAGGACAAGTTTAGTCTGATTCATGTGTCTTTTTGTATAATGTATGATATGTATTATATATATATATATATATATATATATATATATATATATATATATATATATATATATATATATATATATATATATATATATATATATATATATATATATATATATAAATGGCTAAAAGGCTAAAATTGTATTGAACTGATATTGTAATTCATTTCAATTTATATCCAGCCATGTCAATTGCATCCAATTACATCTGAATCATTTCGCAGCATATCATTCATGGGCTTCTGACGCAAGTTTTATCATCTTTCTTTACATTGCAAACAAGCTCTAGATTCATTTTGGCTGTTCACATCAGTTAGATCTTAAAGGGATTTGCTGAAGTCCTGTTTTCCCAGTCCAAGGATGTACTATTTATCTGGCACTAAGTGAATGAGCCTTACATGCTGCAGATACAGGTGAGTGGTAACAGCTATATAAGGGAGTCCATATCTCATGCTGTGGGTTATAAGATCAGTTACATTGTTATATTTTATAAACTGTAGAAGGCTAAATTGCTAAAAGGCTAAAATTTGATTGAGTGGGTAGGAATGGGACAAGATCTCATGCCACAAGATCTTGTGACAGAATTGCCACAAGGCTGTACACACATGAAAAAAATGATTTCATGAGATTTGTTTTCTATGCGTTTACATTTGAATGAGACAAAAAGGGTTAAAGTGTGAGTTACACCTCTTGAGAAGCGGTAGTTGTAAAAAGCAGTGAACTGGATTGTACAATTTGTTCTCATCTTGTGGAACTAGACACTAGATACAAGATTAGGTCTCCACTCCTATCGATTGGTAATGATGGGAATGTTTAGTGGTGAAGATGTGATAAAATAAAAATAGAAATGGCAACTTAGGTCAAGCACAGCAATGACTATTTCACATGATAAGATACAATACCCGCCACGCAATACAGTTTGGTTTAATATGCATGAGACACATGTTATTTGACACAGCAACCAGGGAAAGGGTTAAGAACGCCACTCTCCTGCAGTTACAGAAGAAATTCCGCTCCGTAGAGGCTAGACTTTGTTAAGAAGACTTTTGCCAGTTTTTATGTTGCATTTATAACCACAGGAATGATAAAGACACACTTTTAAAAGCCCTCACCATTTTTATTTTGCTTACAGCAGTCCAAGTAGAATACATTTTTTTCGCTTAAAAATGATATAATAAAAAGCATTAGGATTCTTCTTCTAAAGCGTAGAACTCAAGAGTGTGACCCATGTCAAAAACACAAAACAAATCAAAAGAGTATTCACATTTCAATGGTTTGCTTAGCGCTTTGACTGAACTTCCTCCAACTTTCGCAGACAGAAATGATGGAAAGTACTAAAGATCTTTCTCTCAATGGCCTTTACTCTGCCCTCAGTTTTGTTGCAGATAAAACGTTGCATTGCTTTTCCGTGCTCTGACTCCAAACACAACTCCTGATGAAAAGAGTGCAGAGCCTTGGATGCCGAAAGAAAAAAGAAAGAAAGAATATAGAGAGGTGGGATAAAGCCCTCAGTCTACCTTAATAAAACACAGCCAAAGAGCCTGACACTGCTAGCCCTGAGCTGCGATGAAAGCCGACAGACCAAGGACTGTAATCAGCTGCACACACTCATACACACACTCACACACACACAGAGGCAGCATCTCAATCGTATCGCTGTGATCTAAAAGCATCAGTGTGAGAAAGGGCCCGACACCGGCTTTATGTTTAGTCTTTTTGTTGACATTATTATCTTGCTCCTTTGTAGACTTCTGTAAATATAGCACTTTAGACTATTTAAAGTCAAGGGAGATCTAGAAAGCCACTGAAGGCACTTCTGTCACACATTTATACCGTCATTCGCTTGATAGATATTATGTGTTCTTTTATTAGGCAAGTTCAAATTGTATCGTATGGTTAAAGTGAATTGTTTTTTGTGGAATGAAATACTGTTGATATAATATGGGGGTTGCACTTGTGTTCTTTTGTTTGTTTCGCGGCCCATACAGTGTCGTAAAAAAGCAGCCCGTAAAAAAAATTCTAAAAAAATGTATTGTGGAAGTAGCATTGGTGCTCTGTTAGCAGGCTAGCAGTTATTCACTTGACCCTTGATGGTTCTTTGTAAGGTAGTGATGCAAGTTCTTGAAAGAGATACATGTTGTCTGGAAGATATACTCTACTTGAACTCCTCAAATCTTTAAAATGGGACAAAAAAATCGAAACTACCGCATTTCAAACAAAGCTGCTAAACTGGGCAGTGCCTGTGGACTAAAGAAAGTGAGAGGGGGAGGAAAAGCGGGGTCTGGGGGTATAAGGAAGTGTGATTGGTCTAACGGGTATGCAAAGTTTAAACTTCAGCTCTACAGCCAGGTGTTTGTAATCAGAAGCACTTGGCTGTAATCAGGGCAGTCTTTTGTGATGTCACCAACTACTGGACATTGCAGAGACCACTGAAGGCACCACACACAATGTTTTAGACCAGAAAGCTGTTCAGTTATAGTTTATATTGTTATTCTTTGTTTAATATCGCCAAAGCAGGTGAATAGTTTGTGAATTTTGTTAACTGACAGTGACTATATTAGATATTCAGATTCTAAAATACCATAAAAAGGGGATTTATTGTTTAGTTACATTTTAAAGAATCAAAAACGATTATCCGCTTTTAAAATTAAATTCAGGTGGCACATGATTCTGGTCTTCTGTACATTCCAGCATATAATGTCTGTATCATGTGATAGAGAATGCACAGAATGACAATTTTGACTAGAACTTAAATATCCTCGAAACAGAAGCTTCTGAATATTCATACTGCTTATACCGTATGTGTGCTGGTTAAGCTGCACATGCTTGATTACATTTACTATATTGCAAGGATAGCTTTCCTGCTGGTGGATTATTGCACTTTAAACGCATGTGGGAGGTATATGAACGTCTCCATATGGTACTTATGATTGGATTAGGGGTCTCAATACTGTCTAATTACAGATGTGCCTTTATACACAAAGCCTGAATAGTAGCAAATAGTCTTCTAAAACTTAGTGGTCTTATTTCTTTTTCATTTGAACAAGGTTTTGTTTGGGAGTTTCTGTGGACGATTTTTCATGTTTTTTCACAGCATATTTTTTGTCTCACTGACTCTTTGTTTTTCTTTTTTTTTCAGAGAATGTAATGACTGTTAAGTATGTCCTCTTTGATCCCTGCTTAAAAGCACGAAGAGGGAATGGGGACTGTGCTGTTTACACGTTTGAAATACAGCTAGGGCCATTGAGACGTATGCTAAATGTCACACTTACATCTGAGACTTAAGAGCTTTTTAAGGCTCACTGACTGCTGTGCTAAACGATGTACTCACGCATTCATGCAAATAAAGCCAAAATGAGAAATCTAGATTCTTAGGGGTGTCTTAGGTTGAGTCTTAGAAATTGAAGCAACAAACAGCGGTTTATCTATTGCTGATTTATAGATTGCTAGAGCATTCACCTAACTTAAAATGTTTAACTGAGAGACATTATAAATCGCAAGTTTATCTGATGCATGGACCTAGCCTACAAACAGAAACCGTAAGCAATAGATGTGTTAGTTTCAGTGTAGTAAACCCCTCCCTTGAGATAGATATAAGGCAGTGGCCACCAGTAATCTGACCAGTGGCTTGGATGAGCAGCGAAACACCTTCACTTCTATAACCTTTGTCCAGTTTTTGTACAGATTTGAATTTTTATTTTTACTATAGATCATACCGGGACAACTGAGGGATTGCACAGACTACCTGATGCATAGTTGCTCTTTTAAAGTAGTTTGTATTATTGATAAATCTATCGTTTTTTTCATTCACTTTAAGCAAGAATTCCATGCAAAGTTTTATAAATGAGGTCCTCGATCCGGTTACAATCTTATCTTTCGGAATCAGTGTCTGTACCTGTTTTGCCATAAAATCAAGCTCCAATTTTCCATCTAGATTTCGACACAAATCCTTTCTGGCTTATCATCTCCACAACCGAGTGCTCATCTGACGTATTCAGCAGTGAACAAAACAAGGCATTTGCTGTAAAAGCTTTCACCAAAAACACAGCAAAAATATATCGGCCTGTGTTTCGCTTCATTTGCCAACTGCACTCAGCTGACGACAGCGTTTCAGACAAGCAAACCGAAAACCCGCTGCTTTCATTATCATCATCCATCTACCCACCACTGGCACTGTATTCGCTTTAGTGACGACCACGGATCCACGCATAATTTGGACACTTGGCATCTGTTAAAGGCTAAAAGTTTTTTCTCAATGGCTGAAAACCACTCTACCACCACTCCCACCACCGAGCATCCATAATTAGCCACTGGATTAAGGTGCGCCTTACAGTTAAGCAGATCGCAGCCGCGCATTTTAATTAATGTAATTAGACTTCCTATCTGCCTCCCTGCTCCGCTACTCACGCTGGCTAAATGCATAATATTAGAGAAAGTGGGAATGAGATGGCGCGCTGCCTGGAGTGTACACGAGACAGGAAAAAACTGGAAAAGGAACAAGTTTAGTCTCTTTCTAGTGTCTTAAAAATATAGATCGTAAATTAAGTATATGCTTAGGGTTTAGGACTGTTGGGTGAAATCTCCAGCTTATTGAGCAAAGTTTGGACAACAAGTTTAATCTATGTAATTTAATTGAAGAAAAAAAAAATTGTGGAACGATAGAAAGTAAAAAAACAAACAAACAACAGTATTGATACTTTGCAGTTACATCAGGCTTCTGGGGCTCTGCATATATGTCTATGGCAGAATGTACAGCAGCAATTACCATGGAGATACAATGCACACATTAGCAAACATTGACAAAAAAGTCTGAAAACTCAAGATTTTTTATAACATTTTATAACAGGTCGCAATACAAAATATCAAGTAACTATATAGTAACTGCGGATTTGTCGAATCACCTTTAAGCTTTGAACCTTAACATTTCATATTGTGCATTGCTGTGACATCACCGTTAGCATTTAGCGTTTTAATTCTAAATAGATTTTTTTCTGTCTGGTGGAAAAAGCCTTTACTCACCTTCCTATTTACCACTATAATTGCTTTTTATCCCCAATGAACCTGCACATGACCATAGACACTCAGTGAATTTTACACATCATTTATCTTGAACTAGTTAGCATTTTTAGCTAAGGGTTTAACAACTGAAAGGTTAAAGATCATTGGCAATAATTGTTGTAATGATGATGCAAATAGCTTGTTAAACAGGCTTTCCACTTGACTGCTTATTTTCTGCAGTGGGCTAAACCTAATGCAGTGAATGGATGTGCCAATAACTGTTTCTGCAATTAAATATCGTCTTCTTGTTGCCCTTTGACTCGCTTTTATCCCGCGGGGGTGGACAAATCAATACAAAACCAACCCTTATATTAGGCTGCAAGATCTCGTGTCTTTAGCTGTAAGTTTGCTATAGCCAGATTTAGTTACTTTTATGGACTCTTTCTCGCAGCACTAACAAGACAAAGGCCCCATTGGCACTGTCTGAGAAATGGTTCACGGCCGGCGTTAAAACGGGGAAAATGGTTTGTCATTATACATTGTCATTGCCTTGAACGTCACATCACAAAACAGAAAGACCTTTGAGAGAATGGGTGCGCAATATATCTGTGGTTGTTCCAGGGAGGATAAAGGAGACTGGAGCGTGTTACCCATTTTCGGCCATTAGTCTATGAGTTTGTACGCTCTTAAGTCTGAAAAAGCAGTCTTGTCTCATCTAAGGTTTCCAAGCTTTCGTCTTCAGTTAAAACGTCGATCTTTGTCTCGAGAATCAGAGCGGTTCTAAAGAGATTTTGGTGGCCTTAACTCTGTGCGGGGTATTACAGACAGAGGTTTTAGGTGATCCTTGGATGTTTTAATCGGGAGAATGACAAGTTATAAAATTAAATTCACTCAAAGGCGATTTACCAGATTTTTATGGTCTTAAAAATGTGAAAAACAGAACTAGTTCATTTTAGTGGTCAAGAGTAATTCCAAACTTGCCATATGCATTTCGAGCACCGTTTTTTGCAATTTTCAGAGGCTGTCACTGTAGTATTATCATCAACAACTAGCATGCTAACACTTACTGATTCTTGCTCTATAATTAGATGCAGAGCTGCTTATAAATATATATCTGTAGTGTGGCAAATGCTCAAATGCCTAGAAAGAATCGAATACTGCCACTTTAAAAAATATATATATATATTATTTGAGTTTTATTTAATTATTTAGGAAATCAGTTTATTTGTCAGACGGCCTCAAGTACATATTTTGTAGCAAAAATTTGTCATGACTTAAGTTTTCTGTGTTTTTGGCTTGTTTTTTGCTAACAGTGTAACAAAGTGCTACTAACAACAGACTGGAGATCAAGGCTTTTGAATGTGTAAAAAGTGCTTATAATAAATTGAAAGTAAGGACTCCTCTCTGAAGTGAAGTTGAAACGGCATAGTACTTTGAAGCAGCGATCAAAGTCTTTTATTGTGTGACTAATAGCTCACACCTGTCACTTGGGCTCTCCTGTATCTTATCCAAAAGGGGACAGACTTCTCATTTGAACAGAAGGCAATCTAGTTATTTGTACACATGCTTACTGCACGTTTACAGCAGAATTACTTTACTAAATAAAACTTCAACGACTTGCCAGAAATATCTTGTTTTGAAACTGTCTGGAAGTACACGTTTACGGAGGAGATGTTTGTATGGGATAAATATTGTTCTGATGCATTCACTTTTAAAAAGATTCTGCATAGATTTAGAAAAGATGAGAATCAGAGTAAACATCACATAAACATGTGATTGGGCTGTAATGAGACTAAAGATCGACCGATATGGGTTTTGTATGGCCAATGTCGATACCTGCTAAGAATCCAGAGCATATCCGTATGCTCTGACCATATTTTTGTGCCGATATGGCTGACTTTGCATAATTTTAGGAAAATAATCAGTTTAAATTTACTACAATCTGCCATTTTTACCACAAACCTATAAGAGAGATGTGTATCACATATTCAGTGCAGTTATCTGTTCATATTAAAGTGTTAATATAAAGCTTTGTGTGTATTTTAGGCAGCAGATTGACCAAAACAACATATCGGCCTGCTCTGGAGATTTAAGACCAATAGACGATACGTTAAAAAGGTCAAATATCGGCCTGATATATCGGCCAACCGATATATAATGGTCTAGCTTTACTAGCAGTGCAGCTGAACCTTCTGGACAATGTTTGTAAACAAATAAGACAAATCATCTGCCATTCATTTCTAGCATACACTAAAATGGCATTAGATGTATTAATGCAGTGACATCTTGATTTTGATTCAAATCATAAGCTTATGAATCATAGCTGAGGCAAGATACAAGGAGATAGACACATTCTCCTCTCATATGCATGAAACTGATGGTGAAGTTTGTCCAATAAGATCGCACTACAGCGACTTTGCTAGCCTTGTATGAATGTAAATGTGTTATATTAGCCACACAATTTGATCTGTGTATGTTTGTGAAAGTCTATAACTATGGATTTTGGTTGATTTTCATCCAATAATATTCAGCAAAGGTTATGAGGTTCAAGCTGAAGTTGTCAAAACATCTCTGGGTGCGTTCTGTCTCTTTGTCTGAGTGGCTCTGTCATTGAGCGGAGCTGGCGTTGCAGCTCAGTCAGTCTGGGAGAGTTTCTGGGCTGTGACTTTCTCCGAGCCGACAGATGAAATTTGTGGCATTTGGCTGTCGTCCTATCGATCCACCGCTTTCACTGTCATTTATGCAAACTCCTCCAAGGACCTGATGAGATCGACCCAAAGGAAATGAGGAAAATATCAGCGCTACACACAGGCACAGACACCAACTGCACTTGATGTCACATTGTCAGGAAATTGAAAAACTTGTCTGAAGTTTCCACCACACAACAACAAACTATGATGTTTGAATCAATCTGGAAATAAGATGCTTAGTCATTTATTATAGTATATCTATTTTTGTTCAAATAAGTACAATGGATCTATGCTTGTCACTAGAATTACTATACCCACTTATCATTCAATACATGACAGATGGAACAATATTTTTCTTTGTACTCATTGGACATTTTTTGTAAAATTTTCTGCATTATGATGAGAATGTAATGCTGTCAACAACTAGAATACTTTTAGAATACTTTTTGGCGGACAATTCTGCTTTATGGTTTTTCACCCGTGACCTGAAACTGATAACACTGCATACTTGAAAATGACAACAATAAATGCACTGGAAAAATTACCTTATATTTTTTTTTTCCATCAATCCGTTCATAGGGTCAAACCTCATGATAAGCTGTTGTTTCAAAACCAAAATTGTGAACTTGTCTCGTTCTCACGGACCGAATTTGGTGTCTTGTCTCATCTTGTGGGAATTGCCCTACTCCTGTTGAACCCACAAACCAGTTATTACATAATCAAAATCAATAGGGACATATCTTTTCCCTTTATATCTTCATGTGTGTGTGTCTTAGTCATAAATGCATTTGTCAGACACTATTGACTTGCCGCGTTGTGACAGGTGTGGTGATCTTGTGCTCAGCTCACACAGGTGCAGGTGCAGGTGGAGTGTAGTATCCACAAAACCCAGATACATTTGTTCACAAAGGGTCTCTGGATGGGAACGCTGTGTCACATCCTCACACCATTTGTCTGCTTCTTTCAGGCCCTGCGCTGATAAGACCTTGAATAATTTAAACGTCTGCTCAATTTATTTTAGAGCAGATTTCCTCAGGTAATTCATTTTTCTCATTTTCTGCCTTTTCTTTTTTGTCTTTGTTTGAATGAAAAGATTGAGAAAGTGACATAAGTGGTTGCATGCTGATGACTTAGCGTTAGCATTGGTGCGTCATGGATCCTGTTTTTGATTTCCTGCTTGTCTCCATGGAGATGTTAATGCTTTGCCTGCAATGTGCCACAATGACACTAAACACATGACACAGGTAGCGTATTATCTACCAGAAAAGTGACATAGTGCACCTTTAAATACGTGTATGCAGCTACTTTCAGTGCAATAGCCAAAAGCAACTCTCAGGTTCAAGTTCACTACACTGTCTGTATATTAGTCATTCATTGCTGCAGCTACATTGCATCAGAATTACAAGCTGCTTATATTATCAGTAAAACGTAACTCATTTTTCCCTTTGCTTGGTTCTTATTGTAAAAGACATGTAATCGTCAGCTTGCAGCGAGTCAACAGAAAGAAAGTTGTCAGTCCAAATCTTTCTTGTTGCTGCGGGGAAATTCAAAGTGGATTTCATTATTTCATATATCACCCCTCCTCCCTCTTCCCTTGTAGTCTATTCTATATTCCCTCTGTTTTCTTGCTCTGATGGACTTTGGTGTAAGGCAAACAAAAGCCTTTTAGCTCCAGCGCAGTTCAACTCTCTGAATTATTGAAAAAAAAAAAAAAAGGAATCGGCATGTCTTTGTTTGAGCGGAGAAGAGATGGGGAGCGCACCAGGGAACTGGGTCTCTTGGTTTTTCATGTAAATTGCTCTTTCTGCCTCTGAGCCGGGATCACTGTGCGTCAGATTACAGCTCCACGGACGGCTGCATGTATTTTTGGTTCAGGATTTAAAGGTCAATTCCATGCACAACAGTTAGCTTGTGTGTATATTTTTATCCCTAACAAAACACAGCTTTGAATTGTAATTTATGACTGTGGGGCGCAGAGACGATGCTTTCGAGATAATACCACGCACATTAGTGTACAGTGAGCTGCCAAAGCATACAGCCAAGCATCACTATACAGGTCATGTGGCGGTAATCACGGAAGACAGATGTGTCTGGGTCAGGTTTGCGAATAACCTCCTTGAATAAATCAACTTCATGGATGACACTGAAAAAGGTGGTATTCCTAATTTATTCTATCTTGAACAAGCTTTTTACATGCAATGTGGGGCTTAATGATGATAGTGATAGCTGATAAAAATCAATCTATGATTTGATGTCTGTAACAATATGGTATTTTGGTAATATTGTTTATGCTAGAGCTATTTCTCAATCTTTACCCACTCCTATATCGGCCAGCCTTGCCCTGTTGTGACTCAAGCAACAGTTGAATTTAAAACAGTGTAACTTTTCTGGTGGAATGTGCCGGAGTATGGTGTTGTATTTATCTGTCTCCATGGAGACAAGCATGTAACGCCACCTGAAAAGTTATGCAGTGCATATACAGGCCTCTACTTTGACAATATTTAAATCCAGGCTGAAAATGGTTGTTTTAGCCATGCATATGACTGCATAGGGCATATGTGCGCTCTTCTCTTTTAATGTTAATTTGATAATTATTTATGTTTTGATTGTGATTTTAATGTCTTTCTTATTCTGTAAAGCACTTTGAATTACTGTACTTTGTGTACAATTTGTGCTAATTTGTGCCACTGTACAAAAACTCCAAACAGTATTTTGCCTAAAGTTTACCCTAGAATCATGGCAATGCTGATACGTTTCAAACTACACCTTTAGCACAGTCTCCAACCATGTTAAGTACAATCCTTCTGTTTAAATTTAGTGTGCCCAATGAACGTGTTGAGCACTAACCCTAACCCCTCAGGTAATTATTTTTTCTTATTTTCTGCCTTTTCTTTTTTTTGTCTTTGTTTGATTGAAAAGATAAAAGGGGCTGCATGCTGACGACTTAGCATTAGCATTAGCATTGGTGCTTCGTGGGTTCTGTGTTTGATTTCCTGCTTGTCTCCATGGAAATGTTAATGCTTTGCGTGTTGTGTTTTTTGTGTTAAGAAACTAATGGCATTTTGACAACACATCACATTAATCACACTAAATATGCTTTAAAAACTGAATACCTTTTCTCTTCTCTGAGTTATAGCTTATAACAATTCTGATATTAAAATCTCTTTTGTGTGTTTCAGGTTATCTATGCACTCAACACAAAAAACGATGAGCATGAGGCGGCTATTGCAACGCTGAAGGAAGCCCATGAAGAAGAAGTCCAGCAGATCCTATCAGAGACCAGAGAGAAGATACTACAGGTATACTTTTCATTTTTAGATCCAATTATTATCATTTTTAGAAACTGATTGGCCACTGCAGATCGAGACAGGAGAGGAAGTAGCTCTGGATTCATGAGCAGTAATTGTTTTGCAGCTTCCTGGAGGGAATCAATTGAAGTGATTAACACACAGCGCATGATTCATATTGTTCAGGTTTGTGGGTGAAAATGTGCTGTGGGAAGAAACATTGCATTAATTCACAGTGTTATGGATGCTATTTATTATCATACAATTACTGCCATACAATTCAGTAGAGTTATTTATAACAGTACAATGCCACTGTGCCAGCTGAGATCTGGATGACAGGAAGGCAGTGATAACAAAAATCTTTATTTATATTTATTAACCCAATGTTGACATTCAGACAATATTAGAAGTGCTTTAAATGTGACTGGTAAAAATATTCAGAAAATCACTTCATCAATACTCTCTTTGGAAGATCACACTGCAAGGTTCTGTTCTTTTTATTTTTAATCAGCTATTTTTTTTTTCTTTTATTATAAGAGACAATATACTTGTTATTCAAATTTCCTCCAAAATTATCCATTTTGTGTTGTATCTGCCACCTCAGCTCTGGGCCCCTATTTGATAGCAGATGTATATGCAGTATTGTTGAGCTAGAGATTACATATATATTGATGTATGATTGTAGCTCAGTCTGTCGAGCGTTTCCCACTTCCTTGGTCCTTGGTTAAATTCTGGCTCCAACCAATGCAAATAGTTGTTGCGTCCTTGGCAAGATACTTTACTATCCTTTCCCCAGATGTTAGTTAAACAAGTTGAAAGCAGGTTTTCTTCAAATTCGCTACAGCACCTGTTAAGAATAGCTGTATGCACTAGAGAAGGATGCAACAGGAAGGGCATCTGGTGTGAGAATAGAGTTAATGCAAGAAGAGTGATTTTTAATCTGCGGAAATATCCCCCCTGCTTTTGAATGACCTTAAAACGGCATGAGATTCATTTCCTCAAATATGAAACCTCAGAGCTTGTTGCATATCAATCTTGACTAACAGGAACACACCTCCCGTCTTCATGGCAACACCAGATGTATTGCTGGGATCCAAATGATAAACCCTGACTTATATTTGAGGCCGCTCGGAGTAATCCTCGTTTATGTGAGCGATTAAGCACATTTAGAAGACACACTGCGAGCTGCAGGAGTATTAGTCTCATTGCACTAAACAGTTAATCATCTGGATATCTCTTCATGGCGCCGACCTGACACTAAACTGGATCACATCTGAGCAGCTGGTTGCCATGACAACATGCTTCGTCCTCTACCAAGAAGCTAATGAGTTGAAATCTATTGAAAATGAATTTATATCAATTATTAAACCTCTTTGTATGCGGTGTGTCACCTCTCAAATAAGACAGTTACTGCTCTCCTTGACAACGGAGTGAGCTTCAAATCCCTAAGCAATTACTAGATTTATTCAAATGCATTAGGATTAATTTGCTTTCATGAAGTAAGAGAACGTCAATGTGTTTATATCCATCTGTCTGTATTTACTCTTTATCTCAAAAATATTGGTGGGGCATCGATAAAATATATATTTTTAGGTGTAACTTCAAAATAAGGGAAGTATATTTTAAAGGGGCTTTTATCCATTGCAGACCAGGTACACAAAATAACCCTAACATCTAGATGGTTGGTCACAAGTAGCTCAAATATTACATTCCTACCAAAATAAAATTCAAATTTAATTTCAACATAATTTAAGTACAAAAAGTAGCAAAGACATGTTTTGAATATGGTGCAAATATATAGATTTGTATATTTTCACTAAAGAACAAATTATTATCCCTTATGTTCCTTATCATTGTGAAATTTAAGTTTTAGTTATGTAGTAGGTAAAATGCTTATTCCTGTACTATAAGAAGCACAGTGAATTTTAATCTACCATAGTGAGATAGGGCCAAAGATACTAAGTGCACCCCATAACGTGTGTTTCAGTATAAGAGTAAGATCAGCGATGAGTTGGACCTGAAGCGGAGGATCCAGTCTTTGGAGGAGTCCATGGAGCTTCACGAGAGGATGAAGAGGCAGGCACTGGCTGAGTTTGAGAGTTACAGACAGAGAGTGGAAGACATGCAGCACTGCACCGAGGCACAGGTAACAACAACTACTCTGCATTCAAACACAAGAGCCACCAGTCTGAGGTTGTTTTCACACGTTACTGCGCTCTCTGGACCGACCCCGGTGCGCACTAGATTTGGTTCTGTTTACTTTACTTTGGGGTCGGTCTTGTTCACATACCTCACACATTATTCACTACAAACACGCACCGTAAACCACGTGAGAGTCCATCATCTGATTGCCAAACCTATTTCTATGACAACGCGTTTCAAGCGGACAGAGCACCGTGAATTTGCATGCACGCACTCGTTTCATCTATATGCACTGGTCTTTTCTTTCACCTGTGGCTAAATACACAGTGGGGACTGAACGCATTGGTGGTGGAGGAGAAAAAAACTTTTGGAACGACACAGACAGACCGAGGCTCACCAGAACAGACAGAACCAGGCCCACCTGCGCAGGCAAATCTAGGAGAAAGTGTTAATGATATTAAGTTGATCAAATTTTCCATGTCAGATCAACATGCCAAACAGCAGCTCTGCAGTGTCCATTCATACAAATATACCTGATCTGAGCGCTTTTTGCCTAATTCCAGGCACTTTTACTGTCACAGCGACTGCATAGGTTGTCCCGAGGTCAGCTGCGTTCACACTACACTTGTCTCGCTCCAGATTGGATCACACCAGTCGAAGCACACCGCTCTCGGAGCGATTACTTTACGTTGAGGTAATTAGTGGTAGTGTGAAAACAACCTGAGAAATACAGAAGCACTAGCTGTAATTCTGCTCATAGAAAAACGTCTTCACTGCTTTTTAACTGTTGACTTGAAGGCACTGTACCCGATTTAAAAACAAATTGACTTAAAAACATGAAAAGCAGAACTAGTGGCATTGGCCCAAAATTATTCCTCATTTACCTTATACATCCTGAGCGTCCTAGTTATTCATCACAGTGAGTTTATAGCAGCTTTTCACCACTCTCAGAGACCAGTGCCGAGTTTTGATGCGATGGTTAAGACGGTAGCAACAACTAGCATGCTAACACATACTTCTTGATTATCGGACAATAAAATGCTTTCTAATTAGATGCAGACAGCACACATCTGACTTATTTTGACCTTAAGAGCTGCTTGTACATTATATCTGTACTGGTACAAGGCAGATTGAGCTAAAATGCATGGGGAAAAAAAATGGGTACGGGACCTTTAATTCAAGAAAATGTTTGAATTAGATCCTGGAAAATCTTGTAAAGCCATATTTTGCAACTGTCCTCAGGGGTGGGCAATCTCCATATTTTTTTGGACTATCCTAACGACAGTATTCAAATGATAATATAGCAATCCAACAGAAATGTCCTAACATTTGCCTGATAGTTTCATGGTTCGTAAGTATTGCATAGTGCGAATGGAGTGTACCCTTGTATGTGAGATTGCACTGCAAGTTAATGTTCCCTCTTCTTTTACAATATTTTACAAGACATGCACAATATACTTGATATTCTAATTTAGCATATTTCCAAAACAGCAAATGTAATAATATATCTTTTTCAATGCACCTCCCAGCTCTTTATTCTGTATAAAATTGTAGATGAGACCATTAACCTCATTTTGATAAATTCAGTCTTCACTATAGCTTTCATTTGTACCACTTCACTTTCCAATTTAAGCAAGCCATCTCTTATCAAACCCATAATCAGTCACTTGTTTTCTCCTCAAATGCCTAGAAGCTGTTTTGTTCATCTTTATAATGTTATATTGGCAATCTATTGTGAAGTCCCCCTAATAGAAAGTGCTCTACCATATATTGTGCAGTCATAAAGCTAGCAGGTCTAATATTAGCCTGCATCTCTAGCCTTATGGTGCCCTGTGTAGTATTCCCTGACTTGAGTTTATCGAGCGGTTTTGAAGACATAAATAAGATCCAAGTGGCAGCAGCTCTCTGTGTCAGCATCTCCGAGTCTGGCTCTCACTTCTGTTTGACAAACTCACCATTCAAATGACCCACGAGATTTTAGGCTGAACTGTGGGCAGTGTACAAATCCCGTACTCTATTTAAATCAAATTAACTTTAAGATCCCTCAGATGTTGACACTTTACACCCAATGTCATCAACATTCCCTGGGGGTGTGATGCTAACTCAAGGCACTGCCCCATCTGAAGATGTGTTACTCAAGTTAGATTTTAATCTGAGCTTTAATGTGATGTTTGAACAAAGTGATTGAACAGCATCTGGGCTGGGCATTTATTTCAGTCATATTTAATTTCCAGTGATCATCTTGGGTCTTTTTAATGGAGTGTTATGACCCATCTCGTGTGGGGACAGGGAAGTAACAAAAGAAAACCAAGAGGGAAAATGGTAAATTAAGAAGTTATTTAATTAACAGGAGTGTTAAGGGTAAACTAAACAAAAGGGGTGTGAAAATATTGAAACAAATGGTATCCTGCAAGGTTCAAACAAAAAGGTAAAGTTAGCTAAAACACAAATTTTCCAGTAACAAAACAAAATCTTGACGACCAAAAAACTCTCAAAATACAGTATTTTGAGGTGTCTCAAAATACTATGACTACCCGTGTCACTACCCCTGTAGTGACATGACCAAAAGGGACACATGAAATGGCATACTGGCCACACACAGGCCAGCAGCCCCAAACAGCTGTCCCGAAACTTCTTAAGTAGGGTGGGAGGCGGCTGAAGGTGGGCCCAGGATTGACCAGGCTGGGACACAGTCCAATCACAGCCAAGGCTCCAACAGCCATGATTATGGGCAAAGTAGAAGGTTCGGGGACACACAGACAAAACAAAATGGATAAATACAAACAACAAAAAGAACTTAAGGCCTGGGCCATAACATGGAGGCATACAGCTAAACCTCTCGAAGTAAAAGCATGTGGTGTGGAGTTTGGAAAGTTGTTTAGAGGAAGAAATTGGGTTATTTTTCAGGTTAAATGGCAAATGGCAAAATTCTGTCTGTTTATCTTCATGAAATCAATAAAACCCATCTTAATTTTGTTTTTGAAAAGTGAGGTTGTGTCAGTGTTAGGAAAAAAGTTGTGATTCATTTTTGCCCGACCCTAAACAAAATTGCCCACATTATATAACTCTTATTATTGTTAATCTACCACCACAGGCACAGACAACAAAATCCATGTTAATCCATTGTCATGATTTCCCTGAGTTGGATGCTTTAAAATATGTATTAACGAAGTTCTTAATCCATTTTAATCCCCAGGCATACTGTATATTTTCTATAGATAAAGTAGACTTTTAAATGTTTATGTGCTGCTTATTTTTCCACACAAATTGGTACTGACCTTCTCTGGAAACAGAGCACACTGACTGATTTTGTTTGACATTCACAGTCAAGTCCCGAGGAATTTAAAAATCCAATTTACTCTACTTAACTACAGTTTACTGCTGGATTATGTAAAACTCGTATATATTATGTATGAAGACAGTTTATTTATTTGATATTTTTTATTTTGTCTTGAAGTCAGACATTACTTAAAAAACTCTCATTTTGGTGGTTTTCATTGCAATACAGCAACATCTGCATTAGAAGTAATAATAACTGAGAAATATACAGTATTATTATTGCATTCCAAGTGGAAGTCGCAAAGCAGCAAAATCAATATTAATTTTAAATGTAAACAGTATATGGCTATAAAAATGCAGTAAAAACACTTTGACTTGTGGAGTAGCTCTTTCTGCTAATTGTATCTTGGTCATAACATATCCGTGGGTTTCAAAATTATTAGAAATTAAGGCTGTTGCCATAGCAATACAAAATTCATTACAATATTATATATTTTAAATATATAATATTTTATTATATATACAATATTATATATTTAATATAATATTACTTTTTTTTTGCAGATGACAGAATGCTGATATCTATGAATAGTTTTTTTTGTTTTTAAATTATCATTAATAATATATAATAATAAAGTATATTAAAGTCGTAACATAGGGGAATATAACCTGGAACTTTCCCCAGTATAAGATCAACTAAACCGTTACTAATCCACAAAAACTACACAGCAACAATGTTATTTTTGCAGAGGATTATTAAAATAAGATTGACTCAAATTTTTGTTAATAAAAAAGTAGAAATTTACAGCCCTGCTTAAATCAGACCATGTTATAAGCTAGGTCTGTGGAAAAGCGTCCCTGCTCATAATTAGGACAAATGGCTTTCTAATATT
Organism: Periophthalmus magnuspinnatus; assembly: GCF_009829125.3. NCBI lineage: Eukaryota > Metazoa > Chordata > Actinopteri > Gobiiformes > Gobiidae > Periophthalmus > Periophthalmus magnuspinnatus. The sequence continues at coordinate 12,596,249 of NC_047149.1, forward strand.
AAAAAAACACCTCTTATAAAATATATATGCTTGTATTTTTGTGTATTTACTGGGTGAAGTGTTCTGCTGCAGTGCTTTCAGTACATTTCTTGGTTGTTGTTATTTTGATCTTTTCTGAAATCTCTCCCCCCGTTTCACCCCCAGCACACGCAGCGAGTGGTGTCCATGTCGCGGGAGGTGGAGGAGATGCGGCGGTCGTTCGAGGACAAGCTGCGCTCCTTCAGCTCGGCGCAGACGCAGTTCGAGCAGGAGAAGAAGGTGGCGCTAGAGGAGCTGAAGGCCGAGCACAGACAGGAAGTCCAAGAGCTCCTGCGCAGCCACCAGAGCCAGAACGCCAACTACAGCAAAGATCAGGAAAAACTGGTGCAGCTCCACAAAGCCGAGGTAATGCAAAAGTGGAGCAGCCAATTAAGAGCAGGAGAGCAGGACCACAACAGAAAAATGGGACAGTTAGACTTATCAAATGCAAAGTGTGCAGTTTTATTTTTTTTATGATATATTAAGAAAACTGTCAATGTTCCTGAAATCAAAGGAATCATCTGTGGGGATTTATTTATGTCACGTTTTTTGTTGTATTGTGAGAAGAGTTCATGTTGATGCTATGGATGAAATACGTGTATAATGCAGTATTACTATAGCTGCAAGTATTTTTAGTAGTATTTGTCTATCTCAGGAATGGATATGTACGTAGAGCAAAACAAAGTTAAAGAAAAGTTAAAATATGAACCCATTGTTTTCAGCTAAATATAACATGAATGCTGTTATAGTCATCAGTTTAAAATATAGTTGCGAAATGAACGTTTCTTATGAGAATCTATACTTGCTACAAAAAACTAAGAAAAGTAAATAGAATATCAAAAAATACCAAGATATATATGTAAAAAATAGGTCCAGTTTTCCTCTTTCATTCAGAAGAGTCCTGTACAATATTTATCAGACAATATACCCCAGTGAGACAAGACCATAATATCTGTTTGTTGATTTGCTTCAGGTGGATTCTTTGTCAGAGCGAGTGGAGGAGCTCAAACAGGATAAGAAGAGGCTGGTAGAGGAATATGAAGCCAAACTCAGCAAGGTAATGGACAAGCATATAGTATTTTACAATGTGTGCAGTGTTTCTGTTTGACGTGGCTGTGACTAAACATTCAACTGTTTGTGAAAATAACTAAGAATACTATACCATTTACTATTACAATAAAACTTACATTTGTGTTACATTTTGTTTTTGTGCCTATCCATGATACTAGCAAGCTCTGAAAAATATTAGGTTTGTGAGTGCCTAAATTTGAATATAAAAGCTTGTTTAAAGTTCAAATCTTTCATAATATTGTCCAAAATTGTGATTGTTGTCCTGCCAAATCTTCTGGGAAGCTGTTAGATAGTTTGCCCTTGCTCAAAGTGAAACGCTGATGTGCAGATTGCTTCGGGGCATTAAAAGTGAAAATGGTAAAAAGGATCAGATTTAGTGCTGCTTCGAAACCCCATAAATTTCAATAAAAGCACAGTTAATGATACTGAAGCCTGTCATCCACTTTGTCTTCAACTTTCACTCTTATTTTTTATTTTTTTGTTTTCAAACATTGACACAGCTAAAAGATCGACTAAAATATATCTTCCTTTGGTTTATTATAATTGTAATAAGGTTTAGGCACACTTGCCAGGAGCACTGGGCAACTGCATTGCAGAGTTCAGGGACCTATTTTAAGCTTTTAAGCTAGTTTTAGTCTGGAAGATTAGCCTATTGAGCCTGTACCGAATTTTCTGGACTATACATTGCTCCAGAGTATAAGTCACACCAGAGAAAAAAATCCACAATAATGAAAAAAAAACATATATAAGTCGGACTGGACTATAAATTGCATTTTTTGAGGAAATTTATTTTACAAAATCCGAGACCAAGAACAGAAATTTTATCTTTAAAGGCAAATTATAATAATAATAACAATAAAATCAAGAACAACAGAATAGCAGTACAGCACGCTAACGAACACATTTATAGGTATTCAGCTACATGAAGCATAGACAGTGAAGCATAGACAGTCTGGTATGTTAACATAAGATATTGACAGTTAATAGGTAATCGGATAACTACACTAACATAAAACATTTATGCAGCTACATGAAGCATAAATAATGAATTGAATAAATGTCTGGTATGTTAACGTAAGTTATGTATGTTACTCTTGATCCCACTCCAAATCACTAAATCTTCATTGTAGGTGTTGCTTCTGAACTCCGTCAATTCTGGAAGTAGATGAAGCGTCGCTTCCGCTTCTGCGTGGCTGTGTTACTGGTACACAAGCCTAGAGTGCCCTCGTGCAGTTGGGGAACAGATATGACATGCATAATTTCACTCACACATCTTAACTGTTACCTAGCAACCATAATGTAAACCCCTGCTGTCAACATCACTGGTTGAGTGGTCAGAACCACTGACCAACAGGTTGGCGGTGTGATTCCATCTCCCACAGATGAATGCTGTCGTTATGTCCTTGGGAAAGACACTTAACCCACCTTGCCCCCAGTGTCTGTGTACACTGGTGTATAAATGTGAGTGAATGGTAAAGCACTTTGAGTGCCTTGAAGGTGGAAAAGCGCTATATAAAAATGTGAACATTTACACACGAGCCAAAACTTGGCTGAATTGCACAATAGTGATGATTAGACTAATACCAGTCTACCACAGGTACAAGCTCACGAAATCAATCAAGTCAATAAAAAAACCAAGAAAAATTAGCAGTACATTTTTTGTCATGGTACTGGTGCAAATTACTGTATCTGTATGATTAGCCGTAAGTGACAGCCCCTCTCCAGGCCCTGTCATGTGTGAGAATAAATAAATGTCTTTCCTCCATTAGTATTCAAACTCCATCTCCCTGCTCCCATAGGCACAAGCCTTTTATGAACGTGAACTGGAAGCCATGAAGAGGACTCAACAGCTGACCGCAGACAACCTCCTGGCCTGGAAACGCACAGAGGCTGAGCTGCGACGAGAATTTCAAACCCAGGAAGCAGCTCTACAGAAAACTTTGGGAAAACTACGGTCGGAGCTGGCCAGGGTCACAGACGAAGCCAGGGAAAACCGAGAAAAATCCCACAAACTCCAATCTTCACTCACTGTCGCAGAAAGCACCATCAAGGTAAGAGTCTGGGAGGGGCTTGTAAACACTGCTCATGTTAGGGAATTTTATAGATGTGTCTTTATGAGGCCATTGATGCTACAAATTTTATACACACTCTCAAAAATGTGTCCTCTGGAAAAGACAATAAGCAGGGAGAGTCGTTCCTGTAGCATGCCCTTGTGTTTGCTAAGAGCACTTGAGATCAAAATTTATCACCCTCGTTGAGAGAATTTTACAGTGAGCACTTTCAGTTCAGTTGCGGATCCATTTTGTAGTTGATTCAAAAGTAATTTAAAACAAACTTATTCAGGACAAACTCAGAACTAACTATTCTGGTCAGCACTTTCTGTTCATGGACATAACCTTACTATATCCATGGGTTTCAGAAATGATGGAAAATTAGGACTGTTGCCATAGCGATTTACAATTTAAAACTAAATATGACCCAGAAGAATACCCAGCGCTCATGCAGGGTTGTACCATATGTCACAAAGCATGAGGTAAAATTGAACTGTGTTTACAAGAGGTACAATGAAAAAGCCTGTACCAGTTTGACACATACAGACTGCATTTGTGTTTTGTGTCACTGGCTCAAATCTAATTATCTGACTTGTTTATGGCATTGTAGAAATAACCCAGTATTTGTGTACCTGTGAATAAATATCATTTTTGCCATTAGATTTCCACTCCTTACCTATTGTACAATCCAAACTGTATAACTGTGGCTTTCATAATGCAGTGTGTAGCCAACATACCACCTTTTAGTACATAAATGTAGCTTTCTTTATATCTGTCCTATCAATAATTCAAAACAAAGTGAGAACATGAAATATGTACAAGAGTTCCCTTTTAATTTAATATTAAAGGCAGTAAAGGCGGAAAATCAGCTTTTTACCATGTTATAATGTTGTTCCCTCATATAAAAACATGCCTGAAGATGTTTTATATGTCATCGATGCATGTTTTAGTAATCTAGCAATCTCTTCTGAACACTATTTGAACCCTCCTTGTGTTTAGCTGTAAGATTCTGTCCAATGCTCAACCCACAAGCCTACATCATCTACGCTGCCACACGACAAAATCATGATACGAAACAATAATCTACAATTTCACAAACCTAATGCTATGTGCAGTAGTTTCAGCTCTCTAAAGGGGGAGTGACTTAGCGCAGAAAGCAAAGGGAGGAAGGAACTTAAAGCATCAAAAACAAAACTGAAATTTATAAGACATGTTAATTAATATTCGCAAATATAGCAATTTCCAAACAATAAAAGGTAACATGTTGATCTAAATTTGTTATGTGTTAGCAGTTAATACCTCATAGAAGTGTAATGCCCTCCTCTTTAAACTTTACAAAGACTTCCACAGTTTTATACTATTGAGCCGTCTTTGTTAGTGTTGCTCCCAAAAAGTGCAATGACACTGGTATTCCTTACATCCCACCTGTCTGTCTACAACACCATTATTAGTGTGGAATAAAAATAACTTCTTACATACAAAGCTGAGTTTTCCTCTCAAAATATTCCAGTCATTAACTTCGAAAGTCTTTGGGAGCGACTCATAGGATTATCTCCGCGCGTGAACGTAGGGTTGACGTGTGCTCCGGGGAATTGGTAAAGTAGGTCTGTTTTGTTGTTCGGATTTGCTCAGAAGGTTGTGAAATTATGGCTGATTGCACAAGTTTTTTAGTTGCTGCCGATCAAGGTCAGCTATGCCTGGAGTTAATAAATTCATTAGCTAGCGGAGCAATTAACTGTAACCCAGATAAGGAAGTGACAGGAATTGTGGGGCTCTGCAATATTGCGATGGGCTGAATAAGAAAATGACAAAACAAAAACCTAAGCCTTGTGTCAAATCATTACAAATATCACACATGTAGGAGAAGACGATATCACAATAATCTCTTAATAAGGCCTCAGTTTGTGAACATATCTTTTAATCCCCTCTCCCACTGTGAGTTCATAATGGAGAAGAAATGGATTTACAATTATCTGCAAAAGGCTGAAAGAAGGCGTTTTTTAATCTTCAGATAATGTTCTGTTTATTAGGACTTATGGAGCAATTTTAGTAGATCATGTTAGTATTCTAGTCTTTATGAAACCAGTGCTGGATGCATTTCAAAACAGCCAACAAGCAACATTGCGCAACTTTTCTAGTGGAGTATCCGTCCGTCACCTGTTTGTTTCCACGAGATGTTCTTACTTTGCTTAGAATGTTTTACAGTAGCGTAGAGATGAGCAAGTGGTGTCACCAGACTGAGTTACATGTCAGATCTGCAGATAGGCGACCCCGCTCATAGTAAGAATGTTTTTCAAGGTATGTTTCAGCCATAAAATTTACTGTGAAACTTTCCAGGCAAAGCAAAAACATCTCCATGGATACAAGCAAATACAGTAGTGTACACTTCCAGATAAAAGTGACACTGTGTATATTTAAATGATTAATGGCTGGATATATTGACATCAAACTGTTGTCTAGGGGTTGGACTGTTTTTACACACTCACTAGTAGCACACACAGTCATTATGTTTTAAAAATTAAATTATAATGATTTTTAGAACTCATAATAAATGCATAATATATCAACTCTTTAGTGCCACGTTTAAACTTTCTTGTACAACTTCTTTTAAAATGAAAATGTTGCCTATTAAAGTAATTGCTTTGATAGATACATTACGTTCTACAGTGAAATCTGTGCCCTTTTAAATTTGCAGAGACAGGCGCCTGAATAACATTTGTGACACCAAATTGAAAGGCCACTAATCTCAGGAGACTTAATTACTGCTGGAAATAGAGCCATCAAATGGAGTTACCACTGGTGTGATGTGAGGAGGGGGGCTGTGTCAGGACATCATGGCTTCTTCAATCTGTTATCCAAACATAATTGTGTGATAAGCTCGGCAAATCATTTGAGAGACACTTTGCAAAAATAAAGTGGATTCAATTAGATGGTTCCAACAAGCTTCTATTTAAGCAACATGTCAAAAAAAACAAACCCAAAATATTTCTTATACAGGGGATTTGATTTCTGTGGGGTATTAACTGCTAACACATAACATATTTACATCACCATGTTACCTTTATTGTTTTAAAAATCCTATACCACATGCCAATCGCATTAACATGTTTTATAAGTTTCACTTTTGTTTTTGACGCTCTGAGTCTGCCCCCCCCCCTTTACTCTCTGCATTAAGTCACTCCCCCTTCAGAGCACTACCACAACACAATCAGCGTGTATCTTGCTAATGAAATCACTGCACATCGCATCGGGTTTGTCAAGTTGTTGTGTGTGCTTTTGCATATTTATGGAGAATTGTCACGTGGGAGCATGGATGACGTAGGCTTGTGGACTGAGCATTAGACTCATTAGAATCGTACAGCTAACCGTAAGGAGCACCCGGGAGAGAACGCTAAATTACTGAAACATGCTTGGATGACATCTAAATGTCTTCAGGCATGTTTTTTATGAGGGACATAACCAGTCCCATTTACAGTGAAAAATGAAAACATTAAAATATATATAGTGGTAATCAACCTCAACAAACAAAATACACTAATAGACAAAAAATAGGGAAAGCTTTTAAAAGTTACATCATTGTTTTCTTCATTTCTGAAATAAAGTCTGCATTTGAACACTAATTATGATCCCTGTCTGTCTACACACAAACATCACATTTAACTACTACAGTTTTTGGATTATGTTGTTGCTTAGAAAATGAACTCTTGGCTATTCTTATTCTGGTTCATATTTCAACCTGCCTGTGACTGCTTAATTAGCTGCTTCCACAATGAAATATGTGGCAGTGTCATCAGTGCACAATTAGCATTTCACAGAACGTCTTGATAAGCCGTACAAAAACATGAAGCCATTTACTTGCAAGACTTTCAAATTCCAGCGTCTCAGGCTTAGAAATGTGTGGGTAAATGAAAATGTTGCTTTGTCTAACCTGTCTTGGCGGTAGTACATTTCATGATTAAATTTGTAAAAAGTTTGAAGAGGTTCAATATTGAAACAAAACAAATATTGTCAACATACTGAGCAAATAAATTTTATCTTGCTTCATTACAGATATACAGTGGTCTATCATTTATCGCGGGGGTTACATTACAAAAATAATCCTCAATAGGCGAAATCCATGACATAGTCAGCTTTATTTTTTACAATTATTATATATGTTTTAAGGCTGTAAAAACCCTCACCACACACTTTATACACTTTACTCAGACAGACATTAACATTTTCTCACATTTCTCTCTTGTTGTTAATCAAAAGTGACTCACGCTTATTTCACAGCTCCTCTGACTGCGCCTCTTCGTCCTGGCGCTGCTCTGCTGTAATGTCGATCGAACATTTATGTAAACTTGGCTGAACGCATTCTGTACTGCACAGGAGACACGGTACGGAGGAGATTGATTGACAATGGTCTACAGTCCCTTAGCCAATCAGGACGCACAATGCACGTCTATACGCTGTAAAAAAGCATGTAAAATTGTGCTAAAAAAATCTGCGAAATTGCGAAACCACGAAAGGTGAACCGTGATATAGCGAGAGACAACTGTATTGTAAGGTGTATGAGATTGTGTGTGCTGTCTACATCTAATTATAGAGCGTTTTTATCATCCGCAAACCAGGATGTAAGCTTTGTGCACTGTTAGTATGTTTGATGTTTTTAGCTGTGTACCATGATGACAAAACTCTGCTAGCTTTTGAAAGTTATGAAACGCTCCACACCAGGGAATAATTAGTATGCAAGGAGTGCATTGGGAAAGTGCCAACAAAAACAATCTAGTTCTGTTTTTTACTTTTTAAGACGGTAAAAATAAGGTAAGCTCTATTTTTTTGTTTTTTTAAACTGTAAACCACAAATTTTCAGGGACTAAATGGTCTGAGTTTGCTCTTTTAATGAACAGATCCAAACATAGGGGTCAGTAGTTCAACCCACCTGCCTGGGTCCCATTGGCCTCACCGGAGCTCACCTCTTCACATGTGTCTCCTTTAATTTGCACAGAGCTGCTCTGTGGTTATTAACATAGTGAGTTTCATTGTCTTTGTGGTGGCAGCAGTAATTAAGTTTGAGGCTGTCTGTTTGATAGGACTGAAAGATGTGAAATTGCCTCTCATGATTCGGGCTGGAGGAGAGCGCACCAGATTACACTGCACTGTAAATGTGTATAAGTGTGCGTGTGTGTGAGTGAGCGAGCCTGTCAGAACTCCCCCTCAACTGTAGTTCTTATTAAATCAGCTGCAGTCATCGTTTATATTCCTTGCATCAGTAATACCAGTACATGCAAGATGTTCAAGAGTCATGTCATTTCACATAGGAATTAACTTCACATTTTTGTATATGTATTTGGCCTTAGATGCCAGTTTTAAAACTCCAAGTAATGTGTTGATTACATGCCTGTTGCCCCCTGCTGGATATGGTGAGGAATGAAGTATGATGAACTGGTAAAATAGCAGCATGGCTATCAAAGATTTTATGCAAACAGTAGGAGCTTTGAAATGACAGTTATTTAAGTGATTATGACAACAGGCCCATTAAAGGGGTATGGATAGAGACAGAAATGACAAGATTTTTAAAACATGCATAGTAAAAAAAACCCACTGCTCTAGATATGTTTTAAAAGCAGAAAGCAGAGACTTTTTTTTTTTTTTTTGCATCTATTATAATACAGATCTCTTCAGCGACCATTTCAGATCTAAAAATAAACTCGGGAATTCTCCTGAAACCTCCCTGTTTACTCCACTTTTCCACTATTAACCTTTGTTAATTGAGTTCAACGTCCAGTCTACTCCAGTGTTGATCCTCTGCTGTTTTGACTCTGATCCAGGACCTAAACAAGCAGCTGGACGAGGTGACCCAGAACTCAGAGATAGTGGAGATCCGCCAAAAGGAGGCAGAGTGTGAACTGGAGGCCGCCAGAGATCGAGTCCAACAACAAGCCACGGAAATCCTGCTCAAAGCCAGTAAGACTCTCACACATTTCACTGTATAGCACCTACTTAGCACTTCCCACATGTGTAATGCAACGCTTCAACATTATCATTCAACCAGCTCTAAGCAGCATAATGGCACTTTGCTGTATGTAATGAATAATGCTGTGTTTCAACTCAAGTGCCTTCTCGCATGTTAGAATCCATTTAAGATCTCAAGATGTCTCTTTATAGGTGGGTTGAATGGTGAGAACAAAACTTGTAAGGTTTATGAAATTTTTTCCTGACATTGCAGATTGCATTGCAGATACAAAAGATTTAGGACAAATGTTTTAAAATGAGTATTTAGTTCTGAGTGCATATTATAAACTCTTCCATGAATTGATGTTAATGAAAGTAACTGTGGGCTGCTTACCAATGGAAATCACTGCCAGCGTCCTTTTTCAGATTCTAAAGGAAATATCCGTGCTTGTAGCTCATTAATTTGTTGTTGATCGTTCCGACAGTGTTTACAGAAAGAATTCCTTAAGTTTCTTCCCTTGGACATGTCGCTGGCTCGTCAGATATTTTGTTAAAAAATTTAAAAATGGTTTAAAAGTCTTAGTTTACTTAAAAGAAAATCATAACTAGACACATTTTCCAGCAGTGGTAGAGGTAAAATGATTAAAAAGTAATGAAGGAAGCAGTGGTAGCAAGCCAATTTTGTGTTTGCATTGTTCAGAAGCAGGAATCATAACTGCTTAGAACTGCTCAACTAATATAAGAATCACATGCATTTCAGGAGATGTATGTAGAGAACTTTTGGGTTAGGTTGTTTTAGGACATTTGTGTCATAATAATAAGACCGAAGATTTTTCTGTTTGCAGAGAAAATTATGCTTGACTAATAAGAAACTGTACTTTTGCGGTGGCGGACATTTGGACATTGTACACAAACCAGACCAAAGTGCTAAATGCACCTGACAGAGGCATTAATAACTGGGTGAACTAACGGTGCTCATTAGTTTAACCTGTCAGGGCCTTTGCTCAATGACAGATAAAAGTGATTCATGAGCTTCATTAAAACTCGGGCCGACAGATGCGGCCACATGCACGTATTCACCCACATCAAAATGTTTTAGCACGGCCGGGTCAACACTTACAGTTGTAGATTCATTGCTTTGCTTAAATCAAGTCTGTTGCCAACTGGAACCTTTCCATATCACCTGTCAGTCATTCATAATAAATAATAGCCCACCTTGAGACAGCTGTTTGTTTCTTTGGTGATAGTGATTTTTGTTTGGTATAAACACACACACAGACACACACACAAACCAGAACAACAATAAACTACTATTATTTTGTGTTTGAAAATTTTAATTACATTCTAAAAAAAAGTGTATGTGTTTTCAATAAAAATTATCATTGAGGTATAGAAGCATTAAGTATCGACCATTTTCCTTAGTATCAAAATCAACTTTAAAAAATATATATATTGTGACAACACTACCCAGCAACATTTTAAGTAGATAACCAGTTTCTTACCACACTTAAATTTGCATCTCTTTGCGTGTGCGCCCCCTCCAGGTCAGATCAGCAGCCTGCAGGCCACACAGATGACCCAGGAAGCGGCCATAAGGGACCTGGACAATGAGCGCAGCCGGCTCAAGGACAAGGTGCTTCGTTTGGAGGAGGAGAGGGAGGCCACTCTCACCCAGGGACAGGCGCTCGACGAACGCCAGAAGCAGCAGATCCAGTCTTTAGAGAAGGTACGTGTGTGGGTAGTCTTGGCACCATAATTACTGTATGGCCTTATCGTATAATATATGACAGCAAGAACTGCATTTTCTTTGCATTAGCAGGATTTTTTCTTATTTTGTGTAATATTAAGTCCATTTAAGTCCATTTGTAATATTAAGTCCATTTGGCCCCCCAACCTGAAGGCCAGAGGATCGATTCCCTCTCAGACCAAGTTCTGTTGTGTGTCCTTAGGCAAGACACTTGGGTAGTATGAAAGTGGTGAGTGTGTAGGGTGTTTGGAGGGGCCGATATTGCAGATTGGCAATCTCGCTCCCAGGGCATCGGTAGCTACAGCTACTATTGTAATAGAATGAGTAATGCACTATAATGTGCTTTAGGTGCCTTGAAAGGTGCTATATAAATCCAGTATAGCCAATCCAATTATTATTATGTGACACTTTATATGTTTTATATATTGCATGTTTTGTGCAAAGTTCAAAACAATGTAATTATTTTTTTTGGCTCCTTAATAGCTATTTATTTTACCTTTTAGGCTTAAATATACTGTAGTATTCATCAAGTATTGTGCTGTTTTGACCAGGTTGTTTTTTAAATATATCTTATTCAGTTATTAAAAAATGAAATCCAAATAATATCAGAAGGCTCAGTATTTGCTTTAATATTTTTTCTAATGTCTACATTCAAATTTAAAATTGGAATGTTATTTGCTCTTTTGAAGCTGAACCTATTTTTCAAATCAAAAGTCTCTAATCTTGAGGCTATCCTGTGTAGTCTGCTGCTCCTTTTTGCTCACTATGAGCAAATAGAAGGCTGCTAGAGTCCTGGCTTCAGTCCTGATTCCGGTCTGGTGAAGGCCAGGTATTTACTCCTTGTTTACTCCTGGTTCAGGTCTGGTGCACTCCTGGTTCAAACCACCTCTCTGCTTACTAAATATGAATATCTCTGTAGTTTTCAAAGTATGACATGATTGACACGAGCGTTAAACTCCACTCATTGCCTCTGATAGACTGCTAATCTTCCATGTGCATATTGAGTCACGTATTTAGCGTCACTGTCGGTTTGCAGACTGTAGCGGGCCATTTTTCTGTGATTAATGACTCTTTTAGGATAGTTTAAAAACTCAGACGAAGCTTGGACTTGTCTCTGTCGCACTCTCTGTACAGCAGGACTGGCCACATTATCTACAATACAGTTTGTTTCAATATTATCGTTTATCAGGGTATTTTTCTGTAGCAATATATCTTACTTTGTTATTTGTGTTATTCTGACAGGCCTATGTTTTGGTTTGTATTCACTTCAGACACAGAGCACAAGGTAGGGATATGAATCAGTAAACACTAGTTACAATGCAGAGAGCCACTTCTGCATGATTCACCCCAGACCTGAGTATTTTATCTTCAAAACGGAGGATTTGGAGATAGGCATGTCTCCACGTACATCCTGATAACTGCAACTATTCATGTGTCATTCATTATTATTTATTTAGTATTGTTCAGCTGTTGTTTGATAAGCTTTTCCATAAGTATCTATGCTAATAAACCATAAGCTGTATTCTGGGTGTTTTGTGTGTCATAGAGGTCTAGACTTCTTGTACCTTCTTTAGAGAAATGGAAATCACAGCGACCCAGTTTAAAAGGCCACAGCTTCAAACAGCATGAGGATTCTCGAAGTATTTATTCAGGGATCTGGAAAAAAACTAATGAGCTATTGACAAAAACATTAGGTGTAATATTATGTAATGTAAGAACTAGTTTATACTTGATGATACGTTTTGTAGTAGTGAAGTGACTCAAATAAAATGGAGCCACATATGTTACAAAGCTAGTCTACTCTTTATGCCCTTGTCATATTATAGACTCTACATACTCTATAACTATTACCACATAGACTTTGTCAAAGCATTGCTCATTTCAATACAGTGTGTATACTTGAAAACTGAGTAAAACACCTTCCAGCACAACAAAGCAAACCATTTCTCAGTCTGCATATTTTCCAGCGAGTCTTTGTAAACAAATGCACACGGCCAGCTCTCTGTACAGCTAAGACAAAGGACACTCATTTTACTGTGTTCAGACCCCGAACAGTAAAAGGCCAAAACAGAAATCAATTTTTCTGAGCATCAGAGCAAGCCTAAAGCGTATTTGCCCCAAAAATACAGCAAACACATTTTATTTTCAAACCTTTTGTTTGTATTTTAGCTTTGTCACCACACTGTCTTTTTGTGTGTCTGGGCTTAGCTCGTTATCCATGTGTCCTCCTCTGAGGTCACTGCTAAGCCTCTAGTGCTGTGAAAGGAGCATTTGACTACTGTTGCATTGGGTCCACAGGGTAGGCATGGGTAAATATCATGTTTTTATGTTTTGTCTCTTGTCAAATAAACTAAACTCCCAAATGCACTTACAGTTAATGTCCATGGGTAGGAAGAACAGCTACCGTAAATTGCAGATTATAAGCCGCTACTTTTTTTCCACGCTTTGAACCCTGCGGCTTTTACAGCAGTGCGGCTTATATATGGAATTTTACTGGATAACGGACCCTGGGGGGCGCTCTCTAGCTGTAAACGTAAAAGTGAGACAGACGGGGAAAGATTCTGCTCTGAAGAATTCACTAGTTTTGATTTTGAACGATCATTTTGCGCATCATGAAATGGATATGATGCAGTTTTTAAGATAAAGAAACAGAAAGGAAACAGAGCAGGGGTCGGCCTTTAACACGCAAAGAGCCATTTGGACCCACTTTCCACATAAAATAAAACACTGGGAGCCGCAAATACTTTTTGACATCTAAAATGAAGATAACACTGTATAATAACAATAATGTAACGGAATAATGTAGGTTTTACTTTCACGGACAAGCCTTCTACACGTGGCAGATAAATATGGCAAAAACAACTTAAGTGCATTAAAAAAATACAACTCACCAAACCGCTGCATCATGCATCGCGCTGATTATGTGATTATGTCTACTCTACTCCGCAGTTTCTTTAAAAAAACAACAACAAAAAAACTCGTAGCGTATCGTTTAATCCCAGGTGCTTATTCTCCATGTGCCAAAGCAGTTTTGAAGGTTTCATTGCCTTATTTGCTTTTCCCGTATGTTACGCAGAGCGGACTCTGTGCGTGAGAGTCACCTGTAGCGACAAACCCAGATTTTAAGTAGGCATTGTCTGTTAAATTTATCTTTCTTTTTCTTGGAGGTCGTAGTCTCTTCTTCTGGCTCCTCAGTTGTCCTTTTCCCCTTTGTTAAAAAGATCTCCAAAGACTTTTGTTTTGGCTCATTTTCACTCGCTTGTGGCTCTACTTTTGTGCGTCGTGTCTGATGTGTTATACGTGATACGTCATCGCGGAGACAAGAGCAGATAATATACTTGCTACTACATCAAATAGATTTCTGTGGCGATTTCCAGCAGGATTTTCATGATACATCTACGGACGAGCTTATTAGTGTGTCATTAGGGACGGGCCAAAGTTGCTCCTGACCCCTGTGCGCACAGTGTCTGAAAATCAGGGCTCTTTACGCAGGACTGTGAGCTGTGTCTGTGTCAGTTCCCAAGCCACGCAGAGCCGCAGTATGAGGCGGAAAGAGGCGCATGCGGCTCCGGAGCCGCGAGTTGCCGACCCCTGAAATAGAGCCACTGCACGTAAGCTCGACATCAATGAATCCAACTTGGTCAATGTAAAAAGACAACAAAAGTTTTCAGAGGAAATAAAAGCAGATTTTCCGTGTTGGTGCAGCTTTATTTTCTAAACCTGCAGATGTGTTCATCCCGTGTTGTTGTCGTGTTGGTGCCAATTTTCAGGCACAGTTTAAAAAAAAGCGTGTCGGTGCACCGTCTTTCTGTGTAAATATCTCATGTTACAATATGAAACCTGCGGCTTTTATTCAGGTGCGGCTTATATACCGTAAATTTCGGATTATAAGCCGCTACTTTTTTTCCACGCTTTGAACCCTGCGGCTTTTACAGCAGTGCGGCTTATATATGGAATTTTACTGGATAACGGACCCTGGGGGGCGCTCTCTAGCTGTAAACGTAAAAGTGAGACAGACGTGGGGAAAGATTCTGCTCTGAAGAATTCACTAGTTTTGATTTTGAACGATCATTTTGCGCATCATGAAATGGATATGATGCAGTTTTTAAGATAAAGAAACAGAAAGGAAACAGAGCAGGGGTCGGCCTTTAACACGCAAAGAGCCATTTGGACCCACTTTCCACATAAAATAAAACACTGGGAGCCGCAAATACTTTTTGACATCTAAAATGAAGATAACACTGTATAATAACAATAATGTAACGGAATAATGTAGGTTTTACTTTCACGGACAAGCCTTCTACACGTGGCAGATAAATATGGCAAAAACAACTTAAGTGCATTAAAAAAATACAACTCACCAAACCGCTGCATCATGCATCGCGCTGATTATGTGATTATGTCTACTCTACTCCGCAGTTTCTTTAAAAAAACAACAACAAAAAAACTCATAGCGTATCGTTTAATCCCAGGTGCTTATTCTCCATGTGCCAAAGCAGTTTTGAAGGTTTCATTGCCTTATTTGCTTTTCCCGTATGTTACGCAGAGCGAACTCTGTGCGTGAGTCACCTGCAGCGACAAACCCATATTTTAAGTAGGCATTGTCTGTTAAATTTATCTTTCTTTTTCTTGGAGGTCGTAGTCTCTTCTTCTGGCTCCTCAGTTGTCCTTTTCCCCTTTGTTAAAAAGATCTACAAAGACTTTTGTTTTGGCTCATTTTCACTCGCTTGTGGCTCTACTTTTGTGCGTCGTGTCTGATGTGTTATACGTGATACGTCACCGCGGAGACAAGAGCAGATAATAAACTTGCTACTACATCAAATAGATTTCTGTGGCGATTTCCAGCAGGATTTTCATGATACATCTACAGACGAGCTTATTAGTGTGTCATTAGGGACGGGCCAAAGTTGCTCCTGACCCCTGTGCGCACAACGTCTGAAAATCAGGGCTCTTTACGCAGGACTGTGAGCTGTGTCTGTGTTAGTTCCCAAGCCACGCAGAGCCGCAGTATGAGGCGGAAAGAGGCGCATATGGCTCCGGAGCCGCGAGTTGCCGACCCCTGAAATAGAGCCACTGCACGTAAGCTCGACATCAATGAATCCAACTTGGTCAATGTAAAAAGACGACAAAAGTTTTCAGAGGAAATAAAAGCAGATTTTCCGTGTTGGTGCAGCTTTATTTTCTAAACCTGCAGATGTGTTCATCCCGTGTTGTTGTCGTGTTGGTGCCAATTTTCAGGCACAGTTTTAAAAAAAGCGTGTCGGTGCACCGTCTTTCTGTGTAAATGTCTCATGTTACAATATGAAAACCTGCGGCTTTTATTCAGGTGCGGCTTATATATGTACAAAATTGATTTTCTCTTCAAATTTAGCTGGTGCGGCTTATATCAAGGTGCGCTCTGTAGTCCGAAATTTACGGTATGTACAAAATTGATTTTCTCTTCAAATTTAGCTGGTGCGGCTTATATCAAGGTGCGCTCTGTAGTCCGAAATTTACGGTATTTACATAATGAACTCCATAGTTTCAAGTTATTATCTGTTGGTCTATTTCTTTAAGTCTTTGCAGCTTTATTACACAGTAAGAATATCATAAGCCCTACATGGGAATAAAATATGCCATTTAATACCTGTGTATTAGGGGAGGGCAATGTTGACAAAAATGTAGATTTTTTGTTTGTATCCTGATAACAATAGATAATGTAGATCAGTGTTTCTCAAACTTTGTCAGACCAAGCTCCACTTTGTCGTGAAAAACAAACCACTTATCCTGCAAATGTGCCCCACACTTCCAATATAAAGAAAAAGTGGATTAAGATTGGCTTTATTTAAATTTAATCATGAATTCATTATACTTATTTTTAAACTGATATAATAACTTTTTCGGATTCTCAAAAGACTTGGTGAACAAAAAGAAAGCCAAAAGAAAAAATACTATACTACAGTGCTATAAAAGTATTTCCAGATATTAGTAGTTATAAAACTATATAGTATAAAACAGAAAAATGTGAAATGACTGTAAATGACCCACAAAAAAGTGATTGATTGATTTTGAGCTTATGACAGTAGCCACAGGAATACAATATTTACATCTACAAAAAAAGACATAATAAGTTTGTTTTGTTTTCTTACACAGCTGTTCATACATATGCATCTATATATTCACAATACAATAACAAATGTAGCTCGAAAGGAGTGGGAAAAAAACACCTGGAGAAGGTCAGAGCGACTGAAACGTGTGGAATAAAATTGCATTAAGAGTGAGACAGTGTACGGGAGTTTCTTTTTTTAAAAAAAACAACAAAACAAAACATATAAATTCCTACCCCCTGTACCTCATTCACACTAGGTATTTTATATTTCCACATTTCCATATTTTTACGATCAAATTTGTTGTAGTCAATAAATTAACCTTTTTTTTTTTCATTCATGCATATTAGTTGATACAACAATAATAATAATGTGATAATTACCCCTGATCTTAAAAATAAAATACAACTCTATTAAACATTTTGTAAGTGATAGTGCCATGTAGGCCAACAGGGCACTGACCAATACTGCTACATCAGGCCAACCGCTAGGCAGACAGTCAGGTCACCAACACTACAACACTCTAATGCTATGCAACCAGCCATCACCTTACCGGAACATTATCGAGCTACGTTATTGGCAACACTTTGGAACAGTTTTGACAGCTGCCAATAGTATCACAACAACTTTGTTCTTTTGACTTGCATTTGAGATTATGATCCAGCTCAAACCAATTTCATTTTCCAATCATACACTCC
This sequence comes from Periophthalmus magnuspinnatus, assembly GCF_009829125.3. NCBI lineage: Eukaryota > Metazoa > Chordata > Actinopteri > Gobiiformes > Gobiidae > Periophthalmus > Periophthalmus magnuspinnatus. Next base: position 12,613,857 of record NC_047149.1, read on the forward strand.
CAGGCCTCCGCAGGTCAGATCATCACAGCAGTAACAGTGATATCCCATCTCACCGGCAGCCGCCACAACAGCACCAGCTCCCCACATCCCAGGCTCACCACCCGCCGCTACGCCATCGACCACCATGACACCTAAACATTTATTACAACTTCATACAGTATATATTTTTACCCATCAACGTCACTGACATTACATAGTGCTAAAGATTTAACAGAATCTCATTATTTCACTTTTGTAGCCACTACTTTTTGTTGTTTATATGTTTTACTGTGCATAAAGACACGGCTGTAGTCACTTATACAGAGAGGTTCAGTAGCCTTATTTTTTTCTACTTTACCCAGATGTTCCTTGTTTTGTTTTGTTTCTACTCTTGTTATTGATCACCATTTGATACCCCGTCTCTTCGCAAAGTAGATAATTTAGCTTGATAATATAGCTTTATTTACCTTCCTCAATCATATGCTGCATCCACATAATTTTTTTTACTTTGATTTAACTGGCTGGATAGTTGAGCATTGCTTTAGGTCTATATCCAGGCTGTTCCAAAGCTTGACTCCACAGAAAGACACGCACCAACTCCTTCTTGCAGTTATCACCACTGGGAGTCCCTCAAGTTATATGCATTATCTTTTAGAATAGATAAATTCTCGATGTTGGCTGGCAAGATTCTTTAAACAGAACTTGCACAGTGTTGAACCTAACCAAGTCATGAAAATATAGTTTACCAAAAATAAAATACTGGTGTGTTTGAAATAACCTGCTTTGCTTATAATACTTATCCCCGATTTTCCAGCGTAATGAAGGGATTTAGTAAGCTGTTATAGTTGTTGCCCCAAACATCTATACCATATGTCAGGCAGAAGGCAGAACAAGTGTACAGTACAGAATTGTACTCATAATGGTGACTGTTGCCATAGCCATTAACAGTTTAAAACAGAATAGTATATCTTTTGAATGGTGAAACGTCCTAAAAATGTCACGTATAACATCAACTCTTTTCGCAACATTTTATTATAAACAATATACTCAACATTCAAATTTTGCATATCCTCAAAACTAATCAACCAGTCCGCTGTCGATCACTTATTCTTTCCAACTTCCAAAGCTGTAACTATTTGGAAAAACAAGGCCTGTGAAAGGGCAGATGATGTAACAATGAGTGGAGTCAGCGCTGCGCTCTCAGCAGGGGGGAAATGTCAAGTGGAGCTGCTTCATGTGTGTTTGGTGGTGCTTTTATGGGTGACATTTGTGCAGTGTGATCCTGTGGGAGCCACTCAAGGGCCCCCCCACCGAGCGCTCGCTTGCTGCCCGTTACCCGCTACCCCCCTGACCACCTTGGGATAACGGGAGATCAGGAAACTATTAAAATTTACCATCACATTGTTAAAGTGTCCGAGAGGAGAGCACGGTTTAGTGGATTTAGTGGAGTGGGATGTCATGCAGGCAGAATGCAGTGGTTGTGAAATTAATTTTTGAGCGTATAAAGGGTTATTATGTGGAAGGGCATTCATTTTGGGACATCTTCTGACTATATAACAAGGATATAAAGTGCGAGGAATACACAGAACTGCAAAAATAAATAGAAACTTATTAAAATGCTCCATATCCCACGCTCCCAATGTAAATGTCCGATCAGTATTTATTATACTTGACTGTTAAAGTTTTTCTAATTATGACTTGGTTTGGTGGGATAGTACCTGTGGAAAGTACTGTGTTTATCATAGTTTTAAGTCAGTCAAGTGGAAGTTTGTGGGGGAAAAAATTAAAATACGGGAAGTAGCAATGCGTTTTAATCATAGACTGTATATAGTGAATTGACATCACCCATAGCGTTCGGCTCCAGTCAAATTAAGCTCATCGAGGTTAGCAGTTATAGGGGTGAATTTGGAGCTGAATTCTGACCACGAGTATCATAGCAACCAAAGAGTCAATCTGGAGCGAGGCTGTTGAAGGTGAACCTGCTGTAAAACACTAGAAATGACCTCGGGGAATGAAGGCACCTGATTTGTCTGTTATTAATGTTCATATGTTGATTTACAGACAAAAAACGCACAATGAAAACACCAGGATTATGTAGTGGGTTAATATGAACATTTTTAAACCAGAATGACGAGGCTCACTGCAGCAGTTACAGAGAGACGGAGACTTTCAATGTAAAGTAAATTGGAGCCAGAAATTTTCATCCAAAATGAAGGAACATTTTACGTGGAGTTGAAACCTTCATTTAACAAAATACAGATGTTGTAATTTATTTTTATTAGTCTAATCATAACAATAACATTACAATTTGCAGTTTAGACAGGTATTGAACTAGAAAATCTATTATGATGTCTATAATTATGTTTATGTTTAAGTGAACTGAGTAGTCTAACGTGATGTGCACTTTGATGCTTGCATTGGCCTCTGTTCTGTCCTCACTCACAGGAAGGCCTCTCCATGGTCGGGGCTGTTTTCTCGCTTGTTTATGTCACTGCGCTGGTCAGTCCCCTTTGGGTTTGTTTGGCCAAATGATCTCACTGCAGAGTCCTCCCCTGGCCACTGCCCTGGACGCCTCTTCAAAAAGCCCCCGGTACACAGACAGGACCATAAAGCAGTTTGAAATTAGCTTTATGATTCAGCTTCTCAACTGTTGTTAAAGGCGCAAATGGTAAAAGTCCTGGGTAGTTTTTATTCTAAAAACTTGTAGAGGATATAAACAGCTCCCAAAATAATAAAATGAATAGTTTCTAACTCCAGTTACGTATTCCTAATGTAATAAATGCGTAATGAACCTGGTCATTTCTATCAGTGAGTAGACCCTAGAACTCGCTGTATTACAACAAAAAATGCATTTTAACAATAATAATTTTAGCTGCCCCATCTGTATTAACTATTATTGGCCTATTGTGATGTAATCTGAAACCCAGCAATTCATACGCTGTTTATCTAGTATTTTAAGTCTTGCTGACATGAGTAGCAGCAGTATCAGCCTAGGCCTAGCTAAAAATGGTGCTTTACAAAATGATTTCCAAAAAAAAGGTCTACTCTGACACAGGATAATCATGTTCTAAATAATGTGATGTGTAGGGTTGTCGCACTGTCAACAAACAGTGTGTTAATTATCCAGCATACTGTGTTTGCAGCTTGTGGTGCTAAAGGCTGTCTAGGACCATCTCTGTCTTTGTCAGTGGTCCATCTGGATTGTACCTCATGATGTTCTCTGATGATAATCAATAAGAAAATTAGAGCGTCCACAGATGGAGCCTGCTCTCAGACACACAGCTTTTAGCCAGTGGGGTTTAACCAATATCTCACATGAATGTTAAGTGGCTAAATGGAAGGATTGATTGACTGCCTATGCTTTTGTAAACAATTCTGTTCTGTACTGTGCAAGTCACCTTATTCTGGAAGTTGTTGTGAGCGCCGCCAATGTCATTCAGGTTGACAGCAAATATGTTTTATATGGACTACAAAGCCAATTTAAAGTCTTCCAGAGAATCAGTGCATGGTTGACTTGTTGGTGTAAATGAACATTGGACATTTTACACAAATCAACCTGCTTTGTACCATATTTTAGTCAGAAGTGCCACCACAAGAAAAGTGCAGTTTTGTAGCATTTAGAGGCCAAAGTGGAAAAGAGTTTTCAGTTTAAGAGAAGAACTCAGGTTAAATATGCCGGATTTGTATTTGAATGAAACAAAACACAACTCTGGTATGCTTTTGAACAGAATACACTCTTACAACACAGATCAGAAAATGGCGTAATATGGACCCTTTAAGTCTTATGCTCTAATGTTTTTCCTGTTCTAAACCCCAGCTGAGACCCTTCCCTTCATTTACATACATGGTACTTTGTTGTTTCAGGCTCTTCGTGAAGAGAGAGCATCCCACGAGAAGGACGTCGGAAGCCTACGAGCACGTTATGAAGAGGAGGCCAGCCAGATGAAGGACGGCCAGGCCAAAACACTGGAGGAGGTGTCTAAGAAGCACCGCGTGAGCCTGGAGAACGCACTCAATAGTGCAGAGAAGGACAAGACCCGGCTGCTGGCGGTCAGTGCACCATACATCACTCATAACATGGGCACTCACTAGGGATGTTATGTAAGGCCTGTTTGGATTGAAATAGCCTCATCTGAATCTGAAGCCTGAGGTTACAGCTAGCCAGTATTTGCTATGACAGGTTAACCATAGGGTATATAATTAATAGTACCAGTAAGTTGTCTCTGCAATGGGGCTACTAGCATCACAATGTCACGCCTTCTGAAGCCTACTTTTAATCTACAAGAACACACTGCTAGGTCAAGTTATGTTAGCATTAGCACGTTTTCATTATTTACTGGGACCTTAATTAGTGACACAAGTGTTTATATCCAGGTTCTCCAAATCGCATAATGAAAGAGAACGATGTAATTTGTTCATTTAAATGTTAACTTACTCCTAAAATAATTTAACCTGTGATGTGCAGATGCTAATCAATGCAATGTATCAGATTATGTGAAAGCATTTAGTTGCCATTTGTTGTTGGCTGGTCTCTGAAAGTTGTGAAATACTGTTAAAACTAATCAGGATGCTCAAAATGCATAAGGATAACTTTGAAACATCACAAACAGTTTAAAATGAACCAGTTCTGTTTTGCATACATCTATGGTGGTAAAAATCTGGTACAGCGTCTTTAAAGCACGCCTTGCTGACTCATGGAGGCACTTTGTTTTGTTTTGGTCCGCTGTAAAGGTAATTAACAATACTAGTATTCAGTAACTGCATTGATCTCAGCGGCTTCACAAAGTGTTCTAAAATGGACGTCATGTGAAGAGGAGTTCCTTGGGTTATGGAGATGGCTCAGATTAATTTTGCGATAGTAGCGTGTTGTGTAATCAGCGTTTGTTGCCCGCAGCGACTGAACAGCTGGATCCTGTTTTATCAAATCACGCAGACGCTCTTCTTCTTCTGCATGGTGGAAGCACGGCTATTTTTATAAAGCTCCAGATGTCAGGGATGAGTTTTAGGACATCAGTCATGTGCAGCACTGCAATCATGTTGTCTCTATACAATCAGGTTATTTTAGGGGGCACAGCGGCAGAGTTGAGTTGCACCTTTACTTCTTCACAGGAAGTATATAGCGGATTAGCAATTTCTTCACATACCCCAACACATGTATTGCGCGTACTAGAGAATCAAGGTAATCAGATGTAATAGATTTCCAGGCTAGGCTAGACTATTAGACTAACTTTTCTGAAGTAGGGGCTCCCACTTGCTTGTCTCCATGGAGATGTTATTTCTTTGCCTAAAATGTTCAGCAAAAACCCCACAGAGACACAATTGGACGGGAAGTAGTGACGTTAACAGTGAGCTAGTCAGTGTCATAGTGCACAGAGCCAATTGAATAAATCCAAGATGTATAAGTTTAAAGCCGTACAGTGTAACATTCCAGACAATATATGTATAAAACTGCAAGGCAACGCAAGTTTATTTGCATAGCACAGTTCGTATACAAGGTAGGGATACAATTCAAAGTACTTTACAGAATAAGAAAGACATAAAAATCACAACAAATCAAAACATAAATAATCACAAATAATCATCAGAAAATTAACATTAAAGGAGAAAAGTGCAGGATAAAATCTTCTCAGTCGTATGCACAGCTAAACAGAACTGTTTTGAGCCTGGATTTAAACATTGTCAAAGTAGAGGCCTGTCTCACATCTTCAGGAAGATTGTTCCAGGTTTTAGCTGCATAAAACTGAAATGCTGATTTTCCATGTTTAGTCCTGACTCTGGACATCTGCAGGAGGCCTGTCCCTGAAGTCCTCAGAGTGTGAGATGGTTCATATGGCACTAACATGTCGGGGATGTACTTTGGTGCTAGGCCATGGAGAGACTTCACAAGCAGAGCTGCTTTAAAGTCTATTCTCTGAGCCACAGTAGCCAGTGCAGAGACCTGAGCACAGGACTTATGTGCTTGTACTTCTTAGTTCTAGTCAGGACGTGAACAGCAGTGTTCTGGATGTACTGCCTGTAAATTAATTATGCTAAATAGTTGTTTAATGCCTTGGGGTCCCACCGGAGGAGCTGGAGGAAGTGTCTGGGGTGCAAAAAGTTTGGGAGTCCCTGCTTAGGCTGCTGCCCCCATGACGTGGCCCTGGATAAACTGAAGAAGAAGAAAATGGATGGATGGAGTTGTTTAATGCTATAACAGAAACCTCACTAAACTTTTAACAATTTATATCTTCTTGTGATGCTGTAGTTCAAGTTTTAATCCTGTTTTACCAATCACATCATGTTTTTCTTCCTCATTTGTTTTAGAAAACCAAATTAGCAGATTGCGTTCAATATCCAAGCAACAGGACATCATGGGCTTTTTTTTATTAGGCAAATTGGAAGATGGGGTTTGAATAAGCAGTTACAAAAAAAGAAAACAATGATTTTCTGCTAACACACAAGTATAAGGGTCAGTCTAGCAGACAGAAAACAAATGCAGCAACTGGAAAGAAAAATAAAACATTAATGAAGGCAGTGTGAAATGAGGGAAGGTTAATGGAGGGCACACTGCCAATGGGCAAAACAGCAGCACCAATACAAAGAACTGGGAGCCATAGTAATAAAAGAAAATGCTAGATAATTCCTAAACGATTATTCCTGTTGAGGATTGTGTCAAGCTGCAAAAGCTTACTATTTTGAGACCAGCACACTAAAGACCACACCAGTAGGGCTGTGGTCCTAAGGATTTTTATGGGACAACGGCAGAAAGAAGTGAGTGAGTTAGCTGAAGATTTGGTATTTTTTGGTGTTTATATGTAAAAATGCAGATTAAACTTCACAAGTCTAATCTGTCTTTATATAATATACTTGTACTTTTTCTACATAAATACCGGTAATTGTTTTTGCATGAACAGGTTTAGTCTTGTGAGTGCTGTTTGGGTCAGATACATAGGGATACATAATAGTTTTGAGAGCTTTTGCCACGCCCCAAGAATTTCAGTCAACTACAGCGCTACAAACCCGTCTTCTTGCCAAATTTTCCCTCCATTCTTATTTCTTGTCACTGTATTTCTTCCTATTCATACACTTGCTTTGTGCACATGCTTTGGAAATCCCAGACTTTTGACCGTATTGTGGTTTGTTCAGACTATTGTGAGGGTAAACAGCCTGGTTTGTGCAGTCACTCTGACAGTTGGCTTTGCTGCTAGAAAAGCCCAGTGTTATTGTTTGGTAATGAGTGAGCAGTGATTGTGAATGACAGACCTCCCGCTGTGACTGCATATGGCACATTTGATAAGCGCCACGCTGCTGACCACATATGAAGCCCGGTTTAGCCTGCGTAATAGCTGGATTAGAAGCACATTTAAAATTCAGAATTGGCACAGTTGGAATATCTTTGAGCTCCTCTTCTGTGTATGTACTGTGTATGACGCACTTTCATCAATCCAAGCCTATTTTAATTCACTTTGTTGATTAAAGACTGAGTAATAAGATTGTAGGGTACAGTTGTATTTCTGTGCAATAAGATTATTTAAAGTAAGTACATTTTCTGGGGGTGAGTCTGCTACCTGCTTGTCTCCTTGTTCCACAGTACAACATCTTAAACTATAACATCTTAAACTCAGCTTTATCCATGAAGATAAGCAGGTGACAATTTACAGACCAGATCTGTGGAGAGGTGACACCGCTCACAGCAAGAATGCATGATTTTCAAGGTATCACTGAGTAATTAGAACACCTGCAATTAAATACATGTAAAAGGGATACATTTAAAGCTACACAGTGTAAAATTCCAGACAAAGCAATGATAAACTTCTCCATGGAGACAAGCAGGTGGCAAACCTCTACCAGAAAAGTTAGTGGTAAAAAAAGACCAAATGGCGAATATTACATAACAAATAACAGCATTTATAGCTTCAAAAGGTACTCTTCCTCCTCAGAGGTTTAGCAGTGACTAACCGACTGCCATATGTAGAATATTAGCTTATACTAAGGTGGGAGAACACATTTTTTCAGCATTAATCTCACATATGACAGTGCTTAGCTAACCCATTTGAATAGCTAGATCCATGCAAAATAGATACCCAAAAATAGCCCCATATAAAAATACATGGTGCTGTCAGATGTGACATATGCTGCCTGAGTCACACAGGTGTGCAGAGCGCTTTGCTGCTGCTATTCCTGAATGAAAGCAAACGACTCCCACCAAACGGAAACACGGCTAACAGAGGTGAGAATCAAACACACTTCACCTGAAAGAACTCACCGCAAAGATCTAGGCCGCTTTACTTTGACTCGCTGTAAAAGATATGACAGGGCAGACAAGATGGAGCTGTGTGTGTGGTGCCTCCAAAGAAGTAAAAAAGGCATTTCAATTAAACTGAAATAAAACCCATGGGCCAAAAAGATGTCAAACATTCTATTCATTTGACAACATTTAGTTGGTAGAACTTATCAAATCATTTACAATAATTTTACTGAAAAACTAACCAATGTTACGTGAAAAAAACATACACACACACACACACACACACATGCATACATAAAATATATTATATAATATAATATAAAATATTTAAAATATATATTTTTAATTCATGTTTTTTATATATTCTTGTGACAGAATAGTTAGGGTTGTGACAGCCTTACATTTTTGAGTTTCTGCTATGTCATAGTTTATTAAGATCTAATTTTTTCCAAATTTCACTTTAAATTCACTTCTTCACAAACTATGTTTTCTATTTTTTTATGAACAGCAACAAAAATCCACCTGGGATACGCTAGAGCCATGCCTGAAAGAGTTCACATGAAAACTTTCCCTGGCCCAAACTACTGTCTAATTCAGAGTAATCATAAAATGAAGGTTGTGTGACACTTTGACATTTGGGCAGTGCTGGACTCTTTCATTTAAATTGATGGCGGGTCTTGCAGCGGATGACGTTTATGGCTGACAGAAGAGGGCCCACAAACCATAAAACAAGCTAAGTTTTCCGAATTAAAACAGAGTGAGTGAGACGAATGTGATAATTGACTGAAGAAGTTCCTCCTCTTCCTCTGAACTAGTGTATGAAGTTCTGCAGAACATTTGAGCAGTGCTTTTTTAGCCCACAGTCGCCACTTAAGTTAACCACTTAAACACAAACTACAGGATTTTTCACTCTTTAACTACAACAGGGACAGAGCTAGACTGCGATCAACTCAGGCATTTATTTAAAATTGAATTTTCCAAAGTTGTCTGCTCTGTATCATCTTTGCAGAGGAGGCAAAATAAAAGCTAAATTGAGAATATAAACTTGTATGACATTTTAATAGCTGTTCTGGACAAAAATAGCTAAATTAGTGACCATTCTATTTTGATGATTCGTCAGTATTTTTGATAGATGGAACGGTAAAACTATAGATTATATTCTGTTTTTTTTTTAAATATAAATCATATATAATTTAGTTTATTTTGAATACGATTTTTTTTTTTCTTTGCAGAGTGCCTTAGTTCTTCTCCAGAGCACCCGGGTTTACAGTGCATGTGACCAGCTCTGATCTTGAATTCCCTTGCATCAAAGTTACGTAATGAGGATGTGTTTTAAATGATATTCAGTGTGGAAGTGATCAGAGGCGACAGCTGCTGTAGGAGCCACATTTCCATAAGGATTACATATGCATATCTCATACTCGCACTTCTACATCCTGCTAAGCTCTGATGGGCTGCAGACATTCTTCATTATTCTGTCAATGTGAAGAAATGCCCAACAATGAACAACTGACAAGAGGGGGAGGAGGGGGAGAATGGGGAGGAGGAGGAGGAAGGGGAGAAGCTGACATTTAACAGCAACAATGTGGTTTTAATATGCTTTACTGTTTTTTGTTGATACACAAAAGGATTACTATAAACAGCATACACTTTTTAAATTACCTTTTTTTTATGAATGAACAAAGATCGTTTTAATTACCTATATTAATGGTGTGCTACTTGATTTTTACAGAATTGGTTCATTTTCAACAGTTTGCAGTGGTCCAAAGTTATTCCTCATTTACCTTATGCATTTCAAGCATTCTTATTCATTTGATGAGTTTATAAGCACTTTTCACAGCTTTCAGAGACCAGAGTGGAGTTTTGTTGTCATGGTAATCGTAAAAACAACTAGCATGCTAACCTTGCACCTCACGATTATTGGCCAAGAACACTATAATTACCCACAGACAATTCCCCCCCACCCCCACCCCTCTCATCTTACTTTTCGGGTGACTTTCGCGCATCTCATTACCTCCGTCTATCTCTGCCTTTCTTTTCATCCCCGTTAAAATGTTTTCCATAGTGACTCTTTAGCTAAAGTGTCTCTTGTTCACTGCCCTGTGTCACGATCTGTTCACTCTCTCCTACTGTTTGCTGTGTGCGCGCTGCGTACGTGCTGTCTACAGTACTTGTACGCGGAGTCATACGCGCCCCCCCTGGCATCTCACCCCACTATTTGAGAACCACTGGTTTAGTCTAATCTTAAATTTATTTGATCATATATACCAATCCAAAGGTTAAGACCGTTGCCATAGCAATGAACAATTCAGAACAAAATATTATAGCTTGTGAGTAGTCAGTTTTCCTCAAAATGGCATCATATAACCGGAAGCTGAAACCCATGAATAGGAAAGCTAACTGTAGGCTGGTTTGTGTTTGTCTATCTGTTAAAGTGTAGGTTATCATTAAAATCCCTCAGCTATGCCTTTATGATTAAAAACATGCATTGTACAGCTGCATGTCCCCAATATATTTATTATATCAATTAATGTTTCAAATCAAGATAAGTGACATGACTGAAAACTAACCATTAGCTACTTTTTTTTTTTTTTTGGCTGGACTATTTTTGTCTTTGTCTGTTGGCGAGATGAAATTGGACTTTTAAAAATTCGATATATTCTACTTATACACACTGGTCACACTCACTCAGCAATAAACATTTGAATGATCTTCCCCGCTTGGTCTTACCCCTCACATATTCTTATCAGGGGTGTCCAAAAAGGTCACAGGCACTTTTTATCTGCAGTTCTTAAAAGCAGTGGCTGGACTCATTCCTCTGAAGTTATGTCACGTCCCTTTGACCACCTTCTTTCATCATCTTCGTTCTTCATCATCCTCGCTCTCCCTCTCCTTTTCAAATATAATGAAAGGTGCCTTGAAATGTTCAGGTCTGCTCTAAATGAATCGATGTGGGTGCTGCTGTTGTCTGCACAAAAATGAACCCAACACTACTGTGCTGGCTGGTATACACTATTACAGCAACATAAATACTTTCAAGGCTATCAATGTTTTGCATTCCCTTTTCCACTTTCTTCTGCATTATGATTGGTTCAGAAGAAATAACAAATTCAAGTTAGAGATATGTTTTTTTATTGTGTCATAGAAACAAGACTAAATAGATTTCCCTGCTCTGAAAGTTACTGAAACATTAAATTATTTCTTCCATCTTGCTAACAAACACAAGACCATTGCAAAACATAACCTTGGGGAAGGTAATAACGGTTCTTTCGTCTTGTATTTTACACTCAGCCCAATAGCAATAGCATTATTCAATTACCTTTTTCATTTTTTCTCACATGAAGGCCATTTCTTTTGGAATTCCTATGAAAGCTCGTTTTTATTACAGCAGATATATTTCTTTACAAACTCAGCGTCTTTGTAACCAATAGCAGCTGAACATTCATTTGACATAACAGCCATTTCCTTCAGCTGTGATTGTCCTTGGGAAGCAGCACTCTGGTTCACAAATGCTTCCCCATTCATCTGCCCACATAATGAGCTTTATTATAGCAGCGGGGCTCGAGCACCGTCTCTCAGCGCTGTCAAGGACAATGGCAATCATCCTCCCAATTTCTGACTTCAATAAATGCATGTAATGTTCACTTCATCATCCACTTGAGTTTAGACAAAAATGAGACTTGGTAAATGACAGATTGGTTTGCATAAAGCTGCAAGGGACACATTCTTCTTTCTGTCACATTTGTGACCTAGAGAATTCTGCCACCACAACAGTACACTGAGAGTGAAACACAGAATCCAAGTCTGGAACAATACATTACTCAAGCCTAAACCTTAAAGGCAACATAATATGTCAAACTGACTTTATGAGCTTTTAAGGTTAATGACTGTGTACTTACTTGTGCTTCTTTGAGAAATGTAGACATGGGGCCATATACGTAAGGTTAAAATAAAGATCCACTCTTCACTACAGTGAAATGCCACTTTGAATCAATTCTGTAATTTGCAACAGGTCAAATCAGTTAGATTAAAATTGCAGTTTACATTTAACAAAATGTAGAGAAGATTTCAGATGTAGTCATCTGGACTTTTGTAACCAAGACATTTTGGCTCCCGTCCTGAAGGTAAAATAATGATCTATGTGAAAATGCTGCAGAACAATTTTAAGCATAGCATTAAAGTTCAAAACCTCCTCCACATTTTACACCATGCATATTGATTCTTCATGGTGGGTTGTTGCCGATATTATAAATGTAAACTGTAAATGCGGTGTGTTCAGGAGCTGGAGCAGCAGTTTGAACGGGAGCGTCTGTCGTTGGAGGAGCAGAAGAGCCTCCTGCAGCAGCAACTGGACGAGCTCCGAGAAGAACTCACCACCAAACTGACCGCAGCCAACGAACAGGTACAACAGTATATATCTTATGTGGTATCTTACTACAATGTGTACTTGTATACTGGGAGGATATAATTAGTACTGAAACAAGAGTGGAACTGTATTTTGTTGCATTTTTTCCTGTTTGTCAGAAATATAACAAACCACAAACACAGATGTTTCTCTGTCCATTACAAACTACATTAAAGGCTGAATTGCAGTCACAAAAAGGATTTAAGTGTAGCACACAGCTGTTCTAAAACCCTGCACCCTGAACCACACGTCTTTTAAACTCTGAGCCAATACTTGTTTAATTTATTCTCTGCCATATGTCACAGCTACAGCCTGGTTGTCATAGAAACACCATCCTGGTATAATGAATGTTTAAAAGATGGAGCAAATCTTGTGCTTTTTGTCATAAACCACATTACAAATAAGATGAAGGTGAGATTGATGAGAGAACATTTTTTACTGTTATATTGTCAGCCACCTACTTTTTAAAGTTATCCTCAATCGTCCTCCCCTATCTAAATGCCTGTATTTTTATTGCTGTTAATTATATTTTGCATTATAAATAATACCTACACCTCTGCCTTCCTTAATTCTGTGTATGGGCTTCTGCTTTCTGTTATATGCAACATTTTGATGATTTTTTTCCCCCACCGATCCTAATTTTTTATAAATTTTAAAAACATGGATAGTCATTGGAGTTTTGTAGAATAGTGGGTTTCTATTAAGTCTTTGTGTCTTGTGTTTGACCCGCAGGTGTCCCGGCTGCAGAGGGAGGTGCACCAGGGTGAGCAGAAGTTGGACACAGCCGAAGGTCAGATCTCCACTCTGAAGGAAGCCCAGGACAAACTTTTGGAGGAACTGGATGCAACCAGAGCCCGCCTCCGAGAGACCAGCAACCTGCTAACAGCTCTGCAGGTCACTATTCACTCGCACAGCCAGGACACTTTGCTATTTCTGTGCTCTTATTACAACAACAGTCAAAGCCTCACAATGTATACTGATACAAGTGGATTAGGATTTTTGTTCAGTGTTTAAAAAAAAATGTATATGTTAAAAGATCATATGAATTAATAGGCTACTATTACATCTTGTGCCACAATATCCTACGAGATAAAATGACCAGAATATGATTTTGTGAGATTTTTTTCCATGCATATGTTGAAATGGTCACATTTATGTAGCTCTTTGCTCAAGGACACAATGACAGCATTCATTTATGGGAGCTGGAATTGCACCGTCAACTTTTGGGTCAGTGGATCTGACTGCTCTACCTCTCTATGTTTATGTTGAGAGCAGGATTCAAACCGCTGATCTAAGGATGTTACGACAAGCACACTAGCATCTGAGCTATTGCCACCCTTACATTTGTATTGAACAAAAATGATTAATGCTTTTGAGTTACACTTTTTGAGAAGCTGCAGATGACAACAAAAATATTAAATAAAGACAAATTGTGAGAGAAGGATTGTGAACTGAATCACAATAATAATGATTTATTATTAAGTACATCAAAATCTCATTGTGTTCTCTTGGATTCAATCTTGTCTTGTGGAAAGTCTGTCCTGTCACATCCTTAGCCAGAATTCAGACTGGCTTAGCTTCCTTTCTGGTTCTGTTCATATAGAGTTGAGCACAGTAAAAGAACTGACAGGCTCTTCTTTGAGCTCTTAGTAAATACATGATTCCAAATATATTTAAATATTGCAACCTTAGTCAAACATTTATTTTATTTGTAGTAAGTCTGACTAACACAGAATATGGCTTCCTTACTCACTCCATCTCAGTAAAACTCCTGTCTGGATTATTGAATTAATTCTGCCAGAAGTTGACATTTTAGTGCAGGGCTGTTAACTTTGTCAACCGCTTACCCAACTGCTTTTGACTGAAATCACTTTGGGCTGCAATTGGAAAAGATTCAGAAGCTGCCATGTCTAGTTTAGTGTCCAGCTATAAAGACGAATAAAAAAAACAACAACCAAAAAACACTGTAAAAGTTCAAAATGAATCCCTCCCTTATTTTTACTGTTATTATAGTAACACGGCTTACTGAAATTTAGCTCTGAGACAACAATAAAAATATCACAAGACATAAGATTAATCATTTAATAATCTTCAATATTAGAACAAAAGTATGCATTACTAGCTTGTGTCTGGTTGTTGTAGTTATAAGGCAAAAAGTAGCATTGGTCTGCCTATATAAATTTGCAGTGTCAAATATGCCTGTGTGGCCTTAAACATTGTCAGTTATCTTCATTATGCAGATTATACCATATTAATATAACCATGTAACCACTATGAGACTTTAAACAAAACAAAAATAAGACCCCTGTACTTTGTCTTATTTTATTACAAACCATTTTATAGATTGTAAACTTGTAAGAAAGAGCCATGCGAGGGACTATATGATGCTTCGGAAGAGAGCTGATTGGCTGTCCTTTGGAGACCTTCCCTGCTTAATTTTTCCATCTGAAAAGTTGTTCTAAAGCTGTGCTAATGCCCAAAAAATCATGCATGTACTATACTAGTAATATTCCAAAGGGTTTGAGCTAGGTACTAGGTAGACATATTTATGCTTTCTCTTCTCAGCTCCTAGCTTTAAAGAGGGAGTATTATACAAAATAGATTTTTTTGAGCTTCCTACCATGTTATAACATTGTTCGCTCATCAATAACATGCCAGAAGAGGTTGTAGAAGTCATCCATGCAATTTTCAGTAATTTAGCAATCTTGCCTGGGTCTTATTCACTATACTTCTGTACTTCTAATCATAAGGAGGGTTTCCTTATGATTAGAAGTACATTTCTGTCCAATGCTCCCTTAAACTTACGTCATCCATGCCCACACAACAATTCTCCATAAATATACAAAAGCATGATATAAAACACAACAACTTGACAAACCTGATGTGATGTGCAGTAATTTTATTAGCGAGATGCTCGCTGATTGTGTTGGGGTAGGGCTCTGAAGGGGGAGTGACATAGCACAGAGAGCAAAGGGAGGGGGGACTCAGAGTGTCAAAAACAAAAGTGAAAACATGTTAATCCATTGTTTTTGGTGAATTCTGCATTTTTAAAACAATAGAAGGGAACATGATGATCTAAATATGTTCTCTGTTAGCACTTAATACCCCAAAGAAGTAAAGTACCCCCTCTTTAATTAAGTCCTCTCTATGTCAACATTGGGTGTTTGTCTTTCAGGGCGAGTTGGAGACTCAGAAACGACAGCATGAAGCCAAACTTATCACGACCAAAGAGGAGGAGAAATTGAAGATGGACAAGATGGCGCTGGAGCTGGAGCTAAAGTGGACGGAGACTCTCAGGTGTGTAGCATCGCTCTTTGTCTGCTTTGTGCTTTAGCAAAGACACGCCATGAAATTGGGGGTGGATGAGAAATGTTTGGTGTCCAGCTGCAAATATGGACCGTGACAGAGTATTATCCCGAGATGTCTGAGTGGAGTGCAGTGTGTATTATGTTCTATTCAGTGCACACAATGTCTTCATTTTTATATGGCGCCCCCAAATGACTCTATTAGAAGAAAAGTGGAAGAATGTCAGAAGAAGTGCCACCCTGTCACTACTATATTCTATGGTTTTATTCTGTTTATCCTGTTTTTTATATTTTTTTACCAGGGATTCAAACTTTGTATTATATATTTAGAATGTGGCAGCATGCATTTTACAAAATCTTTCATCCGAAACCCAGAACATTATTATTGCTCTTATTCTTTTAATACCACACAACTAACTGCTACTTAAAAGTGGAAGACAATTTTGTGTGTGCACGTGTAGTTGAAAGTCCTCATGGCAGTATTGTCAGAAAGTACTTAAGATCTTATTTATGATTGATGCTTTTGCCATTATATTTTAAAAATAGACTTTAAAGACGCACCAGCTTCACATTTGTGAAGTGTCATGGCAACCAACAAATGAGAAAACAAAGATCCATTTTTGAAATGTTTACACTTATTTAAAATGTCATCTAAAAATTTCATAGGATAAAATCTGTCGTAACTTCAATTTGATGTTTTACTGCAGTCTGCATAAAGGAAGCATACTGTAATGGAACTTGGATATTGGAATACTATTTCCCTAGGAGGTATAGATAAGGATGAGTGCTTGTCGGAATGTTATGAAATAATCTCCTATCAAAGGTGACAGGTCACTGAGATGAATGCTTTTGTTTCAGCTTGATAAAAAGGTAATCATTTGACTCAAAATAACTAAATAAGCATAAAAAACAATATTCTTTATCTTTCATGTTTAATGACTGGCGAATCTCTTCTGCAGCAGTTGCTTGTTCATTTGGCGTTGAGAGTAAACACACTGTGGTTAGTGAGCCGTCTGAATTAAGGCCCAGGCTGTGATCCTTGTTTCACGGAGGAAGCCGATACTTTCACAGCTGTGATAGCTTCATCATGGAAGAGCTCTGGGGGGTATCAAACCTACACTTGTTATAGCAATCTCTTGAAGGATTTTTTGAACTGTCAATTCCACTTCCACTCCGTAATAAAAACATTACTAGCTGGCTGTGCAGAGGAAAAATAGTTGGAAAAATATAATGCAACAAGGTCAGTGTGGAGGAGTGCTTTGAAAATGCTTTTTATAGTTATGTTTGCTGTTAAATGTCGACTTTGCTTTCCTATGTGGTCAAATATAGAGTAGCCAAGAAGCAAAACGGCTATACACATTACCTAGATCTGTTGCTCAAGATAAAAGTAAAAGCACTGCATTTTATGCCTATCTCACGGTAGCTAGTTACTGATTTGTACCACTCCTAAATATGGATGTAAAATATATTAATAATAAGGGATATCTTGGTTTTGTATACAGGAAGAAGTATAACAAT
Source organism: Periophthalmus magnuspinnatus (assembly GCF_009829125.3). Taxonomy (NCBI): domain Eukaryota; kingdom Metazoa; phylum Chordata; class Actinopteri; order Gobiiformes; family Gobiidae; genus Periophthalmus; species Periophthalmus magnuspinnatus. The sequence continues at coordinate 12,631,291 of NC_047149.1, forward strand.
AGAACATCACACTTTAAAAAAGCACTGTATTTGGCAGTTGGAGTTAAAATTTCACACCAAACAAGCTCACACCAAGATGCACAAATAGCTTATATATGTCCCCAGATTAGTCAATGCATTTGTGTGTGCGTATTATGCATCGACCAGTCCGCACATGTTAGAGGTGGAGTGAGGATATGAGTTGAGCATGTGTGGAGGATGCTGCTGGTGAACGTGACGGAGGTGGGGCCAGTCTGTCACTCTCCAGAGCTTAGACTCATATCAGAGAGGTTTGTTTAGCTTCTGTCCTATCCAATGTATGCCCACACACTGCTTATACTGGTGCAGATGTACAGAAGGACCACCCCTAGGACCAGGAGAATGTTTCAGATACAGTGTGCAGGGATGATAAAGGGCTAATACTACACATAGCAAATAATAAAATACATGCTTAATGTTGTATAGTGATTTGCATTATTTTATAAATGAATAAACAGTAAACATTTGTAACGTCATCCAAGGGATAAACTGCTATAACAACTCTCCATATACATCTATATATATTTATAAATGTGTGTGGGTTTTTGGTTTTTTTTGCGAAACTGCACATCTGGGGTTTGGCCGGTTGATGCATTCTATTTTACCTCAAGTACATTGCATACTGACATAAAATTATAATTTTGAAACACAATAGGAGAGATTTAAGATTTCTGCTATCCAACACAAGGACATTTCTTGTCATTCTGTATATTATGATGTCAAGGTTTCCATTCATTTCTATTTGTGACGTCACTAAAGATACAGTTATTGATACCCACAACCTTTTTTTACTACCTTGAAATTTCACAATACAGGTTGAAAATATATTGTGGCGTGTGTTTGACTGTTATTTGTCTAAATGTTTATTAGAAAATGTCATTAACCCAAGTCTGTACCTTGACCTTTCACCTCTAGCCCCGTCCTCATTACACTGCCATTCTTCAAGTGTTTGTTTTCTCTGTGTTGTGTTACAGACAGGAGTGTAAGAAGCTTCGAGAGGAGCTCAGAGAGGACCACGAGGAGGACAAGACCAATGCTCTGGCTCAGCTGTCCCAAACCAAAGACCAAGAGCTGACTAACGCACGAGAGAGCTGGCAACGCAAAGTGGAGGACCTACTAGAACAGGTAACTAAACAAAAAATACATTAATTAAGTCTAGTCTTGTCTCTTTTCTAACACTGACATTAAAGAAAGTTGATACAGTCTTACATCATCATAAATATTTAAAAGAAATCTATTAGCATGTCATTTAAAGGTGCACTTTGTAAACTTATTGGACCTGCTTGTCTCTATGGAGATAATATTACTTTGCCAAGAATGTTCCAAAGTATGCCATTAAAAGTATCTATCTTGCATTTATTCAATTATAGGTGTTTTTATTTATACCTTGAAACCAAATAGCTTAAAAATATGCATTCTCACTGGGAGCTTGTCTCCATGGACATAGCTAAGTTAAATGCCATACTGTGGTTTATTTCTGGCAAAGACAAATCTCCATGCGCACAGGTGGTGGACTCTCCTCGAGAAAAATTACAAAAAGCACCTTTCCTGTGTGAATGTGTTTAATCTTTTTTTCTGTGTAAATGAGTAGTAAAAGCAGAAGTTAAATCTGTCAACTGCACAGAACGTTGTAGGAGTGAAGATGTTTTGCTGCTCATCCAAACCACTTCTTCTGTTCTGGTCAGATTGCTGGTGTACACTGCCTCATTTCTATCTGAAGGGAGGGGCTACCTACACTGAAACTTTAAACAGCTGTTCTCCAGTTTCAGTCTTGATGGCCTCCATTCAACCTGTGTAAATGGGTGTCACTTTTCCAGCTGTTTATCTTCACCCTTGACATTCATTCACATGACACATATGCTAGGCTTTTTAAAATATTATAATAGAGTCTTTAGCATTGGTTCTCAACCTTGGGACTTTTTTTTTAGTCCTCTGATGGTTCAAAGTGAATGAGCGTCTCAGTGCTGCCCCTCAGTGCAGCATAGGGAAGGCTGCCTGTAGCTAAAAACAGCCCTGTCCCTCCCCATACATATAAAACGGTACTTATTCTCAAAACTCTTTACTGCAGAAAGTCTTTTTTGAGGGATAAGATATGCTGCAGCTCAGTGCGCGCGCAATTACCTGCTCTCGCTTGCCCACCGCTCGCATTCGCGTCTTCATATACAACTGAACGGTGCTTTGTGTGGCACGGCTTCTGCATCATGGGATCTATTATTTCAGCCTGCCTGCAACACACCCCATGTCCATTAAAAAGGCTGTGCATTCAAATGCAACGTCATTATCAACTACGGTTTTGATTCAGTCTGAAAGTTTCTTAAAGTAGGCCTACTTTACTGGTGACAATATAGGATCAATATAGGATCAGCACCTGAAAAATAATATTAGAGACTAATGATCATTTAAAATCACCTGGGAGTTTGCATCTTTTTCTTTCCGTTCTGTCTCTCTCCCTCACTCTTGCCTACATAACAGAGGAGCAGAAGCAGAGCAGATGTGGAGGAAGGCAGACACAGGTAAATCAGTTCACACAGAGAGATCAGACGGGACAGTGATGACTGCATAGACATGTTCTCTTCTTGTATAGCTGTACAATGGTGTGTGTTTTATTACACTCTAACTCCTATTTATGGAAAAACAAGCCTAATTTTGACGTACCTAAGATATGAGATGGTGGTCAGCCTTTCATAACTATTGGTAATTTCTTGGCTAAACCCGACCCGGGGTAACTCCTGGGACAACCCATGCAGCACCGGTTCACAACCCTTGTTTTGTCGTGTGTGCGTGTGTGTGTCACTGCGCAGATACAATTGTTGCTTCACCAAACAAATAAAAAATAATTTCTTAATATTAGATAATTTATGCAGGCCCAATTTTAATTACCTTTATAAAAATAGCTCTTTAAAAAAAAGATTGTTGAGTCGCAAGAGATGACCAATTAGGAAAAGTGGGTTGCCAGAAAAAACGTTTGAGAATCACTAGTCTACAGTTTGATGCATTCTGAAATCTCACAATTGGTGCTGCAGGCCAGATTCATCTTGTATTCAATGAAATCTGTGCAAAAATGCTCTTGTTATTCTTCCAGCAGTATTGGCTTTGCAGAGCTGAAAGAGGCTCCATTGTGAAGCTGTGTCCTTGGTTTAGTTGTGTGGCTGCTGACTCCAGTGTTGGCCCATCACTGAAGCCTGACACTCATCGATCGCACACTTACTCACAATACTCCTTTTATTTCATAGCCTTCCCCGCAGACTGACTTAAGACCACAAAATGATGAATATGCATTTTGTACAGCACCCGAAATGAAAGATAGCTCTAGTTTAATTGATGTAACAGCTGTGTGCACCTGATTTACTAAAGCAAAACACGGCATTTCTCACTCCATTTAACACCAAACATGACAATTATTTCACTCTGAGCTGCCTCCTGCTTCAGTGAAGATTTGGACAAGTGCTCATTATTTTTATTCTGCAACACTGGAGTTAACTTGGTTAACTCTGAGCTGCCTGTTTTAAATATCCTCACACCATCTTTGACCAGCTTGCTGGTCCTAAAAGAAACATAAAATAATTTGGTTGTGGCTTTTCTTTTTAAAGTTGCATTGAAGACTAAGCTCTGATCTTGGAGGAATATGAGCATTTATGAGAAGTAAAACATATATATTGTATGCTGGATAATGTTACCAGGCAAACTAAAAAGAGTGCAGTGTTATGAGTGCTTCTTGTGTTTTCTTTCCATATTTCTCAGTCCTCAGTACAAGTTTAAATTCATTTTTAAGATTTGTGGTAAAAAATAATCTTCATTTCATGACCATAATAAACAAGACAAACATGTTTGGACAGGATTGGCTCTTGATTCAAAAGACCCAAAGCGAATCATTACTTTCATGAACTACAAAATGAACCATATTTTATACAACTATCAATCTATCATGGTATCTTTTATAGAAATACAGTATAAGGATTAGAGGCCAAGTGACTACACAAAAAAGTAGTTCATTAAATAAAAATATGGTCATAAGCAGTTCCTCATAAATGTATTTTTTTATCATACACATACTTTTATTAGAAAGTATTTATCACACTGCTCTGCTCCCTTTAATCCACCAATACAACAAAATACGGCTGCCTTAAAATGACATGAATTTTAAGATGGTATAAAAGTGTGATCCTATTGACTCAACAGTTTGGAGTGGAGTGGCTGTAATTACCTTGTCTGTTAGAAAATCAATGCAGGGAAAAAGGCATCATTTCAGCCCTGCAGGATGCCCTATCTGTTTGCACAGACTCACTGGTGCTCAGAGGAAACACCATTTCTGCCACAATACATTCATATATTGCTCTTTTTATGGCCATTTGGCTTTTATATAACATTTAAATTTTGCTGTATATAATCTCTATGTTCAGAGATGCAGTTACACAATCCACTCCCCAGTAAACACCATTTACTTTGAATGGATAGATATTGGTTAATGGCTTGTTGCAAACCACATCAGTTGCTACGGGTGATATGCACAGGGTTAAAAATGAGAAAATGTAAAAAAACAAAAAAAAAGTACATCTAAGGATCTAAGGCAGCCCTGTTGATTTTCTTTAAATGAATTAAGCTGGCTCACACATTCATTACCATATTTGTTGATGTGGGAAATGTGAATAGATTGTACAAAAAAGGCTCTTTCGAAAATGACTCAATTGGAGCAGTGTTGCAGTGTTAGAAGATAGGTTACAAATTATATATAGCTATAAAGCATTCCAAAGATGCCAGCTGTGTGACTTGCAATTCTTATTGTGTAGAGCAAATAGGATTAACTTTACAGATTGCCTTTATTTTCCACAATAGTACTTTCAACTCACAAAAGCAGCATCGACTCGCTCTCCACTGCTTTTTCATTCAAGTACAATAGCTTCTAGTTAGCTGTACTGAAGCAACCTTGATCTTATTTATGTATGGTTTAATTCTGTATAATTTAGGCATACTTTTCTCTTAGGTATAAAGCCAGTCCTGCTTTGTACAGAGCCCTGTCAGTTTGAATAAATGAAAGAGCGTAGAAGTCTGGCTGCTGCTAAAAATAAACTAATGGTTGTCACTCTGGGAATGGTTGACCCATAGGTCTCCACTCAGCATCTCAATCTATAAAACTGTCTGATAAAAACACTTTCTGAATACTGACCATTTTTCAAAGAACAAAGCTTACTGGGAAAAAACATTTAAGATCTGATTGCCAGAGGCTACAACCCTTTTAATGTTTGCTTATCGCTAATTGACTCCCACCCGCACTTTTCCTTTCACTTTGCTGCAAATGATTACGACAATTTGAGACACCAAATACTTCTGTCTACTATAAATTATACTTTTATCACTGTATTGAGATTTCATGGCCGATTAAACAAAGCCACACATGCACTATCACTGTGCTATCACAGGGCAAGGTCCTTCACACTAAAGCAGACCCAGTGTAACCTAGAGGTGGGAATATATCTCCACTAAGGGAGGGTTATGGTTAGGTGTTTTCTAAGGATATGATCTACATTTAAAAAGGAATCTAACAAATTTTCTGTGACACTTTTTGAGGTGAAAACAGCAGGCGATGGGCGACGTGCATTTGGAAATATTATCATGCCGACTGAAACCTCGCTCACCTGTTCTTCAACTTTTGCCGTGCTCCCAACCATGAGCGAAGATGTGCTCCGTTGGGCGTGTTATAAAGCTTGGTAGTTGCAGTTGCACGATCACATTTTACGCTTACTATGTGCTATGTTTTTTGAGACTTGACACTGTAAATTTTTCACAGCAACTTTACTAACATAATAACCAATACCAAAAGCATCAGAATAATAATTTATTTGTTGTCGATAGATGTTGTAATATTGTCATTTCAGGAAATCTTAAGCCAAACTATAAACATACAGCCGCATGGTGATGTTATGTTAACGCAAAAGATTACGGCTTTGTTTTCTGCAAATGTGCACTATGTGCTCACACTCACATTATTCTGATCTGAAGCTGATCCTCAGCCGCTGTTTGTGTTGTGAGTAAATAGCTGTGTGGTGCTGCTCACTGACTGATTTGTGGTCAGAATCTCTGGTTTACTATTGGTTCTCAGCCATGGCGTTTGCCTGAAAAATGTATATGACAAAAATGTGAATTTTGTGAAAATGTGCAAGAATCTCGAGTGACACCAACGGGGGTCTTGTTGGGTAAAATGTATTCTACTTCTATGTTGAATTAGAAGACCTATGTTTTCTCAAAAGAAAGCAGCCTGACGGTTTCGGCCCACCATCTGCTAAAGCCATTCAATTTTATTTTTGTCTGATATTCACTCTCCTAGCAAGGTACAAAATAGTTGGTAACAAAGACAATTAAGTGGCTGTACCCAATTTTTTCTCTATGTTTTCCAAATTAGTTTTGCCCTTGGACAGATATGTTGTGAAAGCAGCTATTAGGGTAAAAATAAGACTGCTATGTGCCGTCTGTATCCAATTTCAAAGTGATTTATCTTCTAATAATCAGGAAGTGTGCTGTTAGCATGTTAGTTGTTGTTAGCATTACTGTAGCATCTCTGCTCTTCTGGCCTCTGGAAATTGTGAAAACTCATTACATTATTAGGATTATTAGGAGAGTGAGGAGTAAATTTGGACTGCTGTAAAACATTAAAAATGAACTAGTGCTGCTTTTTCATGTTTTGAAGACAGTAAAAATGTGTTAATATCATTTTTGCACAGTTTCCTATTTTACGTTGTTAATCATTTGTTAATCATTGTTCTACCTGTGTGTGGTGCAGATCTCCCTGTTGAAGCAGAGTCTGGAGATGCAGTTGTCCCAGTCACAGTCGTCTTTGCAGCAGCTGCAGGCTCAGTTTAGCCAGGAGAGGGAGCACCTGAGACTGCAGCTGGACGAGCTGCAAACGGAGCACCAGCGCAGACAGCACCGCCTCCAGGAGAACCACTGCTGTGCCCTGCAAGAAGCCGAGCACACCCGCCAGAGGGACCTCAAGGTAGGACAACAAATGCACCCATCAGACCAGTACAGTACCAGGAAATCATTCATGCTTTAAACTGGCATCGCTCTATTTATACACATTGTGTATTCATTTGAACCAGTAGATGCTCCTGTCTGTTTCAGAGGCATTTAGGCTACACTGTGACCGACCAGACTATTTATGATAATATTAATACTTAAAGCTACCATCTGCAAGTTGATTTGCAGACCTTAGCTTTTCACTGGGCGTTTGTTCACCTGCGCTTTCTTGTCTTCTGTCAAGCCGAAGCTGGTACATCAGACTGCAGTAACATAGAAAGCATCTAGTGGTGATATGTGAGAATACAACAGTGGCAGGTTGGCTACAGATGGTAGCTTTAAGACACAAACTACCAAACATCTGCTAGTGTTACTTTGCTAATTGCTGTTACTGCTTACTGCTAACAAGCCACTTTGTGACAGTAAAGTGACAAGACCCATAGTAGTTTCCCTACTGAAAATAACTGTAACTTTATATGCAAGAGAAATTCTCTCCCAGTCCTGTATAAATCCCGGATTTATCAAAACAGGCACTAACTGCTTCCTCTTGTATTGACTATTTGAAGCTTGTCCCATGAAACCGTGCATGACATCCTAATCCAATTGTAGCTCGATGTAGTCAAGGTTAGAGTGGCACAAACTCATCTCCCTCTCCATTACTCACTGACATCAAGTCTAGTGTTTGCATTTTACACAGTCAAAATATGCACCACAAACGCACCATGCTCGCCTTGACGTGCCAAGAAAATGTTCCTCAATTATAATCCTTCCATTTTACAGTCAAGGTCGGTTTGGAAGAGCTATACGTTATAAAAACCAAATCCTCCTCTGGGTCCAGGGCAATAATTGTATTAATGCCTTGAGGAAGCTAAGAATAGAGAGACTTGGAGTGACTTCTTCAGTGTAATTTGTCATACAGGGAGGGCTAAAATAGACTATGTAAAAAAAAAAAAGCTTGATGTCAGCACTTTTTCTTTAACTTGGGGTAGTGGTTTGAGGTAGATATGTGCAAAAACATAATCAAAACATGAATAATTAATAATAATGATTAAAACATATTGAGATATTTGTTTCTAGAGGCATTATAATATGTAAAAGTAAGTATTAAAGTATGTTATAGCACACACGCTGTAAAAATCACTACAAAGCAAGTAAAGCATCTTTTCATGTATAATTTAGTTAATACTAGTTAATAACTGAACTATGTGATAAGCACATTGAAAGTAGCATCTTATAATACAAACAGGGCAATCAGATTCAGATATAATCGATTAAACTAAGAATTAGTTTGAGAACTCCACAACAGAAGCTCCAGAAGCCCCTTTCATTATTTAGTACGTAGATGCTAATTAGCAGCTGTAGCTAACACTGTGCCTAATTAAAAAGATAGCAAAGGCAAATGTTATTTCCTAACTTTGTCAAAGACCATTTTAAGCTTTACTTTGAACTACAGTCCCTCGGTAGCTGATAGAAAGTGCACTCGGTGTTAGCAGCAACAACATTCTATTATTATCACTTTAATAGCAAATGATGGCCTGTTGGTCCCTGTTACTAAATTCAGATTGGAGCTATGTCTATTGTAGTTGTGTTGTCACAATGCAAAAAAAATCCTATTCAATTTCAATATAAGGAAATAGGGTTGTCTAAAGTATAAACAATCAGATACTAATTGATAATAAAACTAGTGGCAAAACTAGATACTCATTTGAACAAGTATCGATACTGAAAAAGTCACATTCACAGAACAGAAATGAACCTTTCCTGAATAGCTTTAGAATGATCTTGAGCGGTATCAGAACAGGTATAAGACACATAGACTATATGCCCATGGATCACTATGAAACCAACCTGAGGGATTACACAGATAAAAGACATGGTAATATAAAAGAAAGTACTCCGATTTAATGTTGAAAATCGCATTCTGTTGTCTAAAGAAAGTGTTTTTCAGTACCATCGTGGTATCAGAATTGGTATTGAGTCTATTAGTCTATTCCTTAGTATCAAAATCAAGTTTGAAATTTTAGTATCAGGACAACACTATAAGGAAAAGGCCAGACACTTGTTACCAACCTCCATAGTGGTAATAAAAATATTAACTTGTTCTAATGAGTAGTTTAATCTACCCACAGTTGTACATTAGAAATCATTAGCTGACAAGACTCAAGTGGAACATCTTTTGACCAATCCCTTGTTTTCCTTGCCTGTGCCATCTTTACAACTTTGCATTTATGTGTGACTCTTTTACAGCCCCAGCGTGTTTATATTTTTCACAAAGACAAAACTCAATTCGGCGGAGTGCAGGCATTAGAACGATGACGGTGCTGCGTGGATGGGTTACAGAGATGACTGCCACGTTCAGATGGTGTCTCCTCACAGCTCACAGGCCGTTATACCCTTGGAAAAATCGAGTTGCTACAGATCTCTGCTACAGATTTAGGCACACGTATTCACTTAATTCCGAAACCATTTTTTGGGCGAAGAAAGGCTCCAGCTAGAGAAAGACGACAAAAAAGATGGGACATAACTAATGCCAAAAGGGATTTTCTATTAAACAGCTAAGTTAGAAGCCAAACATAGAACCTCCCCAAAGTTATGTTAGATTTAAGTATAGATTATATGCATTAAAACACTGAATTACATTTTTGGCAAAGTTTACTCAACAATACACATCTGTCTGCATTTCCTCAGAGCTTTAACTCAAATGGCTTTTTTAATGTTTTCTCCCCAGCGAGCACAGCCACTTCTTTATCTGTAATGGACTAGTGCTGCCTCCTCCTCTGAGCTAAAGGAGCTTTGAATAAAATAGAGATCATCATAATTCAGTGCTGAGTCAGACCTAGGAACAAGGCTTTTTACGACTGTTTTAAAGTGTCTATTTGGGATTCGCTGCACGGATACGCCAACAATCCCAGCTTTGCACGCTCCTAAGCCACATCTTTTCCACTTCCCACTCGGCTTGAAGTTGTCCTTGGGTCCTGGATTAAGACTTTCTTCAAAGCATCTGGATCAATTCTGCTCTACATGGCATTGTTGGCTCTTCCAATTGCTGCTATAGAAAATACCTGGAAGCAAAGTACCCAAGCTCCACTGTCCACAAATAGCACACAAAAGACAGGAGAGGCCCCCCATTTCTTCTGGGGAAAGCAGTTGACTCTCCTTTTTATGGTTACCTCAACAAAGTCTTTTCTAGTAACTGAATCCGTTCATTGTTGGTCGTACCTGCTGGGGTTTTCAGGCTTTCTTAAACTAAAACGCTCTATAAACATCACTACTTGCTGCCCTTAGTAATTGCTGGTTACCTTTGGTTATTTTATCGGTAACTTTTGGCTATTATTTACAGCACTTTGTTCAATTAAAACGCTTTACACGCAGAGTCAGACTTTTGGATAAGTTGCCTTTTGATTTGTCTGTAACGTTTGCTGTGGCTTTTTGTATGAATTCATTGGTAATTAGTTCGTTAGCGTCTTTAGTTGTGGTGTCATTTGGGGGTTTTATAAATTGGGGGATTATGCATTTGTCCTGTGTTAGTGTGAGATAGGCCTGATTCGAAGGCTGATTTGTTGTAACACAGCTAAAGTGCAGGTAATTGGGGCTGAAATATTTTGAGCTTTTGGTCAAGTGGCTCCTATCGTTGCCTTTAAAACTCCAGAACTAATTTGCGTAAGATTTGGACATGGAGCAGTAGCACGTTCGTCATTACATGGAAAAATGACTTGATGCTTGAGTTCGAGTTTCGTTTTAGAAATTTGTCCTGTGGCTTGGTTATTTGGCTAACTGCTCACCGATGTTCAAGTCCCGTTGAAATCAGTCGTTTGTGCTTGGTGCTTCTTAAAGGGCGATAATAAAAATAATGATAATCCACAACGTTCGTCTGTTCCATATCCAGTCTATTCCATATCCAATCTATTCAAATTTGTTCATAGGCCACATGTACAGTATGTGTTCTGTGTGGAGCTGACCTGTGCCGGGTGCTGAAGGTGCTGAAATCATATTTCATCACTGCATTAACTCTGGTACACGTGTGACCTTAAGACTGTTCGGAGCATTAGTTTGGACCTGTATGCCAGATATATACTGGACTGTGTCTATTTTTGCATGTAGCACATTTGATTGCTTTTTTTCTCCCAAGCAATTGTCCAGTATTTTGAGGTGAGGGTGTTAGGTGCTCACGCCCCTTTACAAATTATTATCCATGTATTTTTCTGCAGTATTTTGCAGCATGGGTGGTCGCACAGTATAAACAGGCTTCTGATCCAAGACACACTGTAATGCTCGTGTTGTACCCGTGAAAATGGGGAATGCTGCACTTCTGAAAAGCAGTCGTATGAACATTATTTTACAATGTAGCATATTTTTATACTGTCAAATGTTCAACATTGGAAAACAGTTTTACTAAAGAAAATAAAACATTTATTCTTGGCTATTTGGCATATTAATAAGTTCTTACACAAAATAAAATTACAATAGAAGATGCTTATGGATTTGTAACATTAGCTTGTGTGGACACAAGATGGTAGAGCCAAAGTTCACAACACAGAAAACTATCAGGGCTGAAAACACCAAAATACAGATACAAACATCTCTTTAGGTTCAGTTTAGCATGCTAGGATAATGGTCTAATGTATTAACAATGTACAGATTACAAGTAAATAACATGATAACCTTTACCTGAAAATATGGAGAAAGAATCAAGAGAGTGATTTATTGTTGTTTCTCTCATGCAGTTTAAGTGCAGTGAGGAGAAACAGCACGAAATCCCCGAAAAGTGGTGGGTGAAGACATTATCAATCACTAAAACAAAGGATCCCAGACTTAGTAGGTGATTACTAATGATGATTGCAATTCCCTTGAATGAGATGACAGGCATATTACAGAAATATAAAATATAATACATATTTTAACAAACTTTTAACTGAATTTCTATTGCTCTTAAGGTTTATGTACATCAATATTTGTTGCAAACCTTTTACTGTTTTTAACAATTTTCCCTCTTAGCATGAAATCACATTATGAATTGCATCACTGTATATAAGAACAGAGCATAGCATTAGGGGCATATAGTACCATTCTAAACTATCACACTCATTCTTGCTGCGCACCGCCTCGCCCTCTGCCCACACCTGGGGCACGCACCTTGCTCACTCCAATGTCCTCGCTGCTGCTCGGTGCAGGCCGCACCATGCCTACTGTTCAGAATCAGAATCAGAAGACTTTTATTGCCATAGTCTGTGAACACAGTTCACAAACTAGGAACTTGATTCGGTGAAAAAGTGCAACATAAACATACTGAATAAATACAAATACAAATAAGGGCATGCACAAAGTTAAAAAGATATGCTTAAAAAAAATCTAATGAAATACTTAAAGGGAGAAAATATGTACAACAGCAGCATCAGAACAACAGTGCAAAGTGGCTTATTAAAGTGACCGGTGTTATTAAGTGTCCAGTTTAGTGCAGATATTATAAAGTGTTCATGAGACAAACAGCAGAGGGGAAGAAACTGTTCTTATGGCGAGAGGTTCTGGTCCCAATGGACCGTAGCCTCCTGCCAGAGGGAAGTGGCTCAAATAGTCCATGTCCAGGGTGAGAAGTGTCAGCTGCTATACGGCCTGCTCGCCCCCGAGTCCTGGAGACGTACAGGTCCTGTATAGATGGAAGGCTGCAGCCAATCACCTTCTCAGCAGAGCGCACAATGTGCTGCAGTCTCTGTCTGTCCCTGGCAGTGGCCCCAGCGAACCACACAGTGATGGAGGAGGTGAGGATGGACTCAATGATGGAAGTGTAAAACTGCACCATCATCTGGACCGGCAGCTTGAGTTTCCTCAGCTGCCGCAGGTGGAACATCCTCTGCTGGGCTTTCTTGATGAGGGAACTGATGGTCGGCTCCCACTTGAGATCCTGGGTGATGCAGGTGCCCAGGAAGCGGAAAGAGTCCACAGTGGTGATGGGGGAGTTCGTCAGGGTGAGGGGAGGCAGTGACTTTCCTGAAGTCCACAATCATCTCCACTGTCTTCTGGGCGTTGAGCTCCAGGTTGTTGCTGCTGCACCAGGACACCAGCCGGTCCACCTCCCTCCTGTAGGCAGACTCATCGCTGTCCGAGATGAGTCCGATGAGGGTGGTGTCATCCGCAAACTTAACCAGTTTGACGGAGTCGTGGCTGGAGGTGCAGCAGTTGGTGTACAGTTGGTGTTAGCTACAGTCAGCCTTTTGTTTTGATCTGGTGGATCCAGCTGTCCTGTTTTCACCTTTTCTTTGGCTTCAGGTTTATTGGGTTCTTTTGTGTTAAGTTAGTGGTGCTGGCACCGGCTCCTATGGCCTTGTACAGAGTTGGCCTGGTGTCCTTTTTCTGTTCAGTTCTATTTTGTTTGGCCGGCTCATCAGGTCCACCTTTATGTTGATTACTTTTCTTTTTTTTTTTGGACACGAAAAGATTTTTTTTTAATTTCTTAAAAAGAAAACATCTAAATAAAAGAAATTAAAAGTTAACCCTTGGTTCTGGTATCCTTTTAAATATATTCTGTCCTTCAGGTTGTAACAATGGAAGCACATTGTAATTAAAGGTCTGTTAATGATTAGTGTGAAATGAGGAGCTTTGTTTAATTATAGTGCTAAAAGGTATAGTTATAGTTTAAAAGAACCATTCATTAATAGCAATAGGAAATAGGCAGATGTCTTTGAAAACTTTCTGTGCTTTTCAGTAGTTGGCTTGAAGTTTGATTAATAGTTTTACAGCTACGCAAAAATATACAAATAAGAATAATGAAGTGTCAAATGTGAAAATGATTTGACTAATTTGATTGTAATAGAGCTTGGTAACCTACGTCATTAAACTCAAAAAGCTGCGGCATCAATGTGTAACAACTCTGACTCAGCGCAATCTAGCTAACTTTAGTTAACAGGCCTTGTGCTCGATTTTTTTCCCTTGTATTTGAGCAAATTTTGTCCTGCCCCTGGACACATTTATTGCTCTTGGGCAGCTCAAAATATGTCCACTGAGTGCTGCATCTAATTAAAAAGCATTTTATTGTTCAATAATGAGGTTAGCCAGCTTTTGTTAGTGTTTCCATGATGACAAAACTCTACTACTACTTGAAACTCCACTCTACTACTTGAAGTTTTGAAAGTTGTGAGAAGCGCTTATAAACTCAACGCAAAGGAATCCTCTAAGGAATAACTTTGGACTACTGCAAGCCCTTTAAAATGAACTTGTTCTGTTTTTCACATTTTTTAAATACATAAATAAAAAATAAGTTCCAGCGCCTTTAATGCTAGCTTAATGCTGTATTATTTAGAGTAGTCTGCTGTTTGACATTAGAACATATTGCTTGTGCTCTGTATAAGCTAAGACCTTGATTGTCATACGCAGGGTAATGGAGGGTAATACAATACTTTGGGGAGTGAGACATCATGCTACATGAATAGGAGATTGAATGTAGTGTCACTTTGGGAGGCCTGCTGTGCCCCATAGCCACAGCTCAGTGCCTTGTCAAATGTCTCCTCTGTGTTCTGAATATTCATACAGAGCGTATTTGCATATCAGTAAATGCCACAGCTGTTCCAGTGTTGATGTGCTTTTAATTAATAATTTTCAAAATGTCACACTAATATTTTACCTGCAAATCATCAGCGTGAACTTTTAGGGTTTTGACACAACCAGTGACGAGGCATGTTGATTAAAACATCATGAGCTACTTCCTTTCAATTGTTTTGATGTAGACTTTTATTTATTCAGAACAGACAAAAGGTTACATGATGGTGAGAAACAAACAAACAAATATGAATCCATCCTTTGGTTAATTTTTGTGTTATTTTTATTAGTATTTTACCTAATATTTAGTTTTTTATTAGCAAAATATCAAAGGTTTACTAGTATACTGCTGCTATGTATTGAAAGTCGTATTTGATGTTAAGATTTTATTTATTAATTCCACACATATTCCATTCCATTCCATTCATTAATTCAAGATAACAACTTATTTTAGATAGTTTCCTTTAAAGGGCCTGTATCCAATTTTTGAGCAAAAATTGTCTTGCCCCAGTAGAGATATATTGTATAAGCAGCTCTTGAAGTCTAAATATGTCTGCTGTGTACTGTCTCCATCTAATAACAAAGGTTTTTGTGTGTGTCAGAGAATCAGGCAGTGTGTGGTTAGCATGCTAGTTATTTTTTAGCATTACTGTGATGGCAAAAGTCTCTTCTACCTTCTGAAAGTTGTGAGAAGCTTTCATAAACTCACCATGGTGAATAAGTAGGATCCTTGGAATTCATAAGGTAGGTGAGGAATAACTGCAAACTGTTTAAAATGAATTAGTTTTGTTTTTCATGTTTTTAAGACCGCAATCATTTACAGCTAATCTGGAGGTCAGGCGAAGACTTGCTTTAGTGGGAATAGGTTCAAATTGATCAAGTGAATTGAACATTGCATCTGAAAATTATATTCTAGATCATGTAAGAACTGTGTGTAGCTTATGTCGACAGTGTCCTTAGACACACACACACACACCACACCACTGTTTCCCATTGTCCTCTTCTCATCTCTTAAACCTGTATTGTATTTTCCTGACAGCGGAGGAAAAATAGAGGCGCTCTGATGATCACATGTGATTGTTGAGGCATCAGTGCTGTCAGAGCCTTTGAGAGCTGCCTTTTTCACTATGATGGTTCAATGGACAGATAGACGGGCGATGGAGAGGCACTGATCCAAATGACAGCTGTAATGTTAGTGATGGATTTAAGTATAAAAGTACATGTACTGGGATAATGTTAACATCCTAAACTGTTATCAAGGGAAATTGTTAGTGCAGTTAAGGACGACAATGAGGTGTGATTGGAATTAGCCTTGTTTCCACTGGTTTGCTTAGGAGCGGATCGGCCAGAAGTGTCTCCACTGTCTAAAGTGGAGCAGACCCTGGAGGTTACTAGTTCCCAGAGGGGGCCAGCATAGTATGGATCACTTTAGCTAAGGCATGGCTACACAGGAAATAAGATGATTGGACAAGAGAAAATGCACACCCAAGACTGCAAAAAGCAGATATACAGAAAATAAGTCTCTCACCAAATGCTGACTTGATCTTTTTGTATTTCC
Source organism: Periophthalmus magnuspinnatus (assembly GCF_009829125.3). Lineage (NCBI taxonomy): Eukaryota > Metazoa > Chordata > Actinopteri > Gobiiformes > Gobiidae > Periophthalmus > Periophthalmus magnuspinnatus. Next base: position 12,647,408 of record NC_047149.1, read on the forward strand.
AGTGAGAGTCACTTTATATGTTGAGCCGATAAAACGAAGCACAAGTCAACAGCTGTTTCCTGTTTATTGATGCACAGCATTCGCATATAAAGATTGAAAATGTTATGTTTCCAGTGTGTAATGCATCTAACATGAGCCAAACCCAATGCATTATAAAAAGTGACGTTAAAATGTGGCGTAGAGGCTCAGAGAAGTGAAATAAATGCAAAACAAGATGACGATCAACCAGAAGTACTGTAGTGTTTACGCTAGCTTTAGCTTTAGCCACACAGCACCATAGACTAAACGTCTTTTTGTGAATTGCTAAAATTGGCCTTACAATTAATAGTAAAATTCAAATATCAAAATACATTTTGATTTTATTAATTAAGAAAACATTTGTAACATTTGGGTGCCATCAGTGTGTCACGTAGCAGAGCTTCCGCCCCTCGATCCAAAGTCATACTCCAAGCATGGAAATGCAACTTGGCTGCAGGATGCCGCACCAAAATGACCCGCTCCAAGGCAGCCCCAAGCAAACCATGCCAGTAGAAAAGAGAAAAAAGGCTATTTTGGCATTATTTCAGAATAGTACACACTGCACACAGAAAACATCTATTATCTATGTCTAAGTGCCGTTAATGTAGGGTTTTTCTTAAATATATTTACTTTGTATCTAAAAAAACACATTGAATATGTTTAAGAAATATTTAAGTAAAATATAGATTGTAATGATTCATTGAAATTGCACATTTAGAATAAAACAAACAATTAAATCCTGTAAAAGTTGTTTACATTTTGTGTTTTGGTTCTGAAGCTGACTATCCAGTCTGAAAGCTGAATAAGTTCCTCACTATGGGTTGTCATGTCCTTCATTTTAGTCGTAGGATAGGCAGTTTGCAATAAACCCAAAAGAGCACATGTGTATTCAGTATTTGACAGCTATGGGGCATCCTTGATTCGGTTAGATTGTATTGTCGTTTTAAACTAGTGTCAAAATAAGATACTAATAAATTTAATTTGAGCAAGTACCAATACTAAAATAGGATTAAACTGGGAATTAGTTGAACAGACCACATGGTAACATACATAAAGAAGGTACTATTTAGTCATTCTAGAATTGCTTCTGTGTTATTTTAGTCTTTTTTAGAGTTCAGTGACTGCGATCCTGTAATCATGTTTGTACTTCTCTGTCTGTGCAGGAGCTGGAGGAGCGTCTTCGCCATCACCACCACGCCGAGCTCCAGTCCCTCCGAGAAGCCCATCGACAGAGCATCGAAACCCTCAAACAGCAGTCTGAGCAGGAGCTACAGACTCTTCGATTTGAACTGGAGGACGAGGGAAAAGCCATGCTCGGTAACACGTGATACTGCTTTACTGCCCCCTGTCTGCCGGAGTCGTTAGTGCTGTCAGTGGAACATAAAAATGACAAATGGAAATAGGAGGTTGTTAGAGGTTTCAGTGTGTACAAACTACCAGTGAGTTTTATAGACTGAGACGAGTAGAATCTTTTCCACAAATGAGGCAAACTTTTATGTGAAAAAACTGAACTGGTTCAGGGCACATTGTTAATAGAATGGTAGATATTCAGAATGATCTTTTACAGTAAAATTGACAGTGTAGAAAAGTTGTAGATAATCTATCTTGTTTTGCTCAGTTCCAGCCTCTGGAATTGTTTTTTGCAGGTTGTAAGTTAGGCTTTCTGTCTTTCTTCCCATCATTTTTCAAAATGTGTCTCCACTAAGCATACTACGTGATTTATAGGTTTCAGCTTTCTTATAGGTGACATTTTGAGGCCTTTTCACCATTCAAAATATAGATATTTTGGTTTATACTGCCAATCTCTATGGCAACTGTCAAAATTTTTCAAGTATTGCCACAAAATAACCCCTCCTTGAACCGCCACCTGAACAGGGTGGAGGGGTTTGATCACCCGAATGATCCTGGGGGGCTTGCTTATTGCCCCACAGATCAGCTGCCACGTGTTGGAGTTCACCCCGATGAACGAGATGGTCACATCCCTGCGCCTTTGGGTTGGGGACAGGTCTATCACTGTTGTGTCAGCCTACGGGCCTAACGGAGTCCCTGGGAGGGGTACTAGACAGTGCACCAAACTTGGACTACTGTTCTACTGAGGGATTTCAATGCCCAGAGGACCAGGCCTAAGCGTACTGAGGATCTGTTGGGAACATCTGGCAGAGCCCTCTGTCAGAGGGGTCTTCATCTTACACCTCTGGGAGAGCTTCTCCCAGATCTCAGTTGGGGACATGGATTCCAAGTGGTCATAGCTGTAGTCGTAAGGTCTGCGGTGCTTGTCATGGCAGCAACCCCCAAACCTGATGGTGGACACCGGAAGTAAGGGATGCCGTCAGGCTGAAGAAGTCCTATCAAGCCCTGCTGGCTTGTGGGACTCCTGATACAGCTGACGAATACCGGCGAGCCAAGGCAAAAACTCGGGGTTGGGAGAAGTTCAGAGAGGCCATGGGGAAGGACTGTTTGATGGCCTCAAACAGATTCTGACAAACCGTCCAACGTCTCAGGCGGGGGAAGCAGTGCTTCACCAACATTGTTTACAGTGTGGGTGGAGAGCTGCTGACCTCGACTGGGGATGTTGTCAGATGGTGGAAGGAATACTTTGAGGATCTCCTCAATCCCTCCTTCACATCTTCCAAGGTGGAAGCAGAGACTGGTAACCCGAAGGTGGACTTACCCATCACCCCGGCTGAAGTCATTGAGGTTGTTGGCAAGCTCCTCAGTGGCAAGGCTCCAGGGGTGGACGAGATCTGTCCTGAATAAAGTCTCTGGACGTTGTGGGGCTGTCTTGGCTGACACATCTCTGCAACATTGCGTGGCGGTCGGGGACAGTGCCTGTGGAGTGGCAGACCGGGATAGTGGTCCCTCTGTTTAAGAAAGGGGACTGGAGGGTGTGTGCCAGTTACAGGGGAATCTCACTCCTCAGCCTTCCCTGTAAGATCGATTGTAGGGTACTGGAGTGGAGAATCCAACTGATAGTCGAACCTCAAATTCAGGAGCACTGTCGTTTTCATCCCAGTCACAGAACACTGGACCAGCTCTATATTCTCCATTGGGTGCTGGAGGGTTCATGGGAGTTTACCCAAACAGTTCACATGTTTTTTGTGGATCTAGAGAAGGCATTTTACCGTGTCCCTTATGGTGTCCTTTGAGGGGTGCTCTGGGAGTATGGGGTCCAGGGCCCTTTGCTAAGCACTGTCCAGTCCCTGTGGAGCTGTGTTCTCATTGCCAGCAGTAAGTCAGACCTGTTGCCGGTGCATGTTGGACTCCTCCAGGGCTGCCCTTTGTCACCAGTTTTGTTCATTGTATTTATGGACAGAATATCTAGGTGCAGCCAGGGGCCGGAGGGGGTCTGGTTTGGGAACCCCAGGATCTCATCTCTGCTGTTTGCAGATGATGTTGTCCTGATAGCTTCATCGAGCCAAGACCTGCAGCAGGCACTGGAACGGTTTGCAGCCAAGTGTGAAGTGGCTGGGATTAGAATCAGCACCTCCAAATCTGAGACCATGGTTCTCAACCGGAAAGAGGTGGCTTGCCCTCTCTGGTTGGGTGGTGAGTCCTTGCCTCAAGTGGAGGAGTTCAAGTATCTCGGGGTCTTGTTCATGAGTGAGGGAAGGATGGAGCATAAGATTAACAGGTGGATCAATGCAATGCTGAAATGGGTTTCCTCTGCAGGGTGTCTGGGTGCTCTCTTAGAGATAGGGTGAGGAGCTTGGTCACACGGAAGGAGCTCGGAGTAGAGCCACTGGATGGAATGGATGGATGGCAACAAAACTAAATACACCACAGTTATGATTTGCATGGATTTGACCTGACTGACCTGACTTAGCTGTGGTCCTTTCATTCCATAAAATAAACATCAGAGGCTATTGTGGTATTCAAAACAACTCTGTATGTCATTTGAACTAGTCTATTTGAAAGTGTGTGAAAAAGAGTGCATTGGCGTAGGGTGCTGTTGAAAGCGGGCCGCAGACCTCTCCTCTCAGCTCTGGTCCGGTTTCCTCTCTCCTTTGCTCCTCTTTGATAAATTCACTTCCATTAACCTTCATGTCATGGCACTGACACCGAGCCGCTCCATCTGTCTCGCACTTCCCACGTCCTGACACGCGCTTATTACCTCCTCCGCTCCATCTCTGCCTTCAGTGGCTATTTTATCTGCCCCCTGTGGGTAATTATACACCAGCCACTGCGGACTGGCCATTCAGCGCCCAGGGTTCATTATTTCAACACATATAGTCGCAGCTTTTCTTTCAATTTCACATAAGTCTCACTTTGAAGGTTATACCGATAGCTTCTTTACGCTTCTCCCGATGAATGCTGTTTATTGCAGTTGACATTACAGGCCACTTGGGTGCAGGTAGATTGCTCTTATGTTTATCTGCCAAGGAAAACATGCAGTATTTATCACCACATAAAAAGGAGGCTCTTTTGTCAATAAAATAAAAATAAATGAAATTGTTTGCTATAAAACGGAAATCTTTTGGGGGATTCTGACTTGTTCCTGTTGTGGTTTTCCATCAGCGTCTTTGCGGTCAGAGTTGAACCATATCCACGCGTCAGCCATTGAGCACATGAGGCAAGCTCACCAACAGGAGTCGTCTGCAGCTAAGATGGAGCTGGAGAAGGTGCTGGAGAACAACAGGTTACAGGTAAGATAATTAAAGCCTTTTCAATATCATAGAAACTGAAGTCCTGATTATGAATATTCATATTTAGCTAACGTTGATTCATTTTTGATCACCTGTATTAACCTAGTACAGATATATTGCATAAGCAGCTCAAAATAAGTTGACTGTGTACCGTCTACATCTAGTTATAAAGCGCTGTATTGTCTGAAAACTGCTAGTTACTAGTCTAGCCTCTGAAAGTTGTGAGAAGTGCTTATCTGGTGATAGGCAAGCGTCTCTCAATTATAAATACACCAAAACAATATCTTGATCACAGTGCACTCCGTACATTATACTGCTCACTGGTTCTCCCTTATTTCACATAATGTGTTGAAATATGGGGAAACAACTACCAATCCTCAACTAAGCCTTTCCTCTTATTGCAAAAACGAACAGTGCGGATCATTCACAAGGTTGTTTTTTTATAACATACTCATGATTTTTTCATCCAGTCCAAATGATTAAAATTCCCTGACCTTGTAAAATTTTATACTATAATTATATTATTCAAAGCCTTCAATAAATTATTGCCATTTAATATGCAAAAGTGTTTTGCTCTTAAAGAGAGAACTTATAATTTGAGAGGTTATGGAAATTTTATACTACCTAATATTTGAACCACTTGTAAAAGTTTTTGTATGACTGTATAGGGGTGAAAATGTGGAATGCTCTCGATTTAAAACAAAAGAAATGCCAAAGTATTCATAAATTTTAGTTTTTATATAAAGATATTGTCTGGTCTGAATACAGAGAGAGAACAGTTTAAATGTATTGTCATACTGCACTTTCTCTGTATCAATGTCGGTTCTACTTTGTTTTTTTATAGTAACACATTACGTCACCTTGTGACGTAAACAAAAACATTACGTCACAAGGAGCAGTAATGTTTTTGTTTTGCTTCTTTACCTCATGCAATGAGATTTTGCCTCATCAGTGTGGTCTTTAAACATAGCCGATGAACCTAAATCCAGTTTTAAACGTTTGTATTACATGAACCATGCACTTATTATTTGTTACCAAAGTGTAATTTTACAGCTGCAGAAGAAGCCTTTTGTTGATTACAATCACCACTACATAATCATTCAGAGAGAGGACTCATCAGCAGAACATGTTTTCAAACAGTCTCTTGGAGAAAACAAAGATCCCCAAGTGATTTTACAGTGCAGTGTTTTCTTCTTTCTTCTGTTTAGAAATACATAAAAAAAAAAAAATATATATATATATATATATATATGTGTGTGTATATATATATATATGTGTGTGTGTGTATATATATATATATATATATATATATATATATATATATATATATATATATATATATATATATATATATATATATGTATTACATTTATGTTACATTTATTCTAACCCATTTTACACATAGCCTGAGAGAAGCATTTCGAAGTGATGCAATTAAGTGTGCTAATTTTCACTGTAACACTTGACCCAGCTTTGAGAAACCAGTTGCTGAATGTCATCTAATACAAATTTTACAGTTTTGGTTTTTTTTTTTTTTTTAAAGGCAGCTATAGAATTCCCATTAATAAGTTAGACCAGATTACCATTCATAACACTGACAGAAGTAAAGTTTATAGACACTGCTGGAAGCAGGAAAAAGGAAAGACACATTGCAATTGCTAGATAACTTGGTAAGAATATTTTAAACAATTGAAGTTCTTGTGTTATCTTTCCAGGCCACTGAATGATCTAGTACAAAGCTTGTGAGCCTTGTTAATTCAGTCTCAGACAAGCTGGAGTAACTTTGTAGAAGTTAATAATTGTGTTAGAAATGTACTGCCACAGTACACCATGCATCACCCGCTGATAGCTTTGTAGCATCGAGTAATTTTAGACCTAAACATAACAGGCAGTTTCCTCTGTTGTAGACTTGGTTCATGTTTTATTTTCATGTCGCTATAATTAGAGACAACTTTCCCATTTTGTAACCTAAGAGGAGTTTTCTAAATTACCTAAGGGGATAAGTTGCATGCATATAAACTAGGCATTCGTGCATGTAAGAACAAAGTTGCATTTAATGCCTTCTTTTACATGTTTTGGTTCATTTGATTGAAAAACAATTCATAATAGTAATTAAGGATTCACTAATCTGCAACTGGTATCCGATTGGTGCCGATATCAACTTCCAAATATTGATTCAGCCGATATCTTGTTTGGATGTATACACTGATGTAATTAGACTATTCACTGGTCATTATTAACTGGTAGTTATTCCATTCAAATATTGCCACCAAAATGTAGTATTTTTCTTGTAAGGACTGATTTTAAAGGGCAGCTAACTTGAATTGTTAATGAACCTACCTTTTTTCTCCATTTAAATAAGTTGCATAATATGAAAATGAACCAAAGAAACTCCCACTGCTCACAATCAGAGACACAAGCCGCTTGCAGTGGTCATTGTGAAGGCCAGTGATTACACCGGATGGATGTGTCTGGGAAATTGGCCTGAAATGGCTATTGTTGCTGAATGGGAAAATGGTTTGAAGTCTGTATGCTACCCATTTGTCATTAGCATTCAATTCAGTGACTTGTGCCATGAAACTAAAAAGGGAATAGTACGTTGAGTGTATTTCAAAAATCCATACTTTATCATTTCTTTTTGTATTGTGTCACTTTTTGTTTTTTTAAATAATGTAGTAGTCGTACAGAAAGGACCTGTTGTAGGATAGGTGCATACATTACAAGATGACTAAGGCTTCCATGTCTGACTTCCTGAAACAAGTGATGGAAGGTAACGAAGTACAACTTGTAAAGTACTGTACTTAAAATTTTAGTTTTTAGGTATCTGCACTGTATGTAGGTACATTTTACAGTGTATACTTTTTGCTTTTACTTCACTACATTTGAGAGCAGGCACCTGTACTTTCTACTCTACTATATTTATGAAAAGGACTGAACAGTAAAGAGTACTATTCATAAGATTTGAGGGGCTATTTTACCGTGTGGGTGCCAAGATCCTGACTAGCTTTTTTTGAGCAAACAAAAATAAACGCCCAAAATTCATGACAAAAATTAAGAAATTGATTCGTATTGTTACTGTTGACCAAAATATGTATCATTTTTAATCAAGATCACTGCATTTACACTTAAACAAATTAACAACACTTGTGTGAAATACTTTTGATTTTACTCTAAAAGTACATTTTTAAATGTGTACTTAAATACCTTTAGTAGTATTAGTAGTAGTAGATTTTTTCATGTGATACTTTTACTTTTAATTGAGTGACTTTTTGCCACAGTATCTGTACTTTTACTGTAACTGAGTACTTCATCCACCGCTGCCTGAAACACAAAACACAATGCTAGGAGATAAGCTGCTAATATTTATACTTTGATATGCACATTACTATCTCTATTTTCCCAGGTTAGCTTTGGATGAACCTGCTTGAAAATATAGGGTTGCATTCACTATAATAAGACAAAGAGAAAGTGTTTTTAGACATGTATGCAAACCTGACTTTGTTCCGTGTCAGTTTGTGTGCTCTAGATGGCTGTTCATAAATGAACATTCTTTTATGACCACGGGTATTGGAATCCATGATTAGAGCTGCACAAAAATCGAATTGGGATTTTTCTGTCAAGTATTGCAGTTGTGAGTAGATTTGTGATATATGTTCATAAAGTAGGATTCTGTTCAGAGTTCACATTGTAAACAACTCTGAGAGAAGAACTGATAGAACTGATAAACTTAAACGTGTATTTTATTTTTTTTTTAATAAAAAGATGGAAGGGCAAGGAAAGGCAAGGTTATTTGTAAAGCACAATTTGTACACAAAGTAATTCAAACACATCAGAAAGACATCACAATACAAACAAATCAAACATGAATCATCATAAAATTTACAGTAAAAGATGTATTTAAACATTGTCAAAGTGTCTTCAGGAATACTGTTCCAGGCTGCATAAAACTGAAACGCTGATCACCAATGTTTAGTCCTGACTCTGGGCACCAGCAAGTCCCTGAAGTGTGCGAGATGGTTCATATGGCACTAACATGTGGGAGATGTACTTTGGTACTGGTCCATGGAGAGACCTGTTCACAAGCAGAGCTGCTGTAAAGTCTATTCTCTGAGCCACAGGAGCCAGTGCAGAGACCTGAGCACAGGACTTATGTGCTCATACTTTCTGGTTCTAGTCAGGACCTGAGCAGCAGCGTTCTGGATGTACTGCAGCTGTCTTACTGCTCAAAAAGATATATTTTGTACATTGCTGTTAGCTATTACACTCTATTAACTATTATTGCAATATATTGTGCTATCCTATCCATGATGTTAATAGGAAGACTAATAAATATACCATATGAGCAGCACAGGTAAACGGATGATGTGTGATGATGGTTCCAGTGAGAATCCAACTCCACCTGCTGTACGCCTCCCGCTGAGCTGCTCCTGTCTGCTGTAAATCTCTCTAATTATCAAACCACAGTCCCTCTACCACCACTGTGCTGTACAGATGTGCACACAGATACACTACACGCTCCACTCTGCTGTTGCCATGGTTTTCTTTGAGTTAATCTTCAATGGCGTAATAAAAATACCATTCTGTTTGCATCCACTATCTCCCAACCCCAGGCCACACCAAATACTTAACGGACTATGTCAATAAATGCTATAGTGCTGCTGTTCGTTTCTAAATCTTTTTTCCAGCAAATACTGAACAAAAAAAGGGAATTACTTCATAAATGTCTTGACATTTCGGGAATGTGGCAGCATGGTTGGTGAGTGGGTTTTATTTCAATTTGGATTGTGGTTGAGTGTATCAATCAATTATGGAATCGTTTTCCTGAGAACATCAAGATAAGTACTAACATTTATCAGCAAAAAAAAAAAAATAAGAAGGGACTTTTTGCATGTGATTCAGGAACTCTAGGACCCACATGATTGTACAGGGGATAGTGCTTTATCCTTCTCCAGCTAGTATGTTGTTAATTGCACAACTGAATGAAATGGAATCATGTTTTTTTTATTAATAGAAGTAGACAATGGCACAAAAAATAAAAATCATACATCACTCAATATCAAAATTACAATGAACAACAAGCTTATATATTAAAAAAAAAAAAGTTTTACTCCTGTCTTCACAATCACACTGCAGTTCATAAGGAGTTTAATGGCAGACTCTCACAGCTGTAGAGTGCCTGTCAGTCAAGTCTCAGGGTTAAATTCACTGAGAAATACATTTCCGCAGTCTCCCAGCAGCGCTCCACTGAATCCAAACACATTTAGTCCAGATTTAGAGCCCTTATTTGACCCAGTCTGATCCCACTGCTGTTAAAATGACATTTAGAGCCTGTTTAGGTTCAATCCAAAGAACTGCTGTCACTTTGAAACGTCACATGAATCTGGAGGATACTAAAATCTGTCTGTTGTGCATTTAACTGGACTTGTCAAAATACTGTTACCCTTGTCAATGAACTTGCTCATGCTCTTTCTTTTGTTTTGCAGTTAATTCAACATGTCTCTACTTATCTCGTGTTTTTATTGTATCAAGTTTTAAAGGGCCCATATTACGCCATTCTCTGATCTATGTTATAATGTTGTTTCCTCATCACAAACATAACTGCAGTTGTGTTTTGTTTCATTGACACGTTTAACACACACACCCTGCATGTTTAGGCTGAGTTCTTCTCTCAAACTGAAAACATTCTCTTCCACCTTGTCATGTCATGTGGTGATACAGGAAGTGCTCCACTGTGTTTTAAACTCCATATACCTTCACTAGAATCGTTTGGACAACTTCAGCTCTAGAATTTCCAATCTACTGAACTAAAGGTAAAAGGTGGCTGTTAACTTGCGATTAGATTTGCAAGTTTTAGTGGGATTCTGTTCAAAGGTCACATTTTAAACACATCCAGGACTATATGAACTGCTAAATTAATACAATATTCTCATGCGTTTCAAAGTAATTTGTAGAGATCTAAAGTACAAGGTGAATTTTATATGGAGTTAGATAGAATATTTATAGTTTGCAGTGGATATTATTGCAGCCTTTGTGATTAGCTTATTGCAACCATTCTGATTGTAATTTTGATTTGATTGTGACTGCATTTGTATAAGTATTTTCATCCTACTATCCCCCAGTGCAGTTTTCAGTACTTTCCATTTGTGTTGGCCACTCTATACAACATCTAATTAGTTTGTGACAGATGGGCAGTAATTTTTATTGTCATTTTAGTGAATTCTTTTATGGAGGAACGTAATGAACCGATTTATGACAATGCCCCTTGACTAGATGCCTGTTATTATAAAATTAACGGCAGTGCCAGCAGCTTTGAATGCAGTGTTTTGGATTGTTGAATTAAACCGTAAAGTCTAAGAAACAATCTGTGGAAAACTCAAGAGTTTCCCTTTAAATGTGTTTATATTTGACCAGAAATGCTCCACTAAGAAACAAGTGTTAATATAAAACCTGTCAAGAGGTGCTGACAGTAGTGATGTCTCGATACTAACATTTCAAACTCGATTTATATACCAAGGATTAGACTTGATACTCAATACCGATTCCAATACCATGATGATAATAAAAAACACCCTTGTGTCATTTTCATGTTTAAATAGTAGTACTTTCTTTTATATTAGCATGTGGCCTTATATCTGTGTAATTCCTCAGTGGTCCAGGTAGGTGTACTAGTCTATGTAGTTTTATACTTGTACTTATGCAGCTCAAGATCATTCTAAAGTAATTGAGAAAATGTTTTGTTTTTTGTTTTTTAGCATTGAATATTTTCTAGTTTTGATACTAGTTTTAGTATTGATTCGTTATCTGATTTTCTATACTTTTGACAACCCTAGTTTAAAAGTATTAAAACAGGCTACAGGCTTCATGAAATCCCTCTTTCCACTTTCTAACTCAGCAGATTTTTTATATAATGTTCACCACTTGACAAAACCAAAACATCTTCCTTTTCTTCTTTTGTAAAGAAATGTTGACTTATTTTTGAGGGATGGATAAAAATGCACCTAACCACTTTCAAATTCAATAACCAAATATGCATGTAATTATTATAAACTTATTTTGTTTTTGTCTTTTTGTTTTTATATATTTTTGTTTTGTTTTTATATATTTATTATTATATATATTTTTGTGTGTCTTCTGTGTGGGAGGGCTGGGTTTTATGTAATGTTAAGGCCATAATCCTTTTTTGTATTATATCAAAGTCTTTATAAATAAAGTGTTAAAAAACAAAAAATAAAAATCAATAACCAAATGGTACAACAGAGTATGAGGACCCCGTAACAAAAAAAAGCCGACGCTATGAGAATAAAGTTATAGAACATATATCATAAAATCATGAGGCGCGTTGAGAGTAAACATAGCTTTTGTTTATCTAATTAGAAAAATGACAAAAATTAATCTCAACCATGAGAATAGCTTAGCTAATTAAACATCTTTCTTACATAAACACTACATCCAAAAATCTGTCATTATGAAATCTTAGTAAAACAACTGAATAGACATTAGTATTAGACCATGTTCAAATGTGCCTACTTTTATGTCACTCTTATCTTTGTTTATATAAATGACTTGTTACTCTTCCAAAAATAGCTCTACGTCTTCACTGAGGTGTGCTCCAGACGTCATCTATCAGACTGTTTATAATGGTGCTTTGTTGTTTACTACACCAGTCTTTAATGGCACATAAAGACAGACTTCCTGAGCAGTGCAGTCATCAGGGAGGAGACTCTCACCATTCACTGTTTTAACACGGAGTTAAATCATGTTTTTATGTCTACAATTACTCTCCAAGGGCCCGGAAGAGAGTGCTGGCTGTCATGTGCCTCCCAGGAGACCCTTCAAATGTAACCAAGCCGCTCCAGTCTATTTGTTGGCTTTTATTGATGCTATATTTACTTCATATTTGTTTATTTATTTTGTTATAGTTTTTCTGGATTTGGATTAAACATGATTTTGATTCACAGTTATTGTTAACAAAGAAGCATTCTCTTTCACTGTTGATGAGATGAAAGTTAGAACTATTGGGTCTGGTCTCAGGCATTTTAGTGAAGTTTAAAAAGGATTGGGGACATAGGACATAAGATTTACTCCTGAAATGAAATTGCCCAATTTCAATTAATGCAATGCATCGATGCACCTCTGTGTAACACCTCTGTATAACTGTTGAATGATAAATAATCTTATGGGCAGTATATAATACCTAATGCCAGTGGTGAAATGTTTTTATTATTGTTCGAGACCTGCTGAAAAGGCTGAGGGTTTTATTTTAACACATTCGTAGTTTGAGCGAACAAAAACTATACAAATACTATAGAAAAACAATCAATTCAATTGTTTCTGTTGAACAAAATTCATTTCACATTTGAAGCTTTATAAAACCTCAAATTCTGCTCTTTGCTTTTTACTCTTTAAGTACATTTTTAAACAGGTACTTAAATACTTTTACTTTTACTTGAGTATTTTTTGCTCCGGTATCTGTACTTTTACATAAGTGACAAAATGAAGCACTCTTTCCACCACTAATCTAATGCCACCATCTAATGCATCCCGCGCATTCTATTTGTTCGCTGTGATGAGTTAATAAGTACTTTTCATAAGTCTCAGAGACCAGGGGAGAGTTTTTCTGCCACGGTAAAGCTAACAACTACTAGCATGGTAACATACACTTACTGATTATCAGGCAATAAAAAGGTTTACAATTAGATGCAGACAATACACAACTGAATTGTGTTTCTTTTTATTTTTACTGACATAAACACAGACCCTACTGATTAATTTATTCATTATTTTTGGTGTTGACTATGAATATGGAGACACTATTAAATAAAACCCTGAATTGATCTAATGGGCTTGTAATTTAATGGGGAGATAAGTGTTGGTGTCATCGGGACAGCTGTCCTCCCGTGAATATGCTTCATTCCACAAATAAGAGCCATCAGGTTTAGCTGCTCTAACAGTGAATTTAAGAATGAAACAGTTTTCCATTATGTGTTATTATGACAAATTAATTGCAGGGACTAAAATCTGGGATTACCCTTAAATTCAATTAGTGCTTCATTTTCACATTTATAAAGAGAAAGAGAAGTGTAATAAGACAATTTCCTAAAGCTAAGAGACTTTTTTATGGCTCTCTGTTCGATTTGTCTGATTCAGTTCTGAAAGGAAATGAACATTTTAGAGTTGAATCTTAAATATTTTTGAGAAACAAGGTTTTAGTGAGTGAAAGAGAAAGAAACGATAGATTATCTTGAATTTTGTAGAGCTCAGGGACGACAAAAAACAGCCATTACCATGGAAATCTGTCATGTTTTTGGCAGCAGTACAAAATGCCCAACAAGGTGAATTAGCGAAGCAATGTAAAAATGTAAACAAAAGAGCTGTGGAACAACCTTATCAGCAGATGGGTCACTACTGGTAAATACAATGATCACTCTAGCACATGTGTCAAACTCAAGGCCCGCGGGCCAAATGTGTCCCTCCACATCATTTTATGTGGCCCTCGACAGGGTAGATTAAAAAGTATGATGGTCTTAATATGTCATTTTATCAAGAGATATGCCATTACACAGCCATATTTTTACATCTATACAAATGAATATGCAATATTTGTAACTTCTATAAGTAATAAATACAGAAACAGTTAATTCAAAGTTAAAAAGGTAATTACATTTATTTTACGTCTGGCCCTTTGAGGACAGCCATTTTGCTGATGTGGTCCTCACTGAAAATGTCATTGACACCCCTGCTCTATAGTATTGAATGAACACTAACTGTGGTTTTCAGCACAGTCAAATCCCCATTGGTTTAACATTGAGCTAACTGAAAGCTCTGATCATGGCACAGACTCCAGGATCATTAAGAGTAAACTTCACTTGTCCAACTTAAAAACAGAAAACCATTGCTGCTAGCCTTACAGGGTACATTGGTAGGTTAAAGTGCATACATGATAGGTTAGATTACACATTTCACTAAAACATAGTTAATTTAAATATTTTTAATATTTTGTCATTTTGGTGAAGAACATCATTTCCCTTCCTGTGCTGAAAGCATAATAAAGTTGTCTAAATATTTTTGATGGAATTTTTGGTGTAGACTTAAAGGTATTCTGTTTTAGAACTCACCACTACTTTCTGTATTTTGTACTTTTCCTCTCAAACTTTTTTATGCACTTCTTTTTTTCTTTTCATTTGAAACATAATATTTCTCTTGTTTCTCTTTGCTTCCCGTCCAGGAGCATGAGATGCTGGGTCGTATCTCGGAGTTACAGGAGGAAGTGTCCCGGAGGAAGAGCCACATAGCCCAGCTGGACCTGCAGATCCACACACTCAATGAGAACATCAGCTCCCTCACCAAGGAGCTGGAGCTCAAGGGCAAAGAGGTCCTCAAGATCCGCAGTGAGGCCAACCAGCAAATCAGGTGCCACCATGTTGGGTTTACATGTTACCTTTACTTAAATGTATTTCCTGGAGACTGAAACATTGTTACTACATGACTAAATCCTACACTTAACCTATTTAACCTATATCTGAACTTAGAAATATGTTGTTGATGTTGGGACCTGATTTTTCTTCTTATAAGGGAAGCAGGTCCATGTGACATGAGTACAGATTTTAGTCCCCACAGTGTGATAAATATCCGACCACAGACAGATTCCGCATACACCACAACTGATATCTTTCCATAAAGGCAATATCTAATTATAAAATCAGGCTGATCAGTTGTAGGGAAGATGGACATTAAACTGTGCATTATTGCTAGCTAGCTTATGAAGCTAAACATTAAAAACTGCTTTTATCTTGCCTGGCAAGTCCAGAATGATATCTTTCTGTATGTTTATACAGAGGGATATCAGTCTGGTCACCACTCCCTCCGTCAGACCTTGAGCCAAACTCCAAACACAACGGTGCTATTGGTTCATATCAGTGAAACAAAAGGGCTCATTGGTCTCCCATCATTTACAACAAAATATGTATTCTCTCACCATAACAGAGTTTTATGCTTCACTCTTGATTATGCAGAAATCTGAGATGGTTTTGAGTCTCTTGTGATATTTTTTTCCTTTTTTACTAGTACTCATAAGCAGCCGTATTTGTTTGGATATGGACGTGTCCCTGATTGGCTAATCCACCTGTCCGTCACTCCCATCTGAACTCGGGGAGTTGCACCAATGACCAGAGTCTTTTTAATGTGTATTCTGGATCCCAGGCAAGCTTTTAACTGCAGTATGGCTATAAATTGGTCTATATCTTCTCTTTAAATGAGGGTTAGTGAATTTGCAGTACAAGCTCTGACACTAAGTGCACAAGTGTACAACCATCATGCATTTTTAAATAGCTACAGTACATGCAATAATGTGTTCAGAATGAGGGAACAAACTTTGAGGATGTGTGGGCTGCTTTTTTAATAAATAAATATTGCCTGTAATTCTGTCTGTAAATCTAATCTGATCTAATTATTTCTTTATGAAAAAAGATGAACATTTTGCATTTATTTTAATTTAATGAGATGTACAGTGTACATGTTTACCCTTCCTTTACCATCTGTCTATCTTTAAATAGTGTAGTCTCCAACATATGGCTTTGAACTGTCTCCACTCCCCTGCGTTACATGCAATCCAAAATTACTTCACACAGCCCGTTATGATAAACGACCACTGGAACAACTCTTGAACTCAAAGTCATGACAGGTCTTACGTTGACATTCAATTACCATCTATCTCCCCCTCGCCCCCTCGCCCCCTCTCTCCCTCAGTACTACTGTCTCCACACAGCCTCCGTCTCCCCCTCTCCCCCTCCCTCCCTCCCTCCCTCCCTCCCTCAGTACTGCTGTCTCCATGCAGCCCCTGTCTTCCCCTTGATGCCTCCCTCAGTTCTACTGTCTCCAGCAGCCCCCGTCTCCCCCTCCCTCGTGTCCTCCCTCCTTCAGTACTACTGTCTTCACTGTCCCCCCCCCCCCCTGTACTGCTGTCTCCACACAGCCCGTCTCCTCCTCTCTCCCTGCCTCAGTGCTACTGTCTCCTCCTCGCTCCTTCCCTTAGTACTACTGTTTGCGCAGCCCCTGTCTCCCCCTCGCTCCCTCCCTTAGTACCTCTGTCCCCCCCTCGCTCCCTCCTTTAGTACTACTGTCTCCACACAGCTGCTGTCAACACCCTATGGTACAACTTATAATATATTCATGTTACGTAATCCCTCTCATGAAAGACAAGAAGCATATCGATTAGAAGGCGTGAAGGTTATTTGGGGTAACGGCAAAAAGAATTTCTAATCACGTTGTTCCCCGAGGCGTGTTATGAATTTTTTATCGCTGCGCACAGCTAATCTGGTTCAAAACTTGATTAGAATTCAACTGGAGCTGTCCGCTGGATTAAGCTCGCGGGGCACGTCTGGTGTAGTGACACTGGTGCTGTGATGGTGTGCCTTCATGTCAGCAGTCTCTCTCTCTCTCTTCTTTTTCTTCTGTGCTTTTTGTGCTTGCGGGCTCCAGCGGCACATTTCCCCTAGTGTTACATAACCGCTCGTCTGAATCCAGGGATAAAAATAGTCTGATAAATAAATAAAGGGGAAGAGGAGAGAGAGGAGCCCTAGAGGGGAGTTGGCCTAGTCAGAGCAGAGCAGACAGGCTTCTGTGCACTGCTCCGTCATTGGGTTCCTCCTCACCAAAACCACCACTGCACTTTTCTCTCCATAACCCATATTTTTCAAGATGATTAGGCAAATTTTTAAGCCAAGCACACACATTGTGAGTGACTGGAGGAGGCAAGGTAGTGTCTTGCCCAGGAACACCATGAAAGAGAGTAGGGTCTGAACTTGATTCATTTGCTGGACAACCACGTATCTACACACTCTAAAGGACAATTTACTTGCAAGGACCATGACCGAACAGTATGCAATGAAAATATTTATTGATTTCACCCATAGACTGTTTGAAAAAGTGGACTAAGTGAGTGTGACGTCACCTATAGTGTTCGGCTCTAGTCAGATGAAGCTTATCGAGGCTAGCGGTTACAGGGAGGAATTTGGAGCCAAGTTTAATATTAGTGATTCTGACTGCAAGTATCATAGCAACCAAAGAGCCAGGCCGGAGTGAGACCGTTGAAGGTAATGCTCCTTTCTGCCATTAATCACTTGTTTAGCTCTTGTTTAGCAGGGAATTTAAACTTGGGAATGACCTCGAGGGAAGAAGATGCCTGATTTGTCTGTTATTAATGTTCATATCATATCTTGTTATGGACAAAATAGTGAAATAAAAATAACCAGGATCATGTACAGTGGGTTAATGTGAACATTTTATGGTCAGAATGACGTGGCTCAGTGCAGCAGTTATAGAGAGGGCCGACAGTTTTCTGATGTAAAGTGAATTGGAGCCAAAGTTGATGGAGCCAGAACCCCGCCCATGGTCACTTCCTATTTGGAATGTGGTGGCTAACGCGTTAGCTATGTCCATTTACATATACAGTCTATGATTTCACCCATCACTAATTATACAGATAGTGTAGTGTTAATTTACTGAGATGAACTGGCTAAACCTTATTACATGTTCTTATGGTTAGATTCAACAATTATTGCTGTTCCCTCACCATTATGAACATTTTAGACTGACTTATTAAAAATATATACTTTATTTTACTTATTTATTTCACTTTTTATCCCACGCTTCTATAGGCACTGTGTTATAGTTAACATTTTATGCCTCTTCCTCTTAAATGAGCAGTGCATTTTAAAAATGTGTCTGCCACTTCCCACGTCTTCCTTATATTTCTCTAATAATTACATTCACAGTGTGTTATCATGCAATTACGCTCCTGGAGCTCATTCTATGCATCGTGCCAGTGTTTAATCTGAGCAATCCATTCTGCTCTCTCCTCCACACAGCCCTGTCTGCTCCACGCGATTAGGAGGATGAGAACACACTGGCCAGTTCACACAATAAATAAAACTTATTTCATGTAGGCCAGCGCAATCAACAGTGTGAGAGAAAGTACTTCAGATGTGTAGTGCGCCTGGCAAAATATGAAGAATGGAGTATCATCTTCATATTGCCTTGAGGGTTTGCATAGGAGGCAATAACTACACATATGGTCTTTATGTGGGATAGACCTTAGACAGTATGGTGAGCAATACAGCTTTTTTAAGGACCTGATAATAATAATCCCACAGAAATGAGCTAAAACCATAGACTGTACTGGTATATATAAATGGATGTAGCTAAACTGCTATTTGCCGCGTTCTATCTTCAAAAATAACATTTACAGCGTTATTTTAAAAAAAACAATATATTGCCCACCTTTACTGGACCTTAGCCTGTTAGATACGGGCCTGACAAATGAAACGCTTACATTCAGTTATTGCAGTGTTTACTGATAAGGACAAATGTAGAGTCACAAAAAATAAATAAATAAAAACATGTAAGTAATTTACATGCAAGCTGACAATCTCGGTTTGAAGGCTCAAAGTTAACTTGCTTTAATTGAAAAACCTTCAGTTCCTACTCTTGATTTTTTCACTACAGATCATTAAAGCACTCACATTGCTGAAAACATTGCTAAATACTGCACTAGGCATCTTTTATCTGTATATATCTACAAAGCTAAGTCTCATTTCCTAATGATGCTGACACTGTTAGTGATGAGAGCAGATAGGACATTATTGATATCAGGGCTTTTATAGATACTGCTTATCATTCTGGGTCCCTATTGATTCCTAATGCATTTGGAGTGCACATAATGAGCCTGGTTTATAGCCACTGCTCTTGTTTTTATCACAGAGACTTAGAGCAGATTAGGAGCTATAAGATTTCCATATGTTGTAATGTGGCTGTGTTTCTATTTCTATTTCTGAGAGATAATTTATCACAGATTGTGCAGTGCTATTTTCTAATGGGCTGAATCTACTACTGCACTGAAGTTTTCAAAAACAGCTTCATGTAACGGTGTGTTATTTAGGGTGCATTCACACTTGACATGATTTGTTCCCGGTTTTTGGCCAGTTTAGTCCTGATGTAGACTTGGTTTGGTTCAGTTCTTATTTTGGTTTACTCCTGGTCTAGTTTAGTTTCAGGTTTGTCCCAGTTTTGATTTTTTGCTCACTTGATTCAAATATCACATATCATCCTGTGCCAATATGCTAAAAAGTGCAAATATTGGCTTGATATATCTTTCATGGATATGGTCAATTTTGCTTAAAGACGCCAGATGTGTGCTCATTATAATTAACACTAATATTCTCATTCAACTATTGTATTTGTGCTTTCCAGGGGGCACGAACAAGAGCTGCTGAAGAGACACGAGCGGGAGTTGTCCGAGCTGAGCGTGGCACACAGCAGAGAGACACAGAACATGTTATCAGACTTTAACAAAGCCCAGGAAGTGCTCAAAGACAAGATTTCAGCGCTGCAAATCCTGTAAGTGCCAACATTATCTCCCCCATTCACTTACAATTACACCCACACATCCAAGTTAGTTCATTCTACTCACTTACACCTCATGCCTTATTCATGAAGCCATTTTTCTGAGCAGGTGGTTTGCTATAAATAGGAGTGCAACGTTTGGTATTATTTCCTCGTAATCATTTTGCTTGCATCATACACTATAGACAGCTGTGCCAAAGAGGTTGGTGCAATGATGAAACAGTCTCACCATCAAAACAAAATGGGGCATGAGTCACCTTTGTAGATCCATATAGAATTTTGATCAAAGGAAGCACAAAAAAAAGTTCAAAACCTGTATTCAAGTATTTAGTCCTGAGTAGAAGTACAAAAAAAAGAAAAAGTACATTGAACTATTGTTGAGTCAGTTATTCAATATAATGTTAGTATAAAGTACTGTCTCCTGCTACTATTTCTATTACCTCAAGTTTTGCTAATACCGCTACTACTTTGTTCCCAGATGTGACATTCTTACCTGTATACCTTGCCACGTTTTTTTCTTGTTGTTATTTATGAGAATGTCTAAAAAAGTTTACAGACATTTATTTGATGTACATATATTTCAGTAGTCAGTACATTTATTGTTGATGTATTGTCAAATTCAAAAATACTTTTATCGTCTTGTCTGGTACATGTCATACCCGATGTCTGCTGAGACTTAAGTTTTCACAAAGTTTCCTTCTAGTTGCAACACAATTCATGAATGACTTAGCATTTTTCTTACCTTTTATTACAAAGGGTAAATGTAGGGTGCATTGCTCTGTTGATGATGATGTTGAAGTATTCAGGGAAAGGGTACAGAGGCATAAACATCTGGCCGTATACAGTCAAGGTTACCCAAACAAGTGTATTTAAAAAGTCTGCTTGTTGTAGCTCCAGCATGAGATGAGAGGCTAAAAGGCAATTTATATGTTTCTTATATGTTGTATCTCAAGCAAGTTAAACAAGCTCACTGTATCGTGCTGTAACATCAGGTACACGCCACATGGTTATGTCCAGTGTGGAGCTTTAGGCTGAAATGTGCTAAACAGCTCTTGGTGCATAAGAGGTGGATGTAGTTATTCATTAGTAATAGGACCGGGTCTTATTCCTCTGCAGTATTTGTAATATTTATGAAATGGGTATCATGCAGTAAGGGTAGTGTCAGCCCTTGAGATTGCTTTAGTGATGGGAATGTAAAGTTTGAATTAAAAAGTTAGAAAGTACATGGTGTGGGCTGTAATATATTAAAAAAACTCCTACTGAAGTGGTCATGGGTGCTGCCAAGTGAGTGTGAGTAATGAGTTGCATCAGACAGTTATTAGTCCAGGAAGTAGCTGGAACATATGGCATTTACTAAACTGTTTGTAAGAAGTTCAGACATGTTCTCCCCTGAACTGAACTGTTTATGGACTGACTGCAGTGAGAGACATGCACCACCTACTGGACACATTGAGAGTTACCTTGTCATCAAACTGAAAATACCTTTAGTTAATTAAAGGCCCCATACTATGCTAAATTTACTTTTTTATTCACAGGAGTTATGTTTTGTTGATTTGAGCAATTGTTCATCTCCTTTTGCAGAGCTCAAAACACGCCCCCTCCTGGCCAAATCAACATATTGGACAAGAAGCTTCTTTGGGTTCTTAAAGTGGAACTAAACACTAAATCATCTTGTTTGAGACTAAACTCTATACATACCCTTGTACTAGTATTGTGTAGTGTTCCTCCTTTTGGGCAATTTTAGTGCAAACCGGGTAAAATTTGGAGCTTTCTGTGCAAAAAGAGTCAACAGCTGAGTGTGTCACCTGGAGTAACTTCTGCAATGCAAAGTACTTCATGACATCACGCATGACTTCCCTCATTACAACCAGGTGTTACGGACTACAAACAGGCTGGAGGGGCGGAATTTGAAGTGTGGATTTGGACCTATCACACTGTTCCTTATACCCCCAGACCCTGTCCCTCCATTCCCCTCACCCCCTTCTTTAGTCCTTCATGTACTGGCCAAGCTGGGAAGGGGTTTAGATGTTAAGTTCCATTTTAAATCTATGTGCCTTCTTTAGAGTTGTTCTAATCATAATTCTCTTAGCTTACAGCACCTTATGATACAGGGAATACTTAAGATAAGGTGTCCAAGGTACCGTAGTTTAAAAAAGTCCCCAAAGTATTCTATATATATGACATTTAAGTAGGGAACCATTTGTTGTTTTGTTAATGTTTCTGTCAACAATCTAGTAGCTTTTTCTCAACAATGTCCTTATTTCCCCTGTTATGAAAATAAGGTCCTGAAAGGTTGAGATGTAAATTGAAACTTCGTCTGAGGTTAATTAAAACGCATTCACAACGCATTCGCCCCTTGCCTTTTGGCCCACACGTTTTAGATGGCTTCTCTGTGCCAAACTGTGATCTTTGCTTTGTGTGTTTTGTCTCTCTTCTTAAAAAGCCTTGAGTAACTCTTAACCCCTGGAGATGATGTTGCTTCTCTCCATCTAATTACCTCCAGCGCTGATCCATCTCGACCAGCTCTTCCGAACTAATTAATCTTTTTGTGGCAACTCGATGCTTCCTCCTCCCCAGACGCCTCCCGCCAAAACGCTTCCCCACTTAAACCCTCATACATATTCAGTAACACTTCCATAGGATTTCTACATATGTGCCCCTAGCATATCAACCATCAGAAGACTTGTTGGAGGCTCGGCCAGCATTTTAGAAGACACAAAAGACCAATTTGTGATGAAAGGAAAGCAGATGGTACGTCTCAGCCAGATCGTAAGAACAGAAGAGGAGCGAAGGAGGGCACCGGTGTTGGAAATTAATTATGATTCAGCCTTTGTAGTGGCAAACTTGAATGTAATGCCTGGTGATTGGGAGATGTGCCGCTGCGATTGGAGCTGTGGTGATTAGTGCTATCCACAGGTCTGACACTGGGTTTAATTGTACTGTGTTGTGATCACAGTGACCCCAGAACAGAGAGGGTCAAATTGACAATACTAATGATAGAGATAATGATGAGTGTGAAGGTTAATATTCAGATTAAGCTATATGATTACTACTTGTACATTCAGATTACCACGCAGTATTTTGGAAGTATTCCATTTGTCCTGGCTTAAAGTAAACATTAATATTACAATATACACTCCCTAAGTAAACTTAGGGAGTGTATATTTTGCTAATTGCTTTTCCTGGAATGTTACACAGTACAATATTAAAACATGCATTTTTTTCTATTATAGGTGTCTATTGTTCAAAAATATCTTGAAAAAAATATGCTTTCTTGATGCGAGTGGGGTTGTCTTTCCACAGATTTGACCTGTAACTGGCCCTGGCGTCACTTGTCTCCACTTGTCTCCATGGAGATTGATTACCATACTTTAAGAGATTTCATTTCCTTCCAATCAAGGAAATTAAATCTCTATAGAGACAAGATTTTGGCAAACCCTCCACTAAAAAGGACTTAGTGCAGTTTGAACCTTGTTCTTTTGAGTTAGGATCATGTTGCATGTAGAGCTATTGCCCATGAGTGTACAGTAATAACACTACTGTCCATTCTAACCTGTTAACTCTCAGTTGGTTTGCGAGCAGGAAAACGTAACTATGCATCTGTTAGAGTCAAAGTTTGCAGTACCATTCCTGAACAAATAACAGAACACACATAACAGTAACAAAAAACTTGCTCAAGTCAATCTTCAGCTTCAACAAAAATGTGTTCAAATACCTGTAAATGTTGTGGTTGAGTACTGCTTTGAAGTTAATGGACTGTAGAGTTAGAAATGTAGAAATATCACTTTATTTGGAAGATTATTTAACATTCTCTTCTTGCACTTTTAGTTTTATATATTCTCCATCCATCCATCCATTTTCTTCCGCTTATCCGGGGCCGGGTCACGGGGGCAGCAGTCTAAGCAGGGACTCCCAAACTTCCCTCACCCCAGACACGTCCTCCATCTCCTTTGGTGGGATCCCAAGGCGTTCCCAGGCCAGCCGAGAGACATAGTCCCTCCAGCGTGTCCTGGGTCTTCCCCGGGGCCTCCTCCCAGTGGGACATGCCCAGAACACCTCCCTAGGGAGGCGTCCAGGAGGCATCCTGAGCAGATGCCCGAGCCACCTCAGCTGGCTCCTCTCAATGTGTAGGAGCAGCGGCTCTACTCCGAGCTCCTCCCGTGTGACTGAGCTCCTCACCCTATCCCTAAGGGTGCACCCAGCCACTCTGCGGAGGAAACCCATTTCGGCCGCTTGTATCCGCGATCTTGTCCTTTCGGTCATTACCCAGAGCTCATGACCATAGGTGAGGGCAGGAACGTAAATTGACCGGTAAATCGAGAGCTTTGCCTTTGGGCTCAGCTCCTTCTTTACCACAACGGACCGATACAGCGACCGCATCACTGCAGACGCTGCACCGATCCGCCTGTCAATCTCACACTCCATCCTTCCCTCACTCGTGAACAAGACCCCGAGATACTTGAACTCCTCCACTTGGGGCAGAGACTCACCACCCACCCGGAGAGGGCAAACCACCTTTTTCCGGTTGAGAACCATGGCCTCGGATTTAGAGGAGCTGATTCTCATCCCAGCTGCTTCACAAACCGCCCCAGTGCCTGCTGCAGGTCCTGGCTCGATGAAACCATCAGGACAACATCATCCACAAACAGCAGAGATGAAATCCTGTGGTTCCCAAACCAGACCCCCTCCGGCCCCTGGCTGCACCTAGAAATTCTGTCCATACATATAATGAACAGAACTGGTGACAAAGGGCAGCCCTGGCGGAGTCCAACATGCACCGGGAACAGGTCTGACTTACTGCCGGCAATGCGAACACAGCTCCTGCTCCGGTCATACAGGGACTGGACAGCCCGGTCATACAGGGCCCCGGACCCCATACTCCCGGACCACCCCCCAAAGGACACCACGAGGGACACGGTCGAATGCCTTCTCCAAATCCACAAAACACATGTGGACTGGTTGGGCAAACTCCCATGAACCCTCGAGGACCCGATGGAGAGTATAAAGCTGGTCCAGTGTTCCACGACCGGGACGAAAACCACACTGCTCCTCCTGAATCCGAGGTTCGACTATCGGTCGGATTCTCCTCTCCAGGACCCTGGAGTAGACCTTACCGGGAAGGCTGAGGAGTGTGATTCCCCTGTAATTGGAACACACCCTCCAGTCCCCCTTCTTATACAGAGGGACCACCACCCCGGTCTGCCACTCCAGTGGTACTGTCCCCAACCGCCATGCGATGTTGCAGAGACGTGTCAGCCAAGACAGTCCCACAACATCCAGAGACTTGAGGTACTCGGGACAGATCTCGTCCACCCCCGGAGCCTTGCCACCAAGGGGCTTGCTAACCACCTCGGTGACTTCAGCTAGGGTGATGGACGAGTCCGCCTCCGGGTCCCCAGTCTCTGCTTCCTCCTCGGAAGACATGACGGGGGGATTGAGGAGATCCTCAAAGTATTCCTCCCACCGCCCGACAACATCCCCAGTTGAGGTCAGCAGCTCTCCACCCGCACTGTAAACAGTGTCGGTGAAGCACGGCTTCCCCCTCCTGAGGCGTCGGACGGTTTGCCAGAATTTCTTTGAGGCCGCCCGATAGTTCTCCTCCATGGCCTCCCCGAACTCCTCCCAACCCCGAGTTTTTGCCTCTGTGACCGCACGAGCCGCGGCACGCTTTGCCCGCCCGTACTCATCGGCTGCCTCAGGAGTCCCACGAGCCAACAAGGCTTGATAAGACTCCTTCTTCAGCTTGACGGCATCCCTTACTTCCGGTGTCCACCACCGGGTTCGGGGATTGCCGCCGCGACAAGCACCACAGACCTTACGACCACAGCTGCGAGCGGCTGCATTGACAATAGAGGTGGAGAACATGGCCCACTAGGAGTCCATGTCTCCAACCTCCCCCGGGATCAGGGAGAAGTTCTCCCGGAGGTGTGAGTTGAAGACCCCTCTGACAGAGGGCTCTGCCAGGCGTTCCCAACAGACCCTTACAATACGCTTGGGTCTGCCAGGTCTGTCCGGCTTCCTCCTCCGCCAGCGGATCCAACTCACCACCAGGTGGTGATCGGTTGACAGCTCAGCCCCTCTCTTCACCCGAGTGTCCAAGACACGCGGTCGGAGGTCAGATGACACGACAACAAAGTCGATCATCAACCTCTGACTTAGAGTGTCCTGGTGCCATGTGCACCGATGGACACCCTTGTGCTCGAACATGGTGTTTGTTATGGACAAACTGTGATTAGCACAGAAGTCCAATAACAAAACACCACTCGGGTTCAGATCAGGGAGGCCGTTCTTCCCAATCACGCCCCTCCAGGTGTCACTGTTGTTACCCACATGGGCATTAAAGTCCCCCAGGAGAACAACGGAGTCCCCGGTTGGTGCACTGTCTAGTACCCCTCCCAGGGACTCCAAGATGGCCGGGTACTCCGCACTGCTGTTTGGCCCGTAGGCCGACAAAACAGTGAGAGACCTGTCCCCAACCCGAAGGCGCAGGGACGTGACCCTCTCGTTCACCGGAGTGAACCCCAACACGAAGCGGCTGAGCTGTGGGGCAATGAGCAAGCCCACACCAGCTCGCCGCCTCTCCCCGCGGGCAACGCCAGAGAAATGGAGAGTCCAGCCCCTTTCAAGAAGTTGGGTTCCAGAGCCCAAACTGTGCGTGGAGGCGAGGCCGACTATATCTAGTCAGTAACGCTCAACCTCCCGCACAAGCTCCAGCTCCTTCCCCCCAGTGAGGTGACATTCCATGTCCCCAGAGCCAGTCTCCATGTCCAGAGATCCGGTCGTCGAGGCCCCCGCCTTCGACTGCCGCCCAGATCTTCAAGCACCGGCCCCTTACGGATCCTCTTGCGGGTGGTGGGTCCACATGAGGACGGCCCCACGTCACTCCTTCGGGCTGAGCCCGGCCGGGCCCCATGGGGAAAGGCCCGGCCACCAGGCGCTCGCTGTCGAGCACCCACCCCAGGCCTGGCTCCAGGGTGGGGCCCCGGTAACACCGGTCCGGGCGACGTAAATGGCCTTGTTTTTGCACTCGTCATAAGGAGCTTCTGAACCGCTCTTCGTCTGACC
Organism: Periophthalmus magnuspinnatus; assembly: GCF_009829125.3. Classification (NCBI taxonomy): domain Eukaryota; kingdom Metazoa; phylum Chordata; class Actinopteri; order Gobiiformes; family Gobiidae; genus Periophthalmus; species Periophthalmus magnuspinnatus. The sequence goes on from NC_047149.1 coordinate 12,674,533, forward strand.
CGTCCCCCTGGACCTGTTTGCCATGGGTGACCCTACCAGGGGCTTGAAGCCCCCGACAACATAGCTCCCAGGATCATTTGGGCACTCAAACCCCTCCACCACGTTAAGGTGGCGGTTCAGGGAGGGGTTTATATATTCTCAGTGTTATGTTAATGTTAATTCTCAATGTCAATCTTATTTTACATATCTCAAAAACATGAATTTAGATACAGTTTTGAATCGATATATCTCCCACCTCTTACCAGCAGCAACTTTTGACAAGGTTGACTTTTCAGTGCTAAATCTCCAATGCTCTTGCTGAAGTTTACTTTGCTAAACTAAACTAGCACAGAGTAATAAATGCATGTTTATATTTAAGCTTCCATCATTGACTGAACAAAACATGTTTTACACAACCAGCGCTAACGAACTTGAGGACGGTAATGAGTTTTCTTCTGTCTGTCTTCAGCCACACAGCATGCCTCTAACTCCAGGCAAACAAATGGAGCTTAGGCAGGGTGGTAAACAATATGCTTTAGATGCAGAAGGCTGTGACCCGGGATCACACTTGGATACAGTTGTTTTTTCTGTGTCAGTGAATTTGCGCTTATGGCCGCCAAGTTTTCCTCTTCACTGCGATTCCAGCACTCAGGCGTTACATATGTGGGAGAAATTTAGAGCTTAAACTCGAATAGTATGCTCCTGTAAAACTGAATCAAATGTCATTGCGTTGTAAAAGTTTCTGGTGCAGTTTAATAGATGAAGTTAGACATTTGCTCCATGATAATGATGCCTTGGACCATAATGGCAAACAAACAGGAAAAACTTCACTGTGTTTTGGAACCAAACAAATGAATAAATAATGGGTTTTAGATGAGTGCATGACATGCCCTGACTTCTATACTTGTTTTTTGGTGTTTTCTGCAATAGAAAAATACATAAAATATACATTGGTCTATAGTGTGATGACATTTTGATCCTTGTCCCTTATCTCACTTATCTAGAAACTTTCTTTAGAATTTTTTCTTGCGAAGAAATCAAAACTTTGCGTGTGCACTAGCTTTCAGGGTTGTAATAATAAGCTGGTGCTATTTCAAGCTCTCTGTGCGTTTCAATTACTATAAGCTTCAAATAATATGGTGTTATCTTTCAGCTTAACTTACTTAACTTACTTCACTTATTTTTGTACAGTTTCAGGTGGTCAGCCTACTTGTCAGTATTGCCTCATATCTATTCATCTTTATCCATGTGGCTTTAATTATGATCAGTTTGGGGTATAAGGTGTGTAATGGAAACTTAAGCATATTCATGTTGTGTCTTTAAAAGCATTTGATCTGTGTCAGTCTGACAGACCCAGACCAGACATGTGTGAAGGCTCTGTCTACATCCTCCAGGAAAGCCTTTGTATAATATAATGTCTGTATCTTCTGTAACAAAGAATAAACCTTTTTCTGTATTGTCAAAACTCACTGGGCTTCGCAAATGGATTACATTTCATTGAGAATTGTAATTTTTCCACAACAGGCGTAACTTAGTTTAGCTGTTGTTAGAAATCCAAAGCCAATATACTGTACATTAGCAGACACCACTGATGGGCTATTAGCATAATGAGACTTTCAGCGTAGTTTTATCTTAGAAAAGTTATGCTTGACTTAATAGCATAATGAGGTTTTCAGGTTGTTTTGGTCCATTCTGGTGGTACCATGATTAAAGGTGCACTGGGTACCTTTTTTGGTGGAGAGTCAGAAAAAAACGTAATATATTTTCGCTCATCTCCTACAAAAATACAGAGCTATGTTTCAGGGTAGTTCTATTTTAGAAAAGTTATGCTCTGGCTTGACAGTCCATTTAAAAGGCAAATCCCATTTTGTAGTTTCTTGTGAGTTTGAGAAAACACGAGCAGCAGCAGCAGAAGGCAGTGTAGATAACTGGAGCTGTTCGCAGACACATCCGTCACTGTCAGAATGGCTGTGTGATCGTAGAATCCCAGAGACAAAATAAATGACAAGTCATCTTTTCAAACGTCCATTTCAAGGTTATTCACCTCTTAAAATACTCACTGTCCAGCTGATGTCTGATATAATGAAATGGGGTCTTGTGATAGCGGAGAAATATGGAAATCTGTGTTTTTATGTCAGTGCCTCTCGCTGTGAGGTGGTTTGACTTTCTGCATCTCAAGAGGGAATGATGTCTTGCCTATTTAGGTCACAGAACATTAAGATTCAACTAAGAAAAGATGGACAAATCACTTAAAATGAGCAATTAATCGAGATCCATTCAATCATATCTAATCATACTCTTTCAGATTTTCCAATTACAGTTTGTTTTTAAAAAGAAAAAAATAGATTGAATTAAAAATCTAGACTGCCGATACTGGTATGTTTTAAATCTAAATAATTTTTTGCCCTATCGCCGCAGACCCATATTCCAAACTAGTATCCACAGTGTGTGAATACTAAAGTACATTATGATTCGAACAAATTTTAGATAGCAAGTTATATGTACTATACACTATTTTAGTAAATACTTTAAGATGCATTGTGTAATATTAGTTTAAATTGTGGTGACATAACAGACTGAAGTTCTACCCGTCTTATCTGAGGTTGCAGGCTGTTGTCTTGTTAGCAGTCTTCTTATGTACGGGCTGGAACTGAATGACTGAACCACTGCAAAAATGTTGCTGAACTTCTTATCATTGCATTGTTGGAAAAGGTTTGGAGTTTTAAATCCCATCGGAACATCAAAGTTTTCACCCAGCTCCTTTGGCACCAAGACATTAAAAGGTTGAGCCTCAAACTGTAGGATAAATAAAGTAAAGAAAGTTATGTGTACTCTGCCCTTGCACTTTATAAATAATCTTCAGCTGGAAAAAAAAAGACCCTTTGCCCAACAGCACCTTTACAAAAATCCCATTTTGGTTTGAATGCTTCAACAGTTTCTATAATAGCTGGTATCACAAGCTGTAAAATGAACACGTTTTATCTGACTATTGTGTTCTCTTGGGGCAATTGTGAAACAAGTGGGAGGCCATTCATTCAAGACCTTCTCATAACTCTCTGTGCAAACAATCTATTGAAAAAGACATTTAGAATGAAACATGGTACAGTACAATAACTGATTTTCTGTTTAGATACATCTTCATTGCATTTTTATTATTTGTGCAGTATTCTGTATTTAAGCAAACAACGAGATAGTCTTCAGTGCTATCAGGTTTGAAAATGCTAAAATGGTGAAATATTTGAAATACATGGACTAAACATCGCCCTTTTGTGTGCTGCAGTTTGGAGGCGACTGAGGATAAATTTAGGAACCGAGAGAGTCGTCCTGAAGATCTGCAGATCATCGCGGAACTCAAAGACATGGTCACGGAGAGAGAGTCACTCGTGAAGAAACTGGTGGTACGTACTTTTTAAAGAGATCAACATTCTCTCTATATATAATATTGATACTTTGGGGGTGTGATGCTAACTGTAAGCATGCTCTGTCTGAGGCTCTGTTGACTTTGATTTGTGCTGTCAAACAAATTCCTCTCAAATAACATTACAGTCACAATGTAGCTAGCATTAGCCAACAGTTTTTCAGTTAGTCACTCTCACCTTTTTTTTGAAAATGAAACACCTAAACTGAACCATGAATGCTTGTATTGATCATAGGCTTCTGAAAATGTGTTGTTTTAATTTTGTATTTTGTCTTAGTATTCAGATAATCTTTTTGAAACCTTTTTGGTAATTATTGCTATTGTGTCACCATGGTAACTGCTGAAGATTCCACCGTAGGCATACACACAGAACACCCCCTTGTGATGTTGCTGCAAAGTATCAATATAGTTTGTAAACACAAGAAAAATGGTGGCTTGTTGAAAACTTTTTTTGCTCAAGTCCTTTGCCCCTATCCTTCAGGACGATAAGAAGTTCTACCAGCTGGAGTTGGTCAACAGAGAGACAAACTTCAACAAAGTATTTAATGCCAGTCCAAATGTAGGAGTCATCAACCCACTCATCAAGGTAGGTCCCAAGTGTGCTCCCACACCACAGAGGACAACTGACCCAAGCCTGAAGCGTTAAAGGACAATGTCCACTACATCTCATCTCATTCAAACCAGCGTTCAGCTTTAGACATTGCACTGTTGGATCACCGCTTCAGTACAAAAAAAGATAAACTCAGCTTATAAAATTTTAATATAATGTGATAAACTACTCATGCTTCAGTTTAGACTAATTAGTAATGGGTCTGTCTGAACATTTTTAGGTTGTGTTTTGCAGTGAGAAGGATGTTTACTGTAGTATTAATTCAAGTACTTAAGAGTATTTCAAGGCAGATACAGAGAACAAACCTAAAATATAGTATATAAATCAGTGTTTATGACATCTGTGAGGCCTATAGAAAGACTAAAGATGAGATTCATGAGAGAATTACTATTGCTGGATTTCAGATGACATCACTGTTATGACCCCAGACCTGTTGTATAGTATTATTTAATACAGATGGGGAGCAGCTAAAATGAATATGGTCAAAATACAGACTTTTTTGTAATGCAGTGAGATCTAGACCAGGTCTAGCCACTAAATAGTCAGGTTCAACATGTATGAATTTACATTTTGAATATTTCATGGCAAAGTACAAATCTTATCAACTGGTTAAATTGGCTCTAGCCTCCATCTGGGGATTCTAGTGTCTGAAAACCACCCATAGGTTAAGGTCAGGTGAGGGCACACCATTTGCTATATATGTTAAAAGGCAAAGTATTTTAAAAATATACTGCAAAAATAAGTTGGCATCATCATGGAAGATACAGCTAAGTGTAACACTAAGAACTTTCCCAAGAGCACATTTTATTGGAGGTGATGTGGTAAAGAATCTCTTGACAGGCTCTAATTTGCTTCTCAAGGACAACTAATGGAGACAGAACAAAGAGGTTTGAAGGTTTGTCTGTGCTAGAGTTTAAAATGTTTACTGCAATTAAAGCAACTCGAAACATCAAGTGTCATCACTGAAGTTCAATGCAATGTCTAAACAACTCAGGCACTGAATGCAGAATATGTGAACACAATTTTTACTTTTTAGTTCTTTTGAAACTAAAATTAATATTGAACTTGAACAAACTTATTTTTCTTTTTACATTGATTGGATACAAAACTCATTAAGCATTTGGAGTGTGGACAAGTTGTGTCACTCATTTCATTTTGTCCATCCCTCAGCATCTGTGTGCTATATCAGGGTTTGTCTACTATGTTCAGCCCTTTGCTTTCCAAACCATCTCTCCTCATTTGAACTGATCAGCTCCCAGCGACTGGTGGTGCGTTCAAGGACTGAGAGATAACTCTGGATTTACTCATTCGTTCTGCTTCTGGACACATTTGAATAAATCTCTTGTCTTGTCTCCTACTGCTGTACCTTCACTTTATCTGTCTTTAGTTTACCCTTCCTTCTCCATGTTTGGCTCAACCCAGTCTCCTATTTGAATGAATGCTGACGTTTCAGAGTTACAGAGACAGTGAATGGACCTCAAATCTTGTTTGGCTTGTTTTAAAATTAACCTGCTCAGTCAGACTGAAATCCTGAAGTCCATTATGGAACTCTCAGTCTCAGTACTTGATGTACTACTGTCTGTAATAACTGCAAGAGATTTTTAATGGCCTATTATAGTGTCATAACTTTGAGCTTTAACTTTAGTGTATACATTTTCTTCACTTCACAAATGACACCACAAATATGCGTTATTTGGAGACTTGGTTGCTCTTGTAGATATTGAGCTACATGTACATTGTTCATGTTTTGTTGCCGTCCTCCCTCCTGCTCCGCGTTGACCCCGGTGCCACTCCTTTCTTTGTTTTCTGTGTAGCAAAAGCGAAAGAATGAGAAATCCTCCACCACCAGATTGAGCACCTCTTCTAATGTCAGGGGGCTGGAGGCTGCCGGTTTGGGCGTGGCCGGTACAGGAAGTGGGCCCCACCCACATCCTGCTCCGCCTCAATCCCCCAGCGGCCGCCTAGACCCCCTCCCCAACTCCCCCCTGCATCACCTAGAGCTCAACTCCAACAAACCTCTGCCCCCGCCGACCCCTCCCACCGAAACCAAGAAGTTCATGAGGTGAGAGTGACAGGCTGAGGACTCATCAATGGTCCTGAAGCCAAAGTAGATACAGTGACCCAAGATTCTGTATTTTTGTAAAATTATGAAAAACATCTTAAAGTAAACTTTTTTTAAAGTTACCCATTTGTCAATAACAAAAGTTACACCTGACTCAGTCAAGTGATGCATTTCTAATATTTTAAATTAAAACATTTTGTGTAAAAGTAGGTCACTGATGAAATGGTACGAGTGCATGATACATGTTACAGAATATTTCTGTGCACTCTGTATGTACGTAGCTGCTATTTGCCAAGACAAGACAAAGACCATATTTTAAGACTTTTACTTGTCTACTTTTTTAATGTTATGGCTTTTCAAAAGCTGCACAACCCTGTTTTGGGTTAATATTTAATATGCAGACCGAAATACAGAATTTTTTATTTATATTAACATACATTTCTGTATTAAAAAGATGAACATTCGGTCCCTAATAAGTATAGTGCAATGTCCATAATCTTGTTTACATTTGTATGTAAGGCACTTGTATACCAAAAGTGTTATTCTTGGTGGCCGGGTCGTGTCTATGGGTTTATGAGCCTGATGTGCTGCATTGTAATGCCCGGGTCTTTCATAAACCATTAGTAGCATGTAATCATTAGCAGTGCTGTGTGCCGCTCCATGTGAATCAAGACCCTGCGAGTGCCTTAATGTGTTGGAGCAGCAGATGATGTCACCCTGAGTTTTACAACACAAAAAGACTTTCAGACAGGCCTGTAACTGTCCCACACTGTGACTGAGGCTTCAGAGAATGGCTTTGGAATGCAAAGAGTTCTGTCTACACTGTATGTGTGTTTAAGTGCATGTCTTTGTTACCTTTTTGTGATTTTTATACATTGTTCATATTTGTTACATCTCCACCTGTCATCACATGTAATTTCAGCATGTTGCACCTCTTCTCCTCGACTCCAAACTGAACCTTATGTTTTCTGATCTGAGTTGAAGATGAAGGTGATATTGTCTTTGGCTGATGGCCTCTGTGTCCTGGTGGTCTGGTCAATAAAAGCTGCTCGTTTTGAACACTGGGGTCTGTGGCTGTGCTCAGCATGTTGTGGTGACATCCATTGGGCTGCTGCATGCTCTGCTGCTGCTGCTCATCAACAGTTACATGCTCGCTGAAAAGCCTACAACAAATATGGTTAATAATGTCTTCTATGGAACTTAGGTACACTGTCAAAATACCAGCAAAGAGTGTACTATTTGCATTTCTGGGGTTGGGACTTCAAACTACTGAATATAGGCCCAGGCTTACATTTTACCTGTAACCTTCTGTTTCACTCCCACCCTTTTTTGTTGGTAAATACTTTAAAATATGTCTACGCCCAATTAATTCTCCATTTTAATTTATACTCAAATGTCCAAGCTCATATTTTGAAATAATGTTATGCAATGCAAGACCGAAATGTAATAACGTTCAAACTAAAACGCAACTATTGCGTTTTCTAAAGGCTTTGCTGCCCCCGTATGGACAACTTGTGAAAGTACTAACTGCTAATGCATTATCTTGGGTAATAATAGCAAAACCAATTCTACTGCTATAAGTACTAATACTACTTCTGTCAATACTTTTACTACCCAATTCTAGATTATAAAAATATAGTGATTATATGATTTAAACAAATGACTGCGTTTATGAACCTGACCCAGACACCATGTTGAACATTTGCTCTTATTTTCACCTGTGTATTTTTCTGATATTGTCTTCACCAAAGCCCTCCTGAGAGCAAGGACCCGTCCAGCCTGGACTCCCCAGATGCCCAGCGCCAGGAATGGTTCGCTCAGTACTTTTCCTTTTGACTGACCACAGACCTGCAAAACACGAGGATTCAGCATGTCTACCAAACAAGAACAAAAACATTGAAAAAAGGAAAAAAACACATAAAAAGAGAAAAATGTTAAAACTATTTGTTATTTATTGTCATAGTCTGGGGTCTGGGAATAGTTCACTTTGCGTACAGTCGACCAGAGAAAGAAATACTGAAAACTTGATGTCATGTACTTTCATTAGGTTAAATGAAATGTAGGTACAGCTCAGGCTTAAAAAGACTATGTTTCTGCAACTCAATGAAGACATATCACAAAGCATTTAACATGTGTACAGTGACAAGTGAATGAGATGCATCATGTTTTAATTTATATACAGTTATTTATATTGTGGTTATATGCTGCATCAAGTCTGTTTATGTTGAGTTATAGCAATATTTAATATAAATATGTACATCTGGACATATTGTTTCTTTTTTATTTATTATGATTAAAATGACTTTATTTTACATGAAATGAAATGAACAAACAAAGCTAACATAATGGCTATAAGTGAAAATATTGTATTTACTCTATTCAAGCAGACTTCTCATAGTGCCATATGACATGGGGAGATCTGATCATATGTTTCTACCTCAAATTTAAATTAAGTGGTAACTTTAAACGCCAAAAACACCATCACCTAATTGAAAAATATTATATAACTTATTCATGATGAATGTATAAAGATTTTAATTTTATACTTGTGTGCCAAAAGGTGTAATGTTTTAGATACATTTTTATTACTGACCTATTGACTTTATAAGCAAACTGAAGTGGGTCTGTTGAAGTCCTACCTGACCAGGCATTGCCATATCTTATTGAGACAGTGTGTGCTTTGTTTTATTTGGTTGTGTGTTTTAATTTGTGTTGGTCCAGACCTTTTCCTTCTGTATGCACTGTATGTAGGTAATTCTCCTATATAATGTCTGAGGCCGTGTGCCAAATAAGAGGGAGATTATTCTGCATTTATTTGTATTGCTCACTCAAATGTTTACTCATTTTTTGACAGGGCTGAAATGCGACTGGCTTGGCTCATTTGCAGAAACATAGTTGTGTGTGGACTTGGTGAGACTGGGTTGTACAATGTACACAGGTCGACTGAGGTGAAGCTGAACTGAGCTCAGACTCTCTCACTTTCCAATCTGATTGTTTCTCTTTGATTGTTTCACTGTGGAAGAGTTCTCTCGTAGTACAGTGACAATGATCATCAATGTTAATCAATGTTTATTTTACACCATCTTGATTTTGCTATCTCTTGGATTTAGATAATAATGCGTGGTGCATTCTCATGCTGCTAAATGCCATTGTTGGACTCCAGTAAGAAATATATATATAAAGAATTTAAATGGTAGGTTGTTGTGCTCTCTCCATCCAGCGTCTTTGGGCCAGGGCTGACCTGGGACCAGCTTGGTGCCGCACATTGGACTGGTTTTTAGGACGACACCATCACAACAAGTTTGTTACAGCTGCGTTAGACGTCTCAGCAGATTTTGTTAGAATATTCAAACTGTTTGTATGGTTGTCTGTCTCAACACAGATATAATGATGTCTCACCGATTTTAAAAACAAAAATAGCATATTTTATATTTATATTATAATGTGTATGCTTAATAAAGAATTATTGTGACATTTACAGTTTGTATTGTGTGGTCCATTTTAAGGTTAGTGCAGCAAATGAAAAAACTGATGGCTCACCATGGAGATGCATCGCTGCATAATCAATGTACTGTATTTGGCCTTGCACAACTACTTATTTCAGAGGGAGGTAGAGTATGGTCACCTTTCTGTACTTTTATGATTTTACATGCTTTATTTCTGTTTTCACTAGACTAATGTGCAGTGTGAATAACCTTCATGGCCACTGATATTTTTTAAAGCATCAGGAATTTTAATATTTTCCCAGCAAGCTCGTTTATAATGCATTTCTCAAAATACTCGCCCGCAATAACAAAAGGGGTCGCTTGATGGCAGTATTCTGACATGACAAATACAAAATATCTAAACCGGAAGATAAACATTGGGCGGCGGGATGACGTCAGCGCTGCAGTGAAAATGGCGGCTCCGGGAGCAGGAGCTCCGGCTCGTCTGGTCCAGTACGTTGTTGTCCGATCAGACCTTGTTCATTCGCTGTCGTGGCCCCTGGGAGCGGTCATTACGCAGGCCTGTCATGCGGCTACTGCAGCCATCCATCTGCACTACACGGACCCGGACACACAGCGCTACCTGCAGGAGCTGGACTCTATGCACAAAGTGGTACTGGGGGTAAGACACCCACATCCATGTGTCCTGTCAGCTCCAATGGGCCGGTACGGATCACTTAGACAGTGGAAACACTCACGGTCTGTAACGTTCCGCCCGTACCGCCCAGATGGAAACGAGGCTATTGTAAACCTGCTGCAGCTTTTACGAAATACAAGGAGCTTCAGCTTAAACTGTAACTGTAGCAAATACATGGGGTTTTACTTTAGCGGCTTATCTGGCCTGGCAATATTTTATTATTATTATTATTATTATTATTATTATTATTATTATTATTATTATAGCAGAAATTTGACATTACTGGAATACCATTACCACACTGTATATATCATATGTTTATTATAACTATGTAATCATGGGCAAACCTCTTCAGTTTGAATTACTCCTCTTGGACTCGTATTTGTAAGTATTAGTTTGTCTAATGTTTTGATGTGTGGCTGTTTTGTGTTGCCCAGGCTCCAGATGAGGCGGCCCTGTCTGGACTCTCTCAGACTCTGACTCAAGCTGGAGTGTTGCATAAACTGTGGATCGAGCAGCCAGAGAACATCCCCACCTGTTTGGCTCTAAAGCCCTATCCCAAAGACACTGTCCATCCACTGCTGAAGAAGTTCAAACTGTTCAAATAAGTGAACTGACTCTTGAATGGAGGGACAATGAAAACATATCAATAACAGGAACCAAGGCAAATGAAAGACATATTATATTACTTACGCTATAGTGCATGTCCTTGAAGAATGCACTGGAGAATGCCATATTATGACATTCTTGTGATTAGTTGAGGAATCCCCTGCTCTTTGACTTAAAATTACTCTTATTTTAGTAACATGTGAGCTTGTGACTGTAAATTACTAAATTAAACAATACATTGTTACTTCCTACCTTTTACTGCATTTGAAAGGCGTTGGTGATGCTCAACATTTTCCTCATACTTGGGCATAAAGATCAACAAAGTGTCCTTGAACAATACGCTTTCCCATTTTTGTGCATACCTCAAGGCCAGTTTTATGCCCTTAAGACCGGTCAAACCTCTCTGCTGTGCAATGTTCCTGAGTACAACCAACTGTGAGCTGTAAACCATAATTGCAACTGAAACTGGCTGAAGAGCATTCTTTGAATTCACTGTAGTACATTTTAATCATATAACATCTTCTCACTGTGTCTTTGTATCTTTAAAGTTCCTTTTATGAGTCACACCAACACAGGCAAATGTGCCACAAAAATGAAACCAACCAAGTTTTATCAGCATCATGTAATTATAAACCAAAATGACATAGTTAGAGTATGCACACCCCTACCTAAGAGAGAGGCTCATTACAAAACACAACAAGCAATGACTCATCAAAACCATTTACTTCATTAGAGATTCCATATACAACACAACACAGGGAAGTGTATTTTATGTTTTATAGATGACTGGGCAAATATAATTGTTATAGTCTCACAATATTTTCAAAAAACGAATTTGTGCAATGCAAAGTACAGTAATAAAGACAATGACAAATTATTTAAAAATAGACCTCAAATGTATGATTATGTACAGTAAGTAGCTATGACCTCTGGCTAGGTACATAACTATAGATGAACAGTGAACAAGGATTATGATCCAATCTAATGCAATACCAAAACAATACAAGTTTTATTTTAGGAGTAGACAGTAGAGGGCAGAGAGGTGCTGTTTATAACCCTCATGTTGTCAGAGTTCAAACCGGTCTCCAAAACAGTGGTTCACTTTAGGATAGCGCGTGTGTATAATTGTAAGGGTGAACTGATAATGACGCCTGTTCCTATGTAGAGACCCAGCACATGCACTTAGCACGTGGTGCACTGTAGCTTATGGTGAGTCATACTGATGATTCATTTTCAAGCCAACAGGAGTGTCAGCTCTAATGTCTTTACTACACTATCAAAGAGCAGTGAGCAGCCCTTATCATATACACACTAATAACATCTATGCAATTATATGCACATTGACCTTATGGTACATTTTACCCAGTGTCAGTAATGCTCAACTATGCAGCTATGGTTTTATTTTGTGTATGAGGTCGTGGGCTGCTTCGCTGAAATAATGTTTATATTTGCAGATAATTGGTTTAGAAGGTGGCGGACGAGAAAATATATGCTCGCTTGTTTCTTTTACAGTGACATGATGTTCGGTGATAAGATATCTGCGGACCACTCCCCCTCCAATAAATCCGGATAGTGGTTTAATACACTCGTGATCCTGGCACAGTGCGCTGTTGGGTCTAAATGTTTCAGTAGTGATATTCTGGATGTTGGATCTTGGTTGATCTGGATCCGAAGCCCTCTGCCCCCTCGTGAACGCGCCTCCCGCGGTGTGCACGAGCAGCGCTGTTTGTTTGTGTTGAGAGATTGGAAATGGCGGAGAGCAGAGACCAAAGCGATAACTTGGCTTTGAAAACATGAGTGCATCATCATTGAGAGCGCGAAACCAAACACAAGTGATTTTTTGAGTTTCTAAAGGCACGCGTCGACCGCTGGGATATACGTCGGACGAGGCCACGGAGGATTTTAAAAGCGAGGTTTGGATTTTGCGAGCTGCTTTAGCCTGCGAAGCTAACCGTGCTAGCAGAAGCAGCAACCTGGCGCTAGCTTAGCCACAAGTCGTGTGTGTGCTCCGAAACACGCAGGCTTGTTTGTCAACATAAGCTGACGTTAAATCGCTAGCCTCCGTGCTAACCTGCAACTTTTGGGGTTGTTTCTGAAGCGACACGTGTGGATTAATGACACGGACCTTGCCTACTGCTTGCTTTAATACCTCACGGCGAAGTAACAGTGGATAAAAGTAAAAACATTTGAACTTAAGCTCGTTAGCGGGGGGGAGGGCTAACTGGCTGTCTTTACGCAGAGTCTACGCTGCAGTTTACATGGGAATTTTACTCTAAACCGCGTGACATCCGAGGCCAAGAGTTCGCCCCGTGGATTTTTATTTGCACTCGGAGGAGGAACAGCAACGAGGTAAGTGGGCCACAAGCGCGTAAAACACATGACTAAACGATACGGTGACGACGGGCCTTGCATGCATCTGCCCCTGCGCGCTCTCTGTTGTACTTTTGTATTTACCGAGGCCATCCTGCGCTCTCGGATGCATAACATGCTCCGCGGGCTGGGACATAGTGCTCCTTTAACACCTGCGAAGGAGCACACCAGGCTGCCCCTTATGTAAGACACGAGAGAGGCCTCCGTGGCGCTGCATTGTGCTTTTTCGGACCATAACACCCCACTTTACGTTGCAAAAGTGACGCTTAGTGTAAAAATCCCTTTCACGCAGTCAGTTGTGCAACATTCGGCTATATTCCAGATCTATGCAGTGTTTAACAACCTCAATAAAGTTGCTGTACTTTCCCAAAATTAAACCCAATCCGTCAAAACCCCCGCCTCTTGGTTCAGTGTGCGTGCTCGTAACGTGGTACCTCTAAACATTGCAGTCTGATGTCGAGTCATCGCTGTAGGTCTGCTTGTAGGCTATGGATTGGCTTATTTAGGTTAAAGAGCAAACTTGTAGTGGGGCAGTGCACGAGCATAACAAGCCCCGTTGGTAGTAGTGCTCTGCCTTAACCTGACATTAAGGGATACTCATTGACAACAGCTTTCCAGGATTTATGTTGCATAAGCTAAATCCTGTGTTTTGGAAAGTCACTTGATTATTGTGAGAGTGCAGGGCTTCAAGCAGACGCTGTATTTTGCCATACTAGATCGGGCGAAAATAGATATTAGTGGGCTATTTAGGCTATAGAAACTCAGCAGAGCGGTGGTGTAATGATGAGACAGAATGACCACAGTTTCCTAAGCATCACACACTGAATTATTAAAAGGATGACTACTCGTGCTGTAGTGTTGAGCTATAGGATACTGTTATATAAGCTTTATAATAAAGATATGGGTTCAAACTGACCTTAAAGTTTTTAAACAGACTAAGTATGAGTAAAGGACAGTGTTTAATCTGTTCTGTGCTTTACCTTGTAGAGGATCACTCCTTCAAAGTGATGGTGCACAGTATTATAGTCTGAATTCTACAGAGAGACAGGAATCCTACATAAAACTTTATAGTCACGCATCATGTTAAAGCCCCCAAATGTTTGAAATGGTCAAATAAAAAATGCACATGGCATTTTCCCCATTTTCTATCATCTAGTCATGTGCTATAATAATATTAAATAATAAATATATAAATTGAGTACAGTGTTACTGATTGAAGAGTGACGAGCTGCTGATGTTTTTAAAGTCTGTTTTTTGTCTATTATATTTTTTAAATACCGCTCTTCATTGGAATATGATTTGTCTATGTTAATGTATATTTGTGTCCTGTTTGAACTGACTCCCTTTATAAACATGGGACCACCTGTTGCTTGCTTAAGTTTGACACAGTAAATTGTAAACTTGGGACGTGATGTGCGCTGTGGAAGTGTATTAATTAACATCTATGCAAGTCCTTGTTACTGTCAATTGTCCAATACAAATGCTTCTGATTTCATGATGACAGCTATGCTTTTTGTCAGATTTGAAAGAAAATATTAAAATATTGCAGGAGCTGTTGTGATCAGATGTTTCTATTTGAAAACTACTAAACACTGAACAGAGCCAGACCTGAAATATTAGCTAAGGTATCGAAGAGCTTTCATGTTCAAGACTTTCTGACTTATCATTGAGAGATTAAAAACTGAACAGCTTATATCAAGTGAGATTTTCCTTTTCAATGTACTTTCCAGTTGGCGTCAAAATGATAATGGTAATGATAGTATTAGCCAGTTTTTTGTTGTCGTTTAATAAGAGTATTTGCACTGAATGGTAAATAGTTGCTAATATGAGGTCATGAGCATTGTTTGCATAGGACGCTTGAGGAATTCTGGACTTCTGGTTTAGCGTTTATAATGTTAACAATGACTCATGTGAACGAGCCTCCAGTTATTGAAGTAATGTGTATACCACATACTGAGATGTGTTTATTTGAGCTGCAGCCATTAGTGCTGTTTGTTGGCGTTTATCTGTTTGTGGAGTTGCATAGGCGACACTGGGCCCCTTCACTCTGATGCACCAGATAAGAGCCAGTTCAGAGCAGCCTGGGGGTGCTCCATTCCTCTGTTACTGCTGCTCTGAGTAAGACCACCCAAAACAATATCCATTCTTGCCTTGTTTCATTAACATTTCAATTTATTGACTAGATGTGATAATGTGCTTTTAGGTGCATAAAACATTTTTTGTTTGTTTATCAAAGATCAAATCAAATTATTCATATTTTTCAATTTCTTTAAGTTACATTTTACACTTTTTTAGTGTGAGGTTTTGCCACTCGCTTGTGTCCATGGAGATGATATTCATTTACCTAATGGCAATAAACATTTATTTTGCATTTATTTAACAAAAAAACGTTTTAAGCTTATTGGTCGAATCATCACAACAGTGGAATAAGACGAAAAAACTTTTGTTAAATCCAGTTGAGAGAAAAGCACAGACATCTTTCCCATCCACAAATGAACAAGGTGCTTCCCTCTGCACATTTTCCAAAACAAAATAGTCTGTATTTTCACTGCAGTAGACTGAAGTACATCTGTCGGCGTCACCATTGGGTGCTTCACCTCAATGTCTCCCCATCTCCAAACCATTGGCAGCCGGACCCAATCGCACCAGTGGAAGCTGGGCCAGATGGATTCTCGTGAGTTTGTCACAAATATTGCAAGAATTCATCTTGCTGGGCAAGGTTATGGAGACACTGCTTTGTCTGACACGATAACGCATTTTGAAGCACAGTATATTGCTAGAGAGAAATATTGTGACAAACGATAATATTTCGTCTATTTCATCTATTTTATGCCACTGACATAAAGCAGGATAATCCCAGCACAGCTAAAAACATTACCTTATTATAGAAAAATGACAAAAATGTCCCTGCTATTGCAAAGAAATTGACACATGATAAATATTGAGCCCCAAAATATATTGTTACAGCTTCATATAACAATAAGTCGATATAGTGATTATAGTGCACCTGCATTTGAGATGCAACAGTTAAAACAATTGCTGAATAATTATACAATATTTTGTAACTTTATGAGTCCTTACTCAAATCAGTCATTGACATTTTTGCTTTAGCTACTTTACTTATTTTGGTTGTTGTTGGGTTTTTTTTTTATATTAGATGATTGAGCAGGCACAGGTCTCAGGTAAAACAGCATGCTGTTTCAGTGTCTCTGTCTCTTGGGTTGGTGAGCTCTGGCCCTGCTCCAGGACACTGAGGTGATTGTCTGGTCTCCTGTTTTCACTGAAGCTAAAATCTTTCTCAGTGGCAAAAACATGACACCTTACTTACTTTGGTATTAAGGCAAGACCGACAACACTGACATATTTTACATCTTATTTGGACAAGTCTTTTATTTGATGAGGGAACATTTGCAAATAGCTAAGCAGTTCTAATTTTCACAACACTTAAGAAAATATATAGCTTTTTTAATGACCATCCTGTTTTTCAAAAAACAAATCTCCAAGCTGGAGGGAAATCCACATTGACAGTGCGGCCTTACTTCTCCTTTTCCTGGAAAGTAGTTTGAGTGTGAACCGAAGTCAGTGTTGTGTTTGTTTTACCAACCCTCATCTGTAGTTTGTTTAGTTTAAGCGTCAGCATCAAATAGGTTATCATTTCCCTGGAACCCGTTAAAGATGATGAGTGGCGCAAGTGTCAGATTTAGCAAATATTGGTGGGAAACTTGCAGGAACAAATATATCCACTAGTTGTGCATTTAGAATTAGAAGGCTCACAAATAAAATGTGTTTCTTAATAATAGCATGTTTCAAAAATTGTGTTGCCTTTTAACAAGTTAGTAAAAAAAATGCCTTTTTAACATAGTTACTTACATGCTTGACCTTCTGTTTGTCAAAACATAAATGACGACAAAGAACTGGCCAAACAACTCTGAAATGTCGGACATGGTGTTGCCATGTAAACTCTCCTGTTATCCTGCGCAGCTCTAAAGAATATTATTTTCAATAGAAAGTTACCTATTGGCAAACAAAAGTGACATGTACAACCATTGTAGTCGTCTACATTTACAATATAAACGTGCCTTCTTTGCATTTATAATTTTGTTTTAAATTTTGTACGTCTAAACAAGTAAAAATAGACTCATAGCCTTCGATGAAAGGACATTGTGCCGCGGTGGAAAACCTATGGTCTTTACACCTTAGAGATGCGGGATATTAGTAATATTAGTAATATGTAAGAAATATAGATTTTAAAAAATTAATTTCATTTCCCTGATGGCACTAATTTTAGTGTATTAGTGGGCCAAATGCTATTTTAGTCTTTAGACCCTTTAGTTTTGATTTTCTTCAGTGTCTGTTTGATTAGTTTGATTTGATTGTTTGTTTAGAAGTTTTGAATACAGCACTGGGGTGATGATATTTGTGTTTGCTTCTGTTAAAAGCATTCACGAAAAAAGCAGAACAAATACAAGCTGATTGGGAACAATGAGAGAAATCAGACACTTGCTAAATCTAGTTGAGGAAGCAGCTCTCCATATATCTGCTCAAATATAGGCTCAAGTACGTTAGTCCGTGTGGCTGTGTGTGTTTTCGGCTTGTTGCAAAATGCTGCCCTGTGATTGGTCCATTTTCCGATCCACTGGTAGATTTGAGCTCAAGCTCCTAAGCGGGAGACGTTCAGGATAGATTCACAGATATGGCCAGAATTCTATAAATTGCACTAAAAGTTCCATGTGAGTGCTGCTCATTAGTCTCCGTCAACAGCGTGGCCATTCTACATGTTACTGTTTGTGTACAGTCCTGCTGTCAGCACATGGGCCTATATGCTCTCATGCCTTGAGTATCTGTGGACGTTTAGAGGAAATGCAGAGAAGGAAAGGACAGACAGAAATGGATCTCTCTGGAGGTAAAGAGAGACCCCTCTGGACCAGTTGTTGTGGTGGTTTACAGTGGAGCCCCAATGGCCTCATTTCAAGATGAAGGCCGAGGCACGGTAAGAGGAGCCGCTCTGCTTTTACTGCCTCGCATTGACTTTAGGAGGTGTTTTATGTTCTGCACAAGTAAACTCTAACACCCACAATGCATCTGGGCAATAAATTAAAAGTTTGGGGGGATGAAGAACAAGAGAGGAATAGAAAGTGGTTGAAGCCTTGAGGGACAAAGGGGAGTAAACGAGGAGGTGCGTGGATGTGGGAGCTCTGATGTGTGGAATCAGCCCATGGAGTGAGTGTGAATGTCAAGTGTAAGACCACACAGTATTTGAGTGTGTTGATGCACCGCACACTCTAAAGTACTAAAGTTGGTACTAAAGGTTTAGTCTCTACGGCTCTCTGAAATTTTGCTTCAATTTGGTCAGAGTTCTGCACCAGACGTTCAATTACTAGAAAAATGTATTCACTCCCGTAGACCAAAATCAGTACTTTTTATTTATCAAGTTCATAAAATTTGACTGTTTTATTCGTTTCCAAAATCTGTATGATTTTTACTTACTAAGGGTACATTTTAAACGAGTTCTGAAGTAATTTAGTAAAAATTGAGTTTCTTCCATCCTTGATAGGTAATCCTCCAGCTATGTGGTCCCGCACAAGCCAAGCTCAAGGGTCCCAGAGCAAAGTTTCTTGTGTCATTTTGGGGAAATAACTACTCTTGAGTTATAAAACCTCTTCTCTCAGCACATGGGATATTTTTCTGTGTATAATTCACAAAACCTATTTGATTACTAAATTTGTTGATTACTTTTTCAGTAATCGATGAGCTGTAATGAATTAACTTGTTTCAGCCCTAGTGTGAGCCAAAAGTAAGTCAAACATCTGTTAATCCGCATATGAAGCAGGTCAACTTAATCACTGTCCCTGTTTGACCTCAGATAAGTCCAAAATGACCAGATAGTGCTTCATATAGAAATGCACTTGTATTATTCTTAGCTGCATATTCAAACCCAGGTGTTAATATGCTCTATCTTTTCCTTAATTTAATTTAATCTAAGTTTTATCATTCACAAACACTAAAGACTGCCGCAGGTTTTTAAAGTGTACATTTCCTAAACATATCGCCCTTCCTCTTTGTTGCTGCTGAAGGAACACCGTGTACCTTTACCTCCTGCCTCATGCGCGGCTCACCACAAGTCACTTTGGGACACTTATTGAAAACTAGATTAACCTTATTCTCTACTGTGCTTGCGTGTAAAAGTGTATTGTCAAAATCTAGTGTTTGCCCTCGGCCTTTACACTTTGTTCATAGTTTAGTCACTAAAACAGTTCCCTTGACGCGCACAGCTCTGGACTGCAGCAGGGCCCTCTCTGACCTGCATTTTGACCCGACAGGGAAGAAAGTGGAATTTTTGACCTTTTCTGCTATCGAGGAAAATGTAGGCAATGATGCAATTGATTCCCAACTCAATGGTTATGTAAGAGAGAGTAGATTGTAGCATTACTTGTATACTTGAGATAAGAAGCCAAATCTCTGCTGTTGCAAAGTTTTTATAGCCAAAAATAGACATTTCATGCCAATTGGAGGACCGGTATATGAAGATACTTATGATGTTGTGTGGGATAATGGGACCTTAATGCTTTCATACAAACATGTAAATTTCTTTGCAAATGCGGCAGAACAAATGGAAACCGCAATTATTGGCTGCGGCGAGGTGTAATTATTCACCTACTTGGCTGTAATGATGCTGTTGTGAGCCGAGGCATGACTGCGCTGTCACAATATCACCTCAAGTGTTTCTAATGAGAAGAGCGGGATGTGTAAAACAACAACGTATTTTATTAAGTCATTTATTATATGTTATCATTAAGGACTTTGTTATGTTTAGTGTGCATTGAATGTTTGCCTGGTGGATGTGTTTTTAGCATCCTGAGATGCAAAAAACACATCTCATCTGTGTTTTCCTCAGAAATCCAGATGTTTAAATTCTACTGTAGATGAATATCACAACACAAGAAGTACTTTAAAATTAACTTAAATTTTTTAAATATTTTACCTTTTATGAATTGAATTTGTTTCTTTTGTTTCTCTTTCGCTTCAATTGTAAATAGTCATTTGAAATTATATTTTAATTCTAATTTAGATGTATCAGAGTAAAAATGTTCCCTTGCCCCGGTGTATTGTCCCATGGCCACCTTTACCTGTGTAAATCAGCTGACCAGACACGCCACAGCAAAATCATGTGACGACACTGAGGAAGACTGCAAGTGAGCAGCCCAAACTGTAGGAGGACATCTAAACTTTGATCTGAAAAAATAATCTATTATAAGAAAATTATCAGAAGACCAATTAACCTCATTAGACCATTTGAAATGATGCCTTGTAATTCCTCCTCTGTTGCCTTAGAAATGATCCTGCCACAGATGGAGCCATGTATCTAAATGTTATGTCAGAGATGCAGAGAGCAGATTATGTTCATGCGACTCAGGTGTAAAGACCAACAATCAGGACACAAGGTCCTTTTGAATTCATTAGCCTGGTTTATTGGAGCCGAGCCCCACAGCCCGAGCCCCACAGCCCGAGCCCCACAGCCCGAGCCCCACAGCCCGAGCCCCACAGCCCGAGCCCCACAGCCCGAGCCCCACAGCCCGAGCCCCACAGCCCGAGCCCCACAGCCCGAGCCCCACAGCCCGAGCCCCACAGCCCGAGCACCACAGCCCGAGCCCCACAGCCCGAGCACCACTCGCTCATCTCAAACCCTGCTCCACTTCCAGAAGTACATTTCCTCATTTTTGTTCTCAAGACTTTCAAGGACATATTTACAATGAAAACATACACGAAAGAGGCAGATGCGGAGGCTATGGTTTTTAAATTATGACCAAAGCGTTTCAGTTTATGTTTAGGTTGGGCACATATCGTTGCTATGTCTCTTTGAGTTTTTTCATCCATCAGGTTTGTTTTGACAATCTCTGGCTAAACAAGGGACTTGTTGAATGAAAATTTAATTAAATAAATGCTCAATGTCTTTTATGCAATACAAACCTCTTTCTCTTCTTCCTTGAGCTGAAAGTTTACATTGTCCTTCTTTTTCAGCGAGCTGTGTGGGCGCAGTGTCCACCTGGGATGGTACGATGTGAGCGGGCGGGCGACCAGCCTTGACCTGAGCCACGCCGTTCGCCCCTTGCCCTCTCAGCCTGGACCAGGCTACCACAGCTGCCCCATGACTCCCACACTCCGGCTATAGACCAAGTAAGTCCTCTCTCTTCCCTCTTCAAAGAGTCTCAATTGTCCTACATGAGAGGAGGATGGGGCCTTGTGCTTAAAGGTTCAGTTTGAACATTTTGGTGTCATTGCTTTAACTATCATAAAGTCTAGAAGGATTCATTTGTTCATTATTGATACAGTCACATCAAATGATACCGAATAGCTATAAATGCTATTTGTAGTGTATAGTTTAACTTTCAAATGATGTTTTTTATTTGAAGCTTACACTTTGCTCTATGGGACCAACTAGTGTCCTAGAGAAGTGGGACAGGTAGTATGTGGACCTTTTCTAGTTTCTACCAATAGCCAAATGTCTTAAAGTCCTAAGCTTAGCACTGCTAGTTTGAAACAAAGCCATGTAGACTGGAGCTGTTGTCCTGTTTCCAAATTGTTGATTAATTAGCCTGTCAATCAGAGAAAGACGTGGTTTGTTTGTTTCGAAGCGGTCCCCAAAACAGTTAGTCTGGAGTCTGATGTTTTGAACATCCCAAAATGCCATGGCTGTCTGTGATCTGGACCCAGACTCTTTTGCATTCAAACAGAAAGTAGGAGGGTCTGTCTCGCCAGGCAATAGCCCTGCAGGGCGGTCAGTCGAGCTGCAGCACATTGGCAGTGAGGCCATAGTTTGAATCCCAGCTGTCTCTTCTTCTTTTCCCCAACTCACCCCATCACCCTGGTATCACTGTAAATGCAAATCTACATCTAACCAACCCCAAACCAGGACTGAACCTGATCTGAACCAGGTCTATACCAGGCATGGAAAAGAGCTAAATCTGGACTAAATGAAAAACAAGGCAAGCATAACTCCTGCTGACCAAAATAAATCACATGAAGACAGAACATGATCCTGTGTCCCATCAGAAGAGAGACCAGTTTGAAAAATGCTGCTGCTTTTTAGTGGGTATAGACTCAGAGAGTGAATTAAGTCCTACTCTCTCTGACTCTGACTCTGTCTCTGTCTCCCCCCTGTCTCTCTGTTTCTTTCTCTCTCTTTCTCTTTCTCTCTGTCTCTTTCTCTTTATCTGTATCTCTCTTTATCTCTCCATGTTGAAAGCATTTCATCCTATCCCTGCGGGCTCCCGATGGGCCGTGTTCCTCTGGACGTCCTGACGCTGTAGAGTAGGCCTCCCACAGTGTGTCTGAGGTGAATCCAGGACATGCACAATCCAGCTAAAATTACCCAGCGTACAGTGGCTCAGGACCACACTGAATATTCATGCCAGGCTTTCGCCGCAGTTTGAAAAAGGTGAAGATGAATCTGCTACATTTTAATGCAGGAGGCTCTTCGCAGTGGGCTGACGATGGATGTTATGTGGAGATGGACTGTTTGATTGTGATTCACACCTCAACATCACATTGTTTGTGTGTGAACAGGGCTGTGGAGCATCAGAGCAGAGCCTGGTTATTGAAGGGTTTGTCTGAGAGCAGTTTGAGCAGGACTTTTGACCCACCATGCTCATATCAGCCCTATGTAGCTTTACCTTTAAACATATGTGTGAGAATACCAATATTTCACCATTTCATCTCATTTCATCCCTTGTCCCATCCCCCAATGTCGGCTTTGAGCGCTGCCTTTGTCAACGTTTTGGACAGACTGAATATCACCCCCTGTAAACCCTGGTGTAACTTTAGTTTTGTAGACTTATGCAATGATTTTTTTTTAGATCAAGTGATTGAAAATTTCAGTCGGTTGCATTTGTGCACGTAAAAAAACTACAACAACAAAAACACTGCAAAGAGTTGTTGCTAAAGTGCGAGTCCTCCTCCTGTTCTCACACAGGCTCAGAGAGAGAGAGAAGCTGCTTGTGAAGCCCCCTCAACTGTGTTCTGATATGTGTACATGGGCAGTTTTATTGTACATGGCTTTTGTGCACCAGATTGTTTTAACTTGCACATGATAAATGTGAGTGCCATTTAAAGAAGCACCTGTATAAAAACTGAGGTTATTTGTGCAAAATATAATTTAATGTGTATTATTAGGCTGCACTGGGACTGTTTTCAGTCTAGAGCCCTGACAAATTGCAAATACAGTTTTTTCAACTTGATTTTGCATCTCAAAATATCTCCAGCAAGATCTAAATCTTTTTCTACTCTCTAGTATTAAAAACTCTCTAGTATTAAAAACTTACTTTTACTTACTGACTTCTTTGTTTGTTATCTTAAGTAATGTAAAACCTCTAAAGTTCTCTAGGTTTTTAGATCAGATATCCAGATAGCATGTTGGATATATTTACAGTTTTGACATACATACTTCTTTGGATTAATTTTAGTTTAAAAAAAAATCTAACACAATCTAAATGAATAAATGACTATCAGAAATATGCTGGGTGATCCTGTACTGATCTGCCATATGTTCAGTGAATAATGCTTCATGCAGAGCTCTGCACGAGGTCCACACTGCTGAAACTGTGTACATTAAAGCTCATGTCCTATATTCTGGAGGGTGGGCCTTAGCAACAGTGACTGAGCAGCTTCGCACGGGACGTACCATGTGAGACAGCAAGGAGGGGGGCCGGCAGTCACCAAGCACAGGCCTGTCAAAATAGGCTGGGAAATACATTACTGCCATATTTTTTAATGATTATCAATGAAGAAATACAGTGCAATACAACCATTGATATATATCCACTCATTATAATTTATAAATATTACATAGATTTTTCTTTTTTCCCCCTAAAATAAAGGAATAGTCCTAATGTTACAAAGTAAGATATTTCTAACCTGTAACATCTAAACACCACCTGCTTTTAGACCGGGAGGAGGAGTTCCATTTGATTTGATTGATTTAACTTTAACTGAGCACCCTTCTCACTTTTTTAATTAGAAAAAGAAATCTAATGTAAATCTAGTGTTGGTAATGTCTAGTAGTGGCTGGTAATTATTCAGAGAATGTACAGTGTAGTATTGTCTACCGCTACTAAAAATATAAAAAATATAAAGCTAAAAAAGTGGTTTATTACTTCCACAGGTGTTGGTCAGCATTAATATAAATGTGAATGGTGGAATGTTAGTGTTTTTTTGGGGGGGGTTTTCTGTCAATCATTTTAAAAAACCAAAAAAAACCAAAAAAAACCAAAAAAACAACAGTCTTCTGATGCCCGTCTCCTCCCTGTGGCTGCGGCGCTGGTGGTCCACTCCTCTCCCCCTCGGCGACCATGCATCTCCACTGAGCATGTCTGTGTGTGTGTGTGTGTGTGTGTGTGTGTGGATCATTAAAGCATGTGCATCTCAAACTGAAGGAGAGGGATCAAAACCCTGATGGACCGGGCTGTTGGTGAGGATGGAGCTGGCGCCCTCTCTCACTCTGGACCCTTTTTTGGACTGCCTTTATTGAGCTGCTCCTGCCTCTGCTGCGGTTTTGTGGAGGCTCAGCTCTCCTCCGCTCGTCGCATGCTCAGGTCAGAAGGTCTGAGGGTGGATAAGTGACAGAGGAGACATGCTCATCCCAGTCGACAACTTCAACCCCAGAGGTGCAGTGCTTCTTTTGTCATGCACATTAGAAAGTACTAGGCTGTGTTTTTTGTTTGTGGATTCTACCATTAAAATACGTGAGGTGCTGGAGTTTAGGATGTAGGACTGTAGGATAGTGTTGTTATGATACAAAAATTTCAGACTCTATTTCGATACTAAGATGTAGGCTTGATATTTGAGAGCGATGATAATAAAAATAACTCTTTATTTAGACAATATAATGTGATTTTCAACATTAAAACATAGTACTTAGGGGTATATTACCACGTGGCCTTATATCTGTGTAATCCCTCCAGGTATATTCCATTATGGTCCATGGGAGTATACTAGTCTATGTATTCTTGTACTTTCTCTGATATAGCTCAAGATCATTCTAAAGCTATCAGTATGATTTTCAATGCTTTTGAAAGCCCTTCTGTAGGATGTTATGAATTTAAACCTTTAGATAATACCTTTGTCAAGGAGATTTTGGCCTGTGTTGTGTTTGTAGTAGGTCACAAAGAACCTTGTGCACTATGGTGTTATAAATGTAATATTTCCAATGTAATGTTGGAATAATATCTGCAAATTGAATGTACTGTTATGACATTTGAAATAACTTGAATACACATCATCTTTTACAGAATTTGAAAACTGACTCATTTTGCCTCTAACCAGGAAGTTTGACTTTTTTGGCAACTTTAGTAATGTGCCATTACTGAATGCTTGTTCTTATCGTTTCTACGCCTGTAAACTCCTTATAGTATGTATTTAAATGCATTTAGTGTTACAATGAACCTCTGCACTGTGAGTTGAATTGACTATAGACTGTAAATAGTCAAAAAGAATTGTCAAAAAGAACAGGTTCAGTTGACATAATGACATCATTTGTCCTATTTCATGCCTTTATTAACATTTAATTTGCAACTTACCCTAAATAACCAGGGCAGTCCTCTTCTCCAGTGTTAGCCTTGTTTTGTCTCAAACGTTTTCCTGCTCCGTTCAGGTTACCCCAGTGGCATTGATGGATAGGTCATATACCTTAAATGGAAAAGAAAATATGTACCATAATGTAATATATGTATGTGTGAACAAGATTGCCTATAGTCATACATAAATCAGATGTTATGTACGCTAAACCCCCTGACCCTGCATCATGTGACATATTGTACAGTTACAGTAGAAGCTTGGCTCATAAGTCTCCTGTATTTTGACAGTGGTGACGCTCAGTTATTTATGTTTGTCTTTGAACTCTATACGGGCCGCTGAATACTGGAGCGTGTACAAGTGAAAGGGAACGCTTCCACACTGTACATTTAGTGAAATATTTCTAAAAACACTTGTAGTTGTAGTTGTTGAGGAGCAGGTGTCACAGCAGGTACATGAGGGGGGGCCTCTCTGAGAACATGGTTTACTGCAGTTTGATTCCTCTGAAGACATGAGCTGTAAACATGTCCAAGGCTGCTCTGTGCTTTCCACATAGGCCTTTTGTTTATTATACAATTAATATTTTTCTGAACAAATGCCAATTTCCTTATTCTCATTTATTAAATTATCCATTCAAGCAGGTTTTTATTTTTAGCATAGTGAAGGACGCTTGTCTGTTTTTATGCACATCTGAGAATGTATAATGCAGTGTAGTGCAAAGCACTTCACTTAACCTTAACTATTTCACCTGCAATGTCCAGGATATATATATATATATATATATATATATATATATATAAACACTCTTAACGTCCTACTCTTTTAACATGCATGCAGAATGGGATAAGTTCTTGAGAGAAATTGATAAAATTGCTTTATAATTAGGGGAAAAACTAATGTTTCTCTGCTATAAAAAATGGTACAGCCTGTTCAAATATGGATCTTCTCTGCGCCTATCACACTCACTGTATAATGGAGTAACTCGTTAGTCATAATACTTTTGATGTTGATACTTCAGTGTAATTTCTGTACTATAAAACTACTTGAACCCCAGCTGTGGTGCTAGACAGACCCCTACCATTGCCAGAGCCATCCCACAAAATAAACCTTGGATGCTTGCTGAAGCGCGCAACCATAATTCCAGTTTTATTAATAGACAAACCTGGCTTCTTGAGCATTTATTGAATAGTGCTGCGGTGGCGCGGTTGAGGAAAGGGGCTCACTTCTGTTTTTATTGAGTGCTAATGTGCTACAGCGCCGCGGCAGATGACTTGGTTTTTTTTATTTTCCCTGCTCTGCTGTAGGAGGAAGGAGAGAGGGGTGATCTGAGGTGAGACCTACACACTGGCAGTCAGGAAGGATTAGCGTCCTGTGAGCAGCGCCGCTCTCACAATGGCCGCTTGTTTTTGGATTTAAAGCGTTGAGTGAGTGGGAGCCTGGGCCTATAGAGCTGCATGGCTCAGGGACAAACACCTTTTGGGAGGTTGTACACAAATGTCATTTTACGCTGGAGGACATATCACACAACTCACTAATCCACTACACTAGAAGAATTAAAACGTGTCTATACACTTTTCTGTACCTTCATAATTTTCCTTTACAATGAGTCCCTATTGAAAAATACTATGTCTAACCTATAATTAAACATGGACTGAGGACTTATTACTGTGACAGCCTGTTGCTATAGTGACAGCCTCGTTCATGTACTGTATTTGGAAGTCATCTTCCAACAATGAAGAGAAGAAAACAAAACCAAACTATAAAGTATTTAAATATTAGAAATAAGAAAAATATTTGTTCACCCCAAACACTCATTTTCAGGTAATGATTTAGTCCTCAGGTCATTTCTGGTGTTGTGCCATGCTGTCTTTAATAAAAAGTACTGTTTATAGGTCAGACGTGTCAAATGGTTACCTCTTTGTATTGTGTGGGATATACCTGTCTAAAACAGTTGTTTTGTCATCCTCAGGCCAGTCAACGCTGAAAATGAGTGCAGTCGGGGAAAGCCCCCTGGACCCGGCCACACCAGAGTCACGCAAGAGGAAGGGCTCGCCATGTGACACGTCAGGCCAAAGGTAACGTCTCAGCTGGACACTTCTTTACTCTTAATTACGGCCTCCGTACAATGTACAATGCACTCTGCCTATAGTCTCTTATGGTATTGCTCTACACACAGTGCGGCTGTGACTTCTGTGTTAGACCATATTCTTAAAGTGCCTCTTACATGAAGAACTGAGCACTGCTGTGTTTTTTTCCATTCAATACCAAACCATTTATACAGGGTAAAAGCCTACTGATGTCCATGGTGTCTGGTGAAAGCAAACAGAATTAATCTGCCATCAGAACTAAAATCTATCTATGGGGTTAATGGTTATTTTAGGAGGGCTTTACTTGACTAAGTAACGACTAAAGACATGCTCTGTGCATTCAGGGTGGGATGAGATTAGGTCCATGAGAGATGAGATGAGTGTTTATTTATAATAAATATACCGTGTAGTTCAGTTCATAATTTTTTGATATTTTTTTATTTACTTTATTTAGTATTTTTGCTGACATTGTAACACTACTTTTTGGAACAAAGCTTTTCAAGAATAACCACACGTAACACCTATTTTTTGTCCAATCAAAAAGTAAACACAAAAATCTCACACGATCTCACAAAAACAACTACTGAGAAATACTAGTAAGCATCTCAAGTAAAGTAAATCAGAAATTGTGAAAAATTGTGAACTGCACAAACAACTAAGGTCGCGCCCTGTGTGTTTGCGGTATGCTTGGGCCAGTGTAAACCCAGCAATCACATTCTAGACGGGGGTAAAATCCCGCTTCGAGAGGGCTTCAAACAGTAGATCTCAGAGCGGCTCCACTCACTCTGGAGCGGGGCAAGAGCGGTGTGAACACAGCCAACCTCAGGCCGACCTACTCAGTCCGCGGTGACTGTGCTTGGAAATAAGCAAAAAAGATCAGGTATATTTGTATGAAAGGGTGCTACAGAGCTGCTGTTTGATACGTTCATCTGATGCTATTTGTATCAACTTAATGTCAGTTGTCTCCTCCTGCCTCTGTCTGCTCAGGTGAGCCTAGGTCTGTCTATGTGTCGCTCCAAAAGTTTTTTCTTCACCACCACCAACGCATACAGTCCTCACCGTGTATTTAGCCAAAGGTGAAAGAAAAGACCACCGCATATTCACGGGGCTCTGTCCACTTGAGCCGCGTTGTCATAGAAACAAATTCGGTAATCAGCTGATGGAGTCTCACGTGGCTCCTGGTGCGGTTTTCGGGGTGAATGATGCACGGTGTATGTGAACAAAACCGACCAAAGTAAAGTAAACAGAACTAAATCTAATGCGCACTAATGTGTGTGAAAACAAAGTGAGTGAGCATTTTGCTTTGTGCTTGTTCTGTGACTGGTGATACCTCATTTGTGTATCCTTAAAGGGCCCATATTACACCATTCTCTAATCTACGTTATAATGTTGTTTCTTCCTCAAAAACATACCTGGAGTTGCGTTTTGTTTAACACACAAACTCTGCATATTTAGGCTGAATTCTTCTCTCAAATTGAAAACATTCTTTTATACCTTGTAATGTGCACTTCTTGTATTACCACACTACAAAAAGTGTGTTTTTAAACTCTGTTCACTGTCACTAGAATCATTTGGATAATTTCAGTCCTGGAATTGTCAGCCTCTACTGAACTGAAGGTAAAAGGTAGCTGTTAACTTAAACTACCAGTACATGTCATCACAAAGTGGAACACAGAGCCTTTGTGATGTAGACAATCTAATAGAAAGCTCAAACTTGTGAATAACACACTACACAACTCTTGCCATGTTTTTGAGGAGGACACTACCGTAGAGCATGGCTTGAAGCTCACAAGAATCCATTTTATATAAAAGTATAGGATCTTTAAACCAATTTCCACTTTTAGACATTTTACACGTGTAGCTGCTGAAATGGAAACTGTTCTTCCGTAACCACTTGTGAACTGTAAACACAGGGAGGATTTCTTGTAATCGATAATTTGCCTTGAACAAGTAGCTAGAATTATGGATCATTTGACTTGAGCTTGTCAGGCGTTAGACATTCAGGCTTTTCTGCACCTCCTTGTTGTGTTGTTTGACACAGATGACTTTTTATGTGCATTCTTAGAACTCATGTTGCATAATGTGTTGTAGTCTCTTAATAAATTGGGCAGACAGTTAGACACATTTCATGTTTCTGTACAAAATAGCGATATTTATTGTTGTTCTTTGTTCTACAAAAAGTCATTACATATTATATATTGCTCGGGTTACAATACTGATTTTAATTGATTTGAAATTTAAAGTAGTGACAATGGTTTGAATTATGATTTAGTTTAGCTTTCAATGTTTATGAAGATAAACAAGGACTGACAGAGGATTGGATGAGGACTCTTGATTCATATACCTCAAGTAGCTGATCATTGACACTTTGAAATGACTGGATCAATTTGATTTAAAATTCTATGAGTTATCCAGCTCCAGTTTGAATTACACTCACAAAGAAGATGGTAATGTTTTCATACCGGTCATTACTAGGTCAATATATATTTATTGTCAGTAATGGCATACACTTGGCTGAACAATTTTTGGGAAAATAAGCGACGCGATTTGAATTTTGATTTATGTTTTAATCATTGGATTCTGTTCAAAGTGCACATGTTCAGAAGCATTAACATTAGAGAGAAGACTAAAATTTGAACTAACCCTAACTAGCACAATGCATTTGCATGCATTTCAGAGCACGTTTGTAGAGGGCTAAAATATAGGGTTAGCCAGGATATTTAATTTATTAGCAAAGGGCTTAAATAATTGTAGTCTTTCTTTTATGTTATTGTGTTCAAAGTGCACATTTTGAACACCAACGCATTGACATTAGAGAGAATTTTAACTGAAATTTCAACTGCTAAACTAATACAAGAATCTCATGCATTTCAGAAACTACATGGTTAGGCAGTATATTTTGTTTGCGATGAACTTAAATAATTATATTCTTTGCGATTTGCTAGGACCATTCAAGTTGTGATTTTGATTCGATTGTGTTTAGTTTTAAACAAATCTTGAAGAACGATGTATTGCTAAAGAGAATATAGATGATAAACGATAATATTGAAAATAACTGATGCAACAGACACAATAATTCTAAAAAACTATATGTATAATATGGTTAATAATAAACAAGCAGCACATTGAAGCACTTTAGTAGTGATCTTGTATCTATAATGAATCATAGAAGTTATTTATTCAACCTTCTGCAACTCAAATCTAATCATAGTGCAGAAAAATAAAAAAGTTTCCCACTAGTACAAAGAAAAATCCCCACGATAAATATTGACCCCCAAAACATCTTGTGCCATCTGTCAGGTATTGAACAATATATCGATATAGTAATCATCGTGGCAGAGCTCGCCCTCGCTTACATTAGACACTACTGTGTCTAATGTAGACATATGTAAGATGGTAGCTAACGGCTAACGTCCACTTGACCGATTCATTCACAGCAGCAGTAGGAGCAGGATCACGGTCGTCCTGCCTGAGCGCTGCGTGTCCCTCTGCCCAGTGCTGCGGCTGACCTACTTTCTTCACTGTCCCACACACACACTACATGGCTCCCGCTCTCTTTTCCTTTTTTTTTCCTGTTTACCACATACCTTGCTGTTCCTCGCTGGCCTCCGAGTGTATTAGTGCAATTTGAGAAGAAGATGAAGCACATGGCTTTAGCACAGAGTGGAGCGAAAGGTCCATGTGTTATATAAGAGCTGCGTCCTGTCTTGTGATGTTTACTGCATTATAGATGGGTGATAGGCTGTGCAGACAATAAGGGTTTTACACTTTCAACAATATGACAGTCTGAAACACTGAAATGGTTGGATGTATAAGCAAGTGAGAAGTTAACAGCTGTGCATTTACAAAATGTTATTGTTTTTACAGACTTAAAGCTTGAGTTTTGTCTAAATGCAGTAAATGTTTTTGTAATTGGATCTCTTGAAATGGGGGCCTATCATGAATAATGCAGAAAAACTGGCATCAATGTTAACTTGGTTGTTTGAAAGGAAAAGTTAAAAAAACAAATTGGTGATTGTTGGAAATTCAACAATCACTAATGGCATTCACAAATGTAAATGCCATGTCATGTGATCAGGATCGTTGATCGGCTCTGAGTAATTGGATAAAAGAGTTCACAATAATAATGCTTTGTACAGCCATGATTTTAATTGGAAAGCAATAGCCATTGTCCTTCATTTCAAAGCATTATTGCAGCTTGAGCATCACATGATTCACATATCTTTATAAACACCGGCTTGTTCATTGTGCAGCGGAAACAAACAGATTATCTCCTAGTAGGGATGTTAAGATTATTAGCTTTATTGATGATCATGATTATTATATAAAATATCCTTAAAGCGTATTAGCTGTTGTTTTAAGTTATGGATCATAGTTAAAAACAAATTTGTTTTTCTGCTTGAAATAACACATTTATTCTTAATTGCACATCAACATGTCCCCAAAACAGAAACATTTCACTTCTATTATACATGGACCAGATCAAAATGTCCCTAGAATATTTATGACCAATTTACTCGTTAACAGACTGTACTGTAAACAGGCCACATTAAATATTAACTACAGTTACAGTTTGTATGAATTAATTTAATAGAAAATAAAGTTTTATAGCTCAGCTAAGACAAGGGTTAACATGTACATGTGTTTATCTTACCATACTGTGCTCTGAGCTCTGTCTGCAGCTTTGAGGTTGAGTCATTTTGCAGCACAAACTCCGTGTGCCGTTTTGCTTTAGTCTCCGTGTTGCCTCTCGACGTCTTTCATTGAACTGGTTTGCTTTATCATATTGTTCCTCCATGCTCTTGCACGTAACTAAACTCCGGTCCCTAAAGTCACTCGCGGATCTAAAACACCTTGCTCTCTTCACTGTTGTGCAGTAGGTGCTGTGGAGGCTTCATGCAGAAACACTCTCCGTGCAGAAACTACCGCTGCAATGGTTCTGTGCGCTTCAGTTTCATGTGGTTTTAACAAATTATTATAATTAAACGACTCATCCAAGCTATACAAGAAGAATCAAAGCTTTTTAGTAATAATAATAATTGTAACACTCTCACACGTCTCCTTCTCCTACTACTCAGTTTTACGTCCATAGACAAGTCCAAATTAGGCTTGTAGGCCTGTAGTCATTTAGTCGATTAATCAGACAATACTGTCTTATTCAACCAACATTTGTGTTAGTTGTAACATTGTTCCACTAATAGTTTTATTTAGATTTATATAGGACAACAGCAGGAGGGAGAAGTTAGGGAATGAGTTAGCTGAAGCTGTGGTATTTTTTGTATTTACATTTAGAAAGGTGTGTGTGTGCGTGTGCACGCATGTGTTTTGAAAGCTTTTGCCGCATCCCCTTTATAGTTAACTACAGACCTAGTCCAAATATATTGTGCTGGCATAGTAATTATTAAACCCCCCGTGTTATTTGTGTGTGTATGTGCAGTGTGGAGAAGCGGAGGCGGGAGCTGGAGTGCCGCTACATCGAGGAGCTGGCCGAGCTGCTGTCGTCCAACATGAGCGACATCTCCAGCGTCAAACCGGACAAGTGTCACATCCTCCAGAGCACCGTGGACCAAATCCAGCAGATCAAGCGGCGCGAGCAGGGTCCGAACACACTGCTCCTGTCATACTGAAGATTTTTTATGTGCTTTTTAGTTTAGACAAAAATACTAGTTCTAAAATGTCCATTTCTTTCAACATTTACAAAGCCTTATTTACCTAAAGAAGTAAGGTCTTTTAAAAGGCACTGTTGGATGCAGTTGTAAACTATGGCTGTATAATCCAATTGTGACCTAATCCTGTGACAATGTTATTTGGATTAGATTGTCATATTGTGATTCAGTGCTTTTCTGTTCAAAGAAGCCTTTAAGTGAGTGACAGACAGATTTAACCAGTCACAGTGAAGTGTGCACTCTCAGAAGCAGAAGATGGCTTTAGTCACTCTGTGGAGGATAAAAAGATACTACCTACCTAAATTGTGATAGATTCAAAATTTAGCTGTTAAGAATTGTGATTTTTTTTAAATCTACAATAGCAGATAGGTACATAAACAAATGATAGTTAGTTTCCTGTGTATTTCCGGTCAAGGCTACGTATTTAATTTGTATTATTTTTTTGATTTGTGATTTTCCCTCTCACAGAGAAAGCAGCTCTTTTGTCTCCGGACGATGATGTGCAGAAGAGTGACATCTCATCCAGTAGTCAGGGGCTGATGGAGAGGGAGGCGCTGGGGCCCATGCTGCTAGAGGTGACAACTAACACAAATCTAATACTTCCTGTACGGTCTGGATAACTTTATCAGTGTTCATCTTTGTCTTTAGATGTAATAGGCAAAGCAGATATTAAATATTTTACAACATATATTACTTCATGTTTTTATGTGTGGTTTACTGTGATGATTCCACTTTGAAATATGCTATTAAATTATTAAAAACTACTTTTTATTCAGATTTGCATAATACATAACAAACGCTTGCACATTATTCCACATTGTCTTTTTAGTTCCTCTCCCTTCTTTTGCTGGATAATCAACAAGTATCCCTAATGTTTCCACTTGTGAATGGTAGTCTCTGTCAGTATCTGTATGTACATAATGCCCTTTTCATTAATATAAACTGTTTTCCCTCAGGCCCTAGATGGGTTCTTCTTCGTTGTCAACCGCGAGGGCCGCATCGTGTTTGTCTCGGAGAACGTGACCAGTTACCTCGGCTACACACAGGAGGAGCTGATGACCTCCAGCGTCTACAGCATCCTCCATCTGGGAGACCACAACCAATTTGTGCGCAATCTGCTGCCCAAAAGTCTTGGTAAGTAAGAAAGACCATTAAGAAAAGTTGCCATGGCACAAAACAAACTTTAAAATTCAATTAAAATGGTTTCACAGTGTCAGATGCTTTTACTTTGCTTAAAAATGAATTTTAATAGTGAACTTAATAGACTTACGATGTTGATTAAAACTTTTAATAAACTTGACAATTATTTTTCACATCACATTCAAGAGTTTTGAATGCAATTACATTTTTGTTCACCTTTGCTTGTACAAATCTGCTCTAATTAAATTTCCTGCAGTTTTGGTGAAGGATGAGCATTAGTGTCATTTGAAACGGTAAAATTAGAAATATGAAAGATGAACAAAAGTAAAAGTTCCAAATTGTCCACGTCTCTCTTCTTACAAAGCCAGTTTTATTTACCACATTTATTGAGCAAGAGAAGAACTGTAGACATGTTATGTTTTGAGGTCAGAAGCAGACAGTGGATGTGTGGGCGTACCATTGTGAGAAGTGATAGAGGAGTGAAACAATGACTTTGTGCTGCGTATTAAAATGGTTTGCTCCAGCCTTGGCCAAGAGACTAACCAGCGGGAGGGGCTAAGATGGTTTGTATAGGAACAAAAGATAACTGTGTTGTATGCGACGAGTTGGGAGCCATTGTACTTTCTGCACTTTTTACTTTAACAACTGCTTGCATTGTTATTACTATATAACTTCCTGCTACATTTTATCCGTGCTGCACATGTTTACTATGTTTACAGTAAATGGTGTGCCGTGGCCCCAAGAGCAAGGCCGGAGGAGCAGCCACACGTTTAACTGTCGCATGTTGAAGAGGCCTCCGGACGAAGTGGACACGGAGAATCAGGAGGCACGCCAGCAGTACGAGTTCATGCAGTGCTTCACCGTGTCCCAGCCCCGCCCCCTGCAGGACGAGGGAGACGGTACAGTCACAAATATGTCTCGACTATACACACTATTAAACAACGATTGGGGAACACATACTATTATGCCCTGTTTGTACTTTTATTGACCTTTAATCATGCTCTTGCCTACCCTTGCTCTTGGCATCTCTGTCATCTGTATAACTTGAAATATTAGTAAAAGAAAAATTCAAATCTGTCAACTGGACAAAAAGTTGTAGGAGCAAAGACATTTCGCTGTTTATCCAAGCCACTTCTTCAGTTCTGGTCAGATTGCTGGTGGACATTGCATTACATCTATCTGAAGGGAGGATCTTACTACACTGAAACTAACACACCTACTGTTTACAGTTTCTGTTTGTTAACTATGTTTACTGATTCACACTACCTGAATGATTAAGGGATTACTCAGACAACTTGAAAAAATGCCTCTCTACAGACAATAGAAGAGGGAATTACTATGGGGAGAAAAAACAAAAACCTTCCTTGCCCTGACATCTTATTTTTAGCTCGCAGTTGTAATGAATGCAATTTGACAGCAGAAATTACTTACGGATTTTAAAACAGCACAGGAGACCTCTGGTTCTCTACCTATGACTTGACGCATTTTGGGAAATTTAGTATTTTGTGAGTGCTCAGGCGGAATGGACTTAATAAACAAGATTCATCAAGCAAGCTTGAATGAAGCTCAATACAACTCCATGTTTCTTTTTGATGAGAGATCAATGTTTTGTCATTAGTGCATTGACCTTGACATGTCTTCTGCAAATGCAACAGAAATTTAGTTTTACAAAATTTTACATTTTGTTTTGTGACCTTACAGTTTCCATTATATTTAACATAATGTTTTTACTGTCCTGGTCCTCTTGCCTTCAGACCTCCAGAGCTGCCTGATCTGTATCGCCTGTCGAGTTCCCCGGCCACAGCCTGTCACTGAGTCCTTCATCACCAAACAGGACCCTACAGGTAAAAGCACTGTGCCACCCAGTAGTGTAATGGTCACATTCTCTATGAGAATCAGGAATGGGACTTAAAGGAAAATGTTTAGCCTTCTGAGACACACAGTACAAACTGTATTACTAATGTTGTGCAATAATTGTTATGTGCTTTGACCCTTCAGGGAAGATCATCTCCATAGAAACTAGTTCTCTACGAGCAACGGGACGACCAGGCTGGGAAGACCTGGTCAGGAAGTGCATCTACGCTTTCTTCCAGCCGCAGGGCAAAGAGCCCTCCCACGCCAAGAAGCTGCTGCATGAGGGTGAGCCTCCATTTCACCTAACCATTCAGTCTTCCTCTGACAGTGGCAGAGGCTCTATGTTGTACTCTTCTCACAGACATTTACCACCTAGCTAAAGCATTTTCTTTTTGTTAGATTCTGGAGATGGTGATAATATGTACTAATTCAATAAACCATTTCTAAAACAGTTTACGATTTGCAAAGGGATAAACAGGAACGGTCATGAGTCCATTGATAAACTAATGTTTTCTTGAAAGCACTGGCCTGTACTACACTTGATCAACAATCCACTCAAAAAGTGAGAAAGTGAGAGTAAAGTCCACAGTGGGTTCCTGTTTTGATGTGTTGTGTACATATTGGTGCTCCACAGTGATGACCCATGGCACAGCTGTCAGTCCACTCTACCATTTCACTCTGAGCGACGGCACCCCGCTCAGTGCTCAGACACGCTGCAAGTTCTGCTGCCCCCCCAACCCTGACGTTCAGCCCTTCATCATGGGCGTCCACACTATTGACAGGTAAGACCCTAACACATTCACGGCATGCGTCACCTATAAAGATCTACACTGTAGTTGTTGCTTATTAGTCTAATTGTAATCCTGTGGTTCTCTTTCAGGGAACACAACACTGCTAGCTCTCAGGAAAACACTAACCCCAGCCTTCCACTGTCCCAGGACAGTAATGCCCAAACGCCCTCTCGGTCCCCAGCCCTGCCCCCCAGCAGTAATTCATCCCAAGGCTCAGGCCTCACCACTTCGGGCCTTCACCCAAGCAACAGCAACGCCTCATCGCACGTACAGAGCCCAGCCCCGCCCACTGGGCACTTGACGCCCATTCGGACGCAGCAGGTCAACAGCCCCTCCCTTTGAGCAGTCCACTCACAGCCACCCCTACCTCATTATATCGCCCCGGATGCCACGGGCCAGTCCTGGGCTCGGGGGCAGCCCTCGAGTCCCAGGGAACCCTTTCTCTCCTTCCACAGCGGGTCTCCACTCTCCTGCAGGGGGCGGGAGCAGTGGTACCAGCGGTGGGACAGCGGCGGGGTTCTCCCTGTCCTCCCCTGTCCAGAGACAAGCGAGTACCCCTACTAACGCCTGCCCTCGCCCCTCAGAAGGAGCAGATGTGGGGACAGAGGATGCTGTCAGAACTATTCCATCTGCGTCCCCTTTGGGAAACCCTCGGCTCAACCAGCTCCTGGACAGTAATGGGACAGGAGCTGAAACCAACAGCACCCACAACAGCTCAGCAGCTCCTCCCCACCCCGCCCCACAGTGCCCCGCCTCCCATAGCACCCTGACAGAGAGACACAAGATCCTGCACCGCCTGCTCCAGGACACAAGCCCCAACGAGTCCTCCAGCACAGCAGAGGACAGCCTTCACAGAGCTGATGTGGAGATCAAGAAGGAACCCCCTGCCAGCCCTGCCCTGGCCACCACCAAATCCAGCTCCAAAGAGCCACAGGACCACCAGCTGCTGCGCTTCCTCCTGGACACAGATGAGAAGGTACATCTCCAGTACATAAATTCAAATATCCAACAAGTGAAATGACGTTCCCTCAGTGTCTGTAGTGTCATTTTTGCAGCTTTGCATATGAGGAGAATTTGGCCTTTTTCCTTTTTATTTTCTCATCTCACTTGGCGTTTCTTGTTGAAGGATTTGGGAGACTTGCCGCCTCCCTCAGCTTTGAGCCTTCAGACGGTGAGAGTGAAGCTGGAGAAGAGAGCCAGTGAGTCAGAGTCCTGTCCTGGACTCCCCCCCACAGGGGGCTCCTGCTCGTCCAAACCTGCAGGTGTCCCCACCACCCCCACGTCTTGCATCAGCCCTAAGGCCAGTCCCCGAGACAGCCGGAAGGACAGCAGAGACTCCACGGTACACTACCACACCAACACGCAGTGCTCCATTTTCATTCACGCAAATGCACAGAATGTCTTTTTAATTATGTATCTAGTGTTACTGACATTTCTAATAAGGAACCCTTTTAAGGACTATATTATGAATACAACTGTCTTGTTTGCATGGATAAAAGCGCCTAAATATTCACTCTGCTGTTGTCATTTTAAGGCAGGCTTGTCTATTTTTACAAAACACATTTGCAGAAATTTCCTGTAATACCTTGAAAATCTACAATAATATCTGGTGCTTCCAATGTTTTAAATTTGCAGATTTTATCTCACAATCAGTATTTGACAGTAACACTGGACTTTCCTGTCGATTCTGCTCTCCCACGTGGGCAGTTGCCCGACAGCCGTAATTCAGGCTGAATGTTTATTTTCTTGGACTTTGACTCTAATGCAGGTTTAGCTTCCAGAAGCTCCAGAACCTTTGACCTTTTGTCCCCCAAAACTCTATTCTACACTCTCTATGCTGTCTTTCCACAAATTGCTCTAGTCATGTTGTTGACGATGTGTTCTGTTCTGTGTCAGTTGAGCTTGTACATTCTGGCAAATCTTTGTTGTTTGAACATGGCCCAAAGAAAGAGTCCTGTGCATGAACACAGGTTCAATATGGATCACATTGGTTTGTAAACTACATCCACGTTTGGACATAACCCTACCTGAAGCTGGCCTTACTTTCTTGTTTCACAAACTGGACTATGACCATGTTTTTGTGTTAATGGGAGTGTATCCCCTGCTTGCCCCTCTCAGATGTCGGGTGGTGCTGTTGACGTGGACCCTCTCCAGCTGCTCCCTGGCCTCCGAGGCTCGACCGGGGCCAAAGTGAGCAGTGAAGATTCAGCCGCCCAGAGCCTGCCCCCTCTGCAGGCACTGTCCCCCCAGATGCACTCCCCCTCCCCTCAGCTCAAACTCCCGTCCCCCTCCCAGGTGCAGCCCACTGAGGCTAGCACCCCTCGCAGTGTAGGTGTGAAGAGAGAGCCCCCAGGCACACCCAACAGAGGTACGCTACATTTGACATAAAAAGTAATTGTTGCCTGCAGAGTGGTGATGGACCCCATTCTATAAGCTTACATTTCTTCCTCAGGTGTCCACATTTCACTTCATACAGTATACATTTGTGTGTGTGTGTGTGGGGGTGTGTGTGTGTGTGGGGGCGGGGGGTAGTGGCAGTGTTTATGAACTCCTTTCTGGTAAACGCTACCATTAATTAACAAAAGCATAAGTGCTGGGCTTTTAGTAGTGAGTGTGAAGATTATAGACCAAAGAGGTCCTTTAGGTCTGTTTACAACTGATTCTAGTTGTGTCAATCTATACAGAATTCAAACGTATATTAACATAACATAAAATGAAAACATCAACAACTTGCATGTCATACAAAATGTTTTTGTAACAAATCGATATCATTGTTGTACACTGAATATGCTTACTTGAACACAGGTAGGTCATGTTTATGTAGTATTCACTACAAATCTTACCCTACTTTTAGTATCGCAAGATTCTAATGAACATGGACTCCACCTGCTGGTCATTAAACACATTGCACATAATTGTGTAGTAATACTGTACTTAATTTATTCTCGTAATGATCTCCAAAAACTGCAATGAAATCTTGACACATAATTTAATAATAATGGCTTACACTTGTATTGCGCTTTACAGGCTTGTCAAAGCGCTACACTATAGTCATTATTCATTCATTTCCACACTTGGTGATGGTAAGCTACTATCGTAGCCACAGCTGCCCTGGGGCAGACTGACAGAAGTGAGGCTGCCAATCTGCGCCATCGGCCCCTCCGACCACCACCTATCATTCGAGCACACACCACTTTCATACTAGGCAATGTGGGTGAAGTGTCTTGCCTAAGGACACAACGACAGAACTTGGTCCGAGCAGGACTCGATCCTCCGACCTTCGGGTTTGGGGACCAAACACTCTAACTCCACTGAGCCACTGTCACCCACATTTACACAAAGGAACATTTACACAAAGGAACAGCGTCTTTATTATTTGTACCGAAATTCTGCTTGGTGAATATATTTCCACCATTACTGTTTAAAGTTTCTTTCTTTTCCAGGTGAATAACAGTTGTCTTTTGTCTCACGTCAGGATTGAGTGATGGTGGCCCTGCGTCTGGCTGCAGTCTTCAGACTCAGACATCGTTTGACTTCTGCAATCCCCAAACCCCAACCCAGAGCCAGAGGGACCCTTTCCTCACCCCCAAAGACAGCAGCCCCTTTCCTGAGCAGGACATCTTCAGCTCAAGCACTGGTACATTATCTAACTGATACATTGTGATGCTACTCTATTCTAGATAAAGTTGAGAATTTATTTTCATTTTCATACATTCACTTTCTTATAATTTGTTTTTTTATTGTGTTTGTTTTTTAGGCCTATCCAAGATGGATGTGGCAGACTCCCAATTTCAGCCGCTAGCCCTGTCGGACACTTTGCCTTTTGATGTTCTGGGAAACCCTTTACAAGCTCCTCTGGCATCACCACAGAGTAAATAGGCTCTATTCTTATCACAGTTACTAGGCGGGTGTGAAAATTGTCCCTTTACGATGATGATGTTCCCTTTGTAAGAGCTTTTTTTTATTTTGGAGTAGACAGTGTGTGCCCTGTACACTGGATGACGTGCTTGGGCCTCCCACCACACCTGAGGCGCGCAGTGATGAGAAGGCTCTGCTGGAGCAGCTGGTGTCCTTCCTCAGCGGGACGGACGAGAGCGAACTGGCTGAGCTGGACAAAGCCCTGGGGATCGACAAACTTGTACAGGTGACTGAGGGTACTTGGGACTAGAGAAGTTGGGCTTTTGGAAGGAGTATAAATCACTTTTGAGCAGTGTAAACCAACAGGCAACTGTTCCTCTTGAGATTCTTTGTTCAGGATTGTTCGTTAAAC